>NW_021680360.1:1180308-1265688 GCF_001412515.2 Diachasma alloeum
CGGGGGGGGGGCGGGGGGGGGGGGGGGGGGGAGAGAAAAATAAAAATTATCGGGTTATCGAGGTCGAGTGCGCAGAAAGATATATGAAAATCATTCCGGAACAAAATGTCTCGCGTTAAAAAGTCAGGAGAATCCTCTCCGAGGGTGATAACAGACCGTACATATCAAGATTTAATGCGTATTTTGCAAACAGAGACAACGTTTTAAAAAAATTCATTCCCTGACACAAAATTAATAACAAATGAGTAAAAAAGTCACGAGCAGATTCTTATTTCGTGAATATTTCTGGAAGTAGTACACAAAGAAGAAAAGTTTCTAATTTTCAGATCAGAATATATTTTACAATTTGGTACAGACCACACTACAGATTCAACCGTTTTCAATCATCAAGTTTATCAATTAAATTGCGTGATAAAAATTTGAAAAAAAATCATGAATATTCAGGATCATTTAAATTACATTTTGCACAGAATTATCATTTTTTAACCATTCGTTGTTTATAAATAAATAATTGCAATTGTTTAAACTTTCGGAAACCTAATTTTTTTAAACATGAAATCAATTTCTGGTAAAATACTCAATATAAATAAATTTGTTACGATTCCAAACAAATGAATTTTATAGTGGAAAATTGATTGTTTATAAATTATTTATTGAAAATTCGTAATTTTCAAAAATTGAATTTTTTAAATTATTCCATCAAACTTCCTCCCAAAGTAAACGTTCTAATTTTTTTCCGATTTTTAAAATGTTTTCTAATGGTTCAATATCGAAATTCAAATTCAAGCCTATAAAGGTTAAGTAATAAAATCATTGCAACATATCCGGAAACGTAGGGTCAAACAGGACTCAAGTGAATGCTCTTAAATACGGTTATCACCCAGCTGGGCTGTACATGCACCGCCTACCCCACTCCCCGAAACAACCCTCAAATTCCCCCCACCAATTCTCAAAACCCAATCCTTCCCTGTTCCCCTAATTAGCCCCATAAATTCCCCTCAAGAAACCTGAAAAAAACCTCGAGGATCGCGTGCACAGTATAATCGATCCGTTCGGACAGCTCACGGAGACACAGTATTATGTATAACATTATCTCGTCACGGTGATTCGTTATTCCCCCATGAGCCTGACTTATTACCCCCTCGATTTCCACCTCGAGACGCCCCCCCTCCTATTTTCCATATTTACCATTGCGCTCCATGCAAAATAGACTACAACCGAAACATAATAATAAAAACCAAGCGGGAAATTACTCTTGTATTGCATATAGTAGATTATTTTTATTAATAAATTAGCAATAAGCTTCCGAAGGATTATTTTGCACATAATCTCCTTCTATCGTGTACAATTCATTCTTTATTTCATTTTATTGAATTGAATAAGATTTTTTTTCAACTTCGCTGAATGTTATCAGCATCGTTATTCTTATTATCCCTTTTCTTCTAGACAACCGATTGTCTTTTTTACAGTACTATCTCTCCCCTCAGCCCTTCGATAAAATGTTAAGGGGAGACTACTATGAATTTTAAAAGTCGTGGGTTATTGGAGTGAGACTTTTCATACGTTGAAGATCGATTGTATAGATCTGAAAACGAATAGTTAGTGCAAAGAAAAATTTTTTTATTGTTCGTTTGCCCGAAAACGCTTAAAATGCCAAAAACAGTCCAGGGCCTCCAATTTTTAAGCTACGAAGGAATTTTTTTTTCCAAAATTTCTGGAAAAATATGTGGAATAACAATTACGAGGTAGTTTTTTTTTAATTCGGCTCTTGCATGGCTAAATTTTTTTTTTTTTGTATTTTTATACACAAATAGGGAATTTTTTTATATTAAAAAAAACGAAATCACCTGTGTAGGAGTTGAATTCCAAAAAACTGGCTCATTTTAAGCGTTTTTGGACAAACGAACAATAAAAAAAATTTTTTTTTGCACTAATTATTCGTTTTGAGATCTATATGAGGTATTCCATGCCAAATGAGTCAACGGCTAACCCTCACCCTCTTGAAAATTGATAGCGATTTTTTCTACGATTAGGGGGCTTGAAAAACTATCTCTCAAATTTTTTCAGATTTTTTTGACAGCCCAGTTTGGAAATGTGATTTTTTTCAAATTGTTGCGTTTTTTACAATAACTCGAGTTCTACTCATCCGATTTCGATTTATTAGGAGGCAAAATTTCCCATTTTTCATCACCTATAAAAAGGTTTTTTTTTAAATTTTTCCAAGTTTTAGATGCTCGAAATAACGAATTTTCGTTTAAAAAAAAGTTGAAAAACTTGAATTTTGCCAATTACGTCACGGTCGATTATTTTAATTTCTTTTCAGTAATTCTTATAATGAAAACGAAAATTTTGAGCCGGCATACATGTTGGGTTCCATCCAGGATCTATTTTTTTTTTAATTTTTTCTTTTTAAAATTGCGAAAATTTGATGAAAACACCTGAAAACAACTTTAATTATGTATCGAAAAAATATGTAATATATAGGTATATATTTAAATTTACTTCATACTGTGTATAATCAAAGTCAACCAATGACATTTTGGGGTATTTTGACCGAATTCGCGAAATTTTGAGAATAAAAAATTAAAAATAAAATAGATCTAAGACGAAACCCAACATGTATGACGGCTCAAAATTTTTGTTTTGATTATAGGAATTACTGAAAAAAAAATTAAAATAATCAACCGTGACGTAATTAGCCAAATTCAATTTTTTCAACTTTTTTTTTCGAAAATTCGTTATTTCGAGCATCTAGAGATTGGAAAAAATTTGGACAAAAAACATTCTTATAGGTGGTGAAAAATGGAAAATTTGGATCCGTAATAAATCGAAATCAGATGAGTAGAACTCGTGTTATTATAAAAAGACCGAACAATTTGAAAAAAAAAAAAAATATCTCCGAACTGGGCTGTCAAAAAAATCTTAAAAAATTTGAGAGATAGTTTTTCAAGCCCCCCAATCGTAGAAAAAATCGCCATCAATTTTCAAGAGGGTGAGGGTCAGCCGTTGACTCATTTGGCATGGAATACCTCATATAATCGATCTTGAACCTATGAAAAGTCTCACTCCAATAACCCACGACTTTAAAAACTCATAGTAGTCTCCCCTTAACAGAAAAATTTTATTTCCACATACTTGAATGAATTTCAAAAATCACATTTGAAGAAACCATCAGAAAGCTCACTTTCAGAGAAATTCATGAAGAATTCAAAATTTTCAACAATCTTCATAAAAATCAAATCAACCAATGTAGCTATCGTAATCATCTTTTAACTTCGACTTAATGGCATTGAACCAAACATTTTGAGCTATGATTGAATTCATTTGAAGCATGGTATTTAAAAATATCCCCGGAATCCTGATTTTCAAAAAATGCAAAATTTTTGAAAATCGTCGAATAAATCAAAATATCGATCGCTTTCATCTTCGAACTCGGTCAAAGGGACATCCACACAATCTTTTAAAGTCATCATTCAATCAATTCAGACCATTTTTTTAGTTAATCGTGGGATAACCGATTTTCAAACAAATTCCAAAATGAAAAAAACTAATCGATGAATTTGAAAAAAAAAGATTTAGTTTCGTCCATTCATTAGCGACCAATTGAAGAAAAGCTTTAGCACACACATAGGTACGGACACGGTCTAACAATTGCATTTTCGCACTTTTTGGATCATAATGTGTCGATATAACACACAAAATCCAAAACTTAAATTTGAAAGATTACAATGCCTCCATTCAAAAGCAAAAAATGAAAAAATCCACTCCCCCCTTATCAGACATGGTGGGCGGGTCTCGCAGAGAAAACAGACCAACTGGAGATAAATAAAGCAAGAAAAAAAAACGAGCTGAAAGTAATTGCATCGAGGGAAAACAAACTGCCCGTGGTGCATCGGCGATAACAATCGCCCCATTACGCAATCCATCTCGAACACTATTTTTTTTCACGTCCATCCCGATGAGATTCGTCGAAGTGATAATGCAAGTCCCGGTGTTGTAAACAAGATTTAAATGACCGTTGAATTCACCCTGATGGTCATGTTCCATAATGAAGGGGGATAAATAAAAATGTGGAACTAATGGATTCGAGGGAAAGATACATTTTAGGGTTTTTATGGGCTGGAAAGTGGGTAATAAACAGTGGCATTAGGTGTAATGGGATCACACGGATGTGATTGCACTGGAAATGTTGCGTTTGATGGTTATTTATTGGTATTCATGTGAATTCAAGAGTGGATTGGTAGAATATAACGGAAAAGGGGAGGTTTAAACGGGACATTATTCCTGTCAGGTGTGACTTATAATAAAATGTGTGAGATGATTTTTCAGGGAGAATTTTTTCAGATACAAAAAAGGTTTCTTGGCATTTTCTACTTTTTTGCTTCTGAATGGAGGCTTTGTGATCGTTCAAATTGCAGTTTTGGATTGCTTGTGTTATATCGAAGCATTACACTGCTAAAAACATTGGCTGAATTGGCTGAATTTTCCGGAAAAAGAACTTGAATTCGATTTAAGGGAAAAAAGTTGATGGAATTTCAAGTTTCTCTGGAAATTGGAGTGAAGTCACAGTTTTTTAACGCAAGAAGACAAAAATTCCACAATTTACGTGAATTTTCCGGGAATTCCTTTAAAGTTCTTGGAATTCCACAAATTTTGAAGGAATCTGGAATTCAGGAAGAGATTTCTCTGAATTTTCTTGACTTTTCATTAAATTTTCCGGAATAATTAAAGTGAAATTTACAGATTTCACGGATTTTTTCATGAAATTATGAATTTTCAATGACAAAATTCCTTGAAATCTCCGTGGAAATGTTACTTATTAGAAATTTCCAAGATCCTTACCAGAATAAGAATAATGACAATGATAACGCTCAACGAAGTTGAAAATCTGAAACAATACGCACGAAAAAATTTAATAGAAAAACCTATCGAATTCGTTAGAAAATTCTATTGAATTTCTAGTAAACTTGCTATTAGTTTTTGGCTGATTCTATTGACATGTTCAATAGAAAACGTTCAATAGAAAAAGTCAACAGAATTCGATTTTTCTATATAACTTATTCTTTTCATATATTTTCTATAGAATTTACTCGACTCAAGTTTTTCTCATTCTATTTTTCTTTTCTTTTTCATCAAGAAAATCAAACGAAAAAACTTAGAAAATTTGAGCCGAGGAAATTCTATAGAAAATATCTCAATGAAATAAGTTATGTAAAAAAATTGAATTCTATTGACTTTTTCTACTGAATATTTTTTATTGAACATTTCAATAGAATCGGCCAAAAACTAATAGAACAGTTCAAATAGAATTTTTTAACGAATTCGATAGATTTGTCTATTAAATTTTTTCGTCCGTGAATTGTTTGAAAATAATCTGATTCAATTTAATAACATAAAATAAACAATTAATTATAAGCCATAGAAGGAAATGATGTACAAAATGCCCATCCGGAAGGCTTATCGTAAATTTATTAAAAAACTAATGAATAAATGAATAAATCAGAAATGTCAAATCAGATAATTATTACATTTGGAACGATTCACATCAATTATTTTGGAAATATCTCCGAAGTCAGTGGATCTATCAAAAATATCAACAGAAGAAGACATCCTCTACAAAAAAGCGTTTGAAATTTGTGTCTAAACCTCTTCATCTATGAGGTATTCACCGATAAATTCAAAAACGCATTTCTCGTCCATTTCTAACTTCATAAAAATAAATTTCCCCTAAACTCCATTTAACTATAAAATCTTTCCCCATTTGTCTCCTCCTAATGTGTAAATATTTACCAACATTTATAATTCTCTCGTGTCAGAATCAACCGGTGGTATTAAATTCTCCTCCTCCAGTTATTTATCATCCTTTTTACTGAAAAATAAAATGCGATTGAATCTGATATTTATCAACTCCCTGGGCGTGAGAGCCACGTGAGGGACAAGGAGCTCGCTAATAAAAATACTTGGCGAAACTCCAATCGCACAATTCATGAACCACTTCCGTGTGCCCCCACCACTTGCGCGCTCATTCACGTGTGGAGAGAGAGAGAAAAAGAAAAAAATACAACCGAAAAGATGAAGAATGGGAGAATAAAAAATCACGGATAGTAAATCTTGGAGGGAAACAAAAGAACTGTTCGCCGGAAGTCTCTCGTGTTAGGTAAGCTCTGACGCATGAGCTCGTACGGAAAGGATTTTTATGAGCAGAGGTAACTTGCAATGGTGTCATGGAGTCGAGCAAGAGAAATGTTATAGTGCATCAACGGTTATTTCGAAGTTCCTTAAACGGCTATTTTTATCCTGAAGCTTCGGAATTGGATGAATAAAACTTCTTTCAGATTATTTTCGAAATATCTCTGGTTAGGAGAGGATTTCAGAAAAATAGTAAAAGACATTTTTTGTAGGGAATTTTGTGAGCTACAAAAAAGGTCCCCGGATATTTTTCTCTAAATCTAGGCATTTCAGAGATATTTGGAAAAATGTCTGTATGGAATATTTAAATTCTCTTTAGTATTACTTAATGTTTGACGCATTTTCGATACATGAAATCAAAATTCAGACTTTGAATTTCGATTAATCATCAGTTCGTTATCCTGTCTATTTCGTAAATTTATTTAATACATAATTTATTACGAAAATTACTTCTTACGAAATCACTTTGGAAAAAATGTAATGAAGAAGATAAATATGACGTTAAACTTCACGCTTCGAGTTAATAAATTGAAAAATCGATGCAATTTAGTGAATTTAGTTCTCATGTTCTTGTTGGCGTGACGTAACACGACGAAGACGCGACTCCTAAAAAACTTCATGATCCAATATAATCCGTCCCTATCAGTTTCCTCGTTCGAATTCGGTTAATCGATGCATCCTCGAAACAACAGCTGCGTCGGAACGATTTACGGTTGCTCGTCTTCCTGTTTACACGTGTGGACCTCACCGTCCCCGATTCCTCGTATCTTTTCCTGCGTTCGAACGATAAATTGTCGTGTTGTTTTTATTTTTTTCATATTCATCCCACCGATCATAAAGCAATGCATTGTTGATTGCACGAATCACCGGAGGCGAACGGGAAGTATAAATTTTTTCCATTCTTTTCTTTTATTTCTCGGATTATACGGGATTTTCAAAATTGCTGGGAGCGTTGATCCATTTGGATGGTTCAGTCGAGAGTTATTTCATGGGTTGTATCAATACTCTGTGCAATAATGAAGAACAGAGTGTTTTCAGGGTGAATATGAGCATTTGTGTAGTGAAAAGAGGTAGAGAACACAAGATGAATAAAAAAATTGATGCGGCTGCAGAATTGTACAAATGTCGGAAACTAGTGAGTTGAATGAGACATGTGAAAATATTTTTTTCATCACCTGTGCGTAAAGTCAATAGTGAAGCGGTACACCGGTTTAAGTCGACTTCGCCCTTCGCTAAGTTTTCGGGAAATATCCCCGAATCTAAGCGAACCAGCGAAATTTTCACCATAACCTTTTTTGTAGGGAAAATTGAGAGCTACAAAAAAGGTTATTACAAAAAAAATGTTATCTCTCTTAGGTTCCGAGATATTCATTAAAAACTGGCCAATAGTCCAAATCGATTTAAACCTGTTTACTGTTTCGCTACTGAAGTGAGATTTTGCACACCCGGAGCGAAAAAAGGGGTTCGACACTCGTGGGAAAAGTGTTCTTTGACCCTTGGAAGGGATTACACATCTTCCACGGTTCAAAAAACACTTTTCTACACTCGTGTCAAAATACCATTTTGGAGATCATTATTTTCCTTAAATAAATCGTTTTTCACATTTTTACCTCAACTATTGCAATTAACAAACGAGTTAGAAAAATCGTAAACGATGCATTGTTGATTGCGCGAATCACCACAGGTGAACAGGAAATCGAAATATTTTCCTGCTGTTTCTCTCATTATTCTTTGGATTACAGAGGATTTTCAGAATTGTTGGGAGTGTTGATCCATTTGAATGCTTCAGTCGAGAGATATTTGATGGGCTGCATCAATACTCCGTGCAATAATGAAGAACAGAGTGTTTTTAGGATGAATATGAGCATTTGTGTAGTGAGAAGAGATACACTGGGAAAAAAAATTACTTTTGCCAAGGAATCATTTTCTTGGGAGAAGAATTTATTTTTTTAGGAGCTTATTTCTCTAGGCCAGTCATTCCCAGGTGGTCCATGTCCATCTCCAAATATTACAATTATGTTGAATAATGAGATAATTATGCTACATATGACCTTGAAGGAACACGCTTCATTATTTTTCAATTTTTTCAAATTCGAGGTTTTCTAACGTATAATAATTTGAAATAATTTTAAAGGTTAATAATTGTCAATGGAGTTCATTCAAGGTCATATGTAATATAATCATTCCATAATTGAACATAATTGTAATATTTAGAGATGGACTTGGACTCCTTGATAATGACTGGCCTGGAGAAATACGCTCTGCAAAAAATAAATTCTTCTCCCAAGAAAATGATTCCTTTGCAAAAGTAATTTTTTGTCTCAGTGTAAAGAGCACAAGATCAATTAAAAAATTGATATGGATGCAAGATTGTGCGAATATGTGATAAAGTATTGAATTGAGCGAGAAATGTCAAAATCTTTTCTGCAAGTTATGAAAATCTCTAAATCAATGATCCGTTGACATTTTTTTGTAAACTCAATCATTATCGAGATAATTCAGGCATCAAGAACACATGATTTGAAAAATGATGTCAAGATTATAGCGAGAATGTCTACGAAACGACTAGAGCTATCACTTTCAAATCACTTCAAAAATATTTCAACCGTTTCCGTTCATCATTAAAAACTCCTCATTTCTCAACCGTTAATGGTCATTATTGCAAATTTACAGTCGAGTTCCCCTCAAACTTCCCTGCATACAAACGAATGCGTTAAGTTTCGCAGGAAAAATCCCTCGCGCAAGCGCTGGGGATTTTTTTAACCTGCCGAACTTGACATGTTCGTTCGTATGTAACGAAGTTATCGGGAAATACCCGATCATTTTGAAGCTCTCGGGGTATTATAACCGAAAAATAAATAAAAAATAAAAAAAACCGAGAAAGTCAATTTTCCCGCTTTTACCAGCGTTTTGAACTTAAAGTGTTCTTCATCGTGGCATTAATTGATTCATATTCTTAACCCATTAGTTGTTTAGGCTTCCGGTAGATTTTGTTCAGATCACACTGAGAGAAAAATATAATTCTTCTGACTATATTCCATCACCATCGAATTATAGTCAAAAAGTCCTCAACAATTTTTCATGGGTCACGGTAACTATGGCCGGAGAAGTAATTCCTACAATGGAATGTAGTCATTGAAACTATTTTATAGTTCTGCTCACGATAGATTTGTCGTGGTTACTTTTGAACTTTGGTTAGTTTAACTGCATTTTGATTTGCAAAAATTACGCTTGTGAAGTTACTATAATGTTATGTGCCGTATACAAAAAAAAATCGTATCCTTCACCAAAATGCCTCAACTATTTTCTTATTGTAAATCGAACTTCAGATTTTTCTCTCAGTGCATACCAAAGAAAAACTAAAAGTAGGGAATTTGCACGTATGAAAAAATCGTATAGAAATTTTCTATACGGATTGCGTATAGAAATTCTATAGGATTTCCGTATATGATATTCGGATATTTCTATACGAATTATTTCTATGCATAAATTTTTACATAAATTTTTGTTTTCATACGAAAGATGTCTAAACGCGCAAGAGAAAACCACAGAGAAATGTCGCAACTCCGTACGAAATGTGTCTATACATGTGTCAGTGGGTCGTATAGGATCAAACCCATAGAAATCGTATAGAAATAATTTATATAAAAAATATCCGTATAGAAATATCCGAATATCATATACGAAAATCCTGTAGAATTTCTATACGCAATCCATACAGAAAATTTATATACGATTTTTTCATACGTGTGACAGTAAACAGACAACTGTCAGTTCCTTCCATAACTGTTGTTAAAGAGTTACAACTAAAGAGAAATTGAACTTCCTCATTTTTCCTTTTTTTTTGTATTTTTCGGCTGTAAATTTGCAATAATGACCGTTAATGGCTGGGAAGTGAGGGGTTTTTAATGACTCCAGCTATCAAAAAATGTCAAAGATTTTGTTCCATAAGATGTTCGGAAAAACACGTCCAGATTATTCCAAATATCTCCAGAATTAGTAGATTTGAAAAAAAATGATTAAGGATTGGTTCGCCTCGCGGTCGTTAAATTAAAAGCCATCAAATTATTGACAGATGATGTGCAATTTTCTTGACGCTTCGACCCCAGACTCAGAGGTCGTCACCAGGACAAAAACCCATTGTCTTTATTTCTCTACACTATAAAAATTTCAAACAATCAAATTTAAAATACTTCTGTCAATGAATCGATGAATATTTAATGAGCGCAAGGCCAATCAGTCCTTAATCATTACTTTCGTAGCGCTAGATAACACAACATATTTATATTTTTAAAAATGTCGAAAAATCTTGAAATTTCCGCCAACGAAACTTGCTGAATTTCTTTACACCGTTTCCTCCAAAATTATTTCCCTATCAACTCACACAAATTCTGCTCTATTTTCTCTCAAAGAAAGATAATGAACGAATTTCCCCAATTAAATAGTCTACTTGATTGAATTGAATGCGCTGTTCGTTTTTCCAAACGAACCCTACCCAACATTGACCCTGTATCCTTGCTTATTCACCATACAACTCCATGAAATCCCAATCTCGTGACTAATTGTCGGCTTTATTCATTAGCCCCCATTCATCCCCGACTCGTTCTGAATGACTGATTGTTGTGTTGAAGACAGATTTTTCCCCAGCCCCCAACCTTTATATCCCCATTCCGGTCAATGGATTTATTGATGAATTGAAGTGTGTTTTTGATTGATTACAGGTCCATCCGTGCGGTCGTTATCGGCACAATACTGTCGTTTTTATTCTGGCTAAAGAGTACAATCTGAAGAATCTGAGGACAATCCACAGGCTGGACAGGTTGACCAGTGGTATTTTATTGTTCGGTAGGACACCGAAGAAGGCTAGACAGATGGAGCATCAAATCAGAAATAGACAGGTACCTCACTAATTATTGATTATTGACTTGTTACAGAAAATAGAATATTTTTTTTTATAAGCTCATTAATTCAGACTGCAATTTTATTAAAATTTAATATTATTCCTTATTAATTGCCTGCGTATATTGCATTTCTAATTATTTTTTGCTAAACCTATAGCAATGAAAACAAAATTTCTATGACGAAAAATCCTCAACATTAATTTTAATATTTGCAATTTTAATTCTTCTTGAACGATTTTTTTCATTTCTTTTTAAAAATAATTATTTTTGAACCCTTGGACTAATTTAATCATCATCAATGATAATTAATACTTCACTAATTATTGATTATCGACTAAGTCACAGAAAATTGAGTGATATTGGTTCCGACAGAAGTTTAATTAAAATCGAAAATTATGGATTATTAAATGCTTGCATATCTCGCACTCGTCATTATTGGTCTCTGAACTCATAACAAAGAAAAGAGAATTTTTATGACATAGAATTTTTCAACATAAATTTTAATAATCAAAATATCCCCCCTTTTTGAAAGATTTTTTTTATTTCTTTAAAAAATAAGCCATTGAACCCCTGAACTAACTTAATAATCAACGATAATAATTAATACTTCACTAATTATTGATTATCGACGAAGTCACAGAAACTGGAACAATATTAGTTCAGACGAAAATTCAATTAAAATAAAAAATTATGGATTATTAAACGCTTGCATATACCGCAGTGATTATTTCTTCCCCGAACTTATAAGAAAGAAAAGAGAATTTTTATGACAATTAATTTTTCAATATAAATTTTAATAATTAAAATTTCAATTTTTCTTGACAGATTTTTTCTATTTCGCTCAAAAAGAATTGTTGAAACTCTTGAGTAATAACTCTATTTTAACAGGCCTCTATTTTATCAATCAGCAATGATAATTAGTTGGATATTTTAAATCCTCGTTTTTTGGACAAATAGAAAAATTGTTTTTCCTCTGATTATACAAGAGTTTCCGCATGAAATCTGAGTATCTCACACATGTGAGCCCTAAAATCTGAGCAAATACCAAAATGAGGAGCCGCATGCACTTAAAACTAATAAGCTACAATTTCATCTATCCACTCGTGTTATTTACCATCCACCACTGAAAGTGCACGTGACGTTTACCGAAATTTAAT
The DNA here is from genome assembly GCF_001412515.2 of Diachasma alloeum. Lineage (NCBI taxonomy): Eukaryota > Metazoa > Arthropoda > Insecta > Hymenoptera > Braconidae > Diachasma > Diachasma alloeum. The sequence continues at coordinate 1,192,556 of NW_021680360.1, forward strand.
TAATTGCATATTCATAAAGTTCAACTTCACGCCTCACAATGATTCGACTGGCAGTTTCGTAATATGTATAAACAAGGGTCAAACTCGTTGACAAACGTTACGACTTTTAAATAATTGAATTCATCGACTCGACGTTGCATTAGCATGAGACATTGTCTTTCATTATCATGCGACATTGAAGACTTTTTGCAACATTTAACGAGTTACAAACTATCAATCTCTACTTTTTTGTTCTGTCGAAGCATTTCGCCTTGAATATCAAGTAAAAACCAGGAATTTATTGCATTTTGGAGGCAAATTCGTAGTTTAATTTCCTTTTCGCTGTCAAGCGGAGAAAATTTATAGGATAATATGCGAATAAATGTTATTTTCAAATGGGTGGTTATCACAGTGACATTTTATGATAAAAGTAAAAAAAGAACCGCCTTTTTATCACCAGTATCATAAAATATTGTATGATACATCATATGACGAGTATGATTACATTAACCTTCACACTCGCCAACAATTACACACAGACAAACCTAAACGTAAATTATGTTTAAGAAGTCATCTGTTACGCTTTCTGAAGCGTATTTTATGCTTGCAGTCGAAGCGTAAATTACGCTCAAAATTTCCGTAAACTACCATTACATAAACGTACTTTACGATTTCGTATTCGTAAATTGATTTTTCCTGAAAATCTTGACGAATTCGTTTGTGTGCAGGGAACCTTGAGGGAATTACTCGATTAATTTTGAAGCTCGATTAGTATTCGCTAGGGAATTTTCCCATCCAAGTTTCGGCCAAGAGGATTGCACAATGAGACAAATCCCATCTGTCAGTTCCAACGAAGGGTTCAATCGTCCCGTAAATCTTTTGTTTTTCATAGACATGAAGGCAACGTGAAAAATTACCAGTTGAATTATCAATATTTTCATAGGTGTGAAGTCAACGTGAAAAATTACCAGTTGAATTATCAAAATTATCAGTTGAATACCGTGTTGACTATATAAAATAACAGTCGATAGTGCAATCCTATTGGCTGAAATTTGGATGGAAAAAAATCCCGAAAAAATTTGATAAGAAACGAGTATCGTGGACCTCGAATACTGCGCTGTGATTGGCTAAAATCCAGTCCCAGAAAATTCTCTTCCGAATACCATTCGAGCTTCAAAATTAATCAGGTATTTCCCTTGAGCTTCCCTGCATAGAAACGAACTTGTCACGTTTTTCCTCAAAAACTTGACGAGTTCACCTGGCAAAACCTGGCTCCTCCATTCGTTTGTAAGGAACCTATCGGCAAATACCTGATAATTTCAAACCTCTTGTGTCATCAAATCCCCGAATTTCTCTCCGTGTAAAAACTTCGAAATTCCCCCTCGAAATTTCACGAGTAATCTCGCTCACACCGCTCTAACCCCAATGGTCTCCCGCAGGTGCACAAGCAGTACGTCTGCCGCGTGGAAGGGGCCTTCCCAGAGGAAGAGGTGGTCTGTTCCGAAGCGATAGAAGTGGTCTCCTACAAGATCGGCGTCTGCAAGGTCTCGGACAAAGGGAAGGACTGCATCACTCGTTTCAAGCGTTTATCCTACAGCGGCAAGTCCTCCGTGGTCCTCTGCAAGCCGCAGACCGGCAGGATGCACCAGATCCGTGTGCACCTGCAGTACCTGGGCTACCCCGTGGTGAACGATCCCCTGTACAACCACACAGTCTTCGGCCCGGAGAAGGGCAAAGGCGGCAACATCGGCAAGACCGACGAGGAGCTCGTCAAGGACCTCATCGGCATCCACAACGCCGAGAACTGGCTGGGGATGGACGGCGACTCCGAGATGAGCCTCTTCAAGCCGAAACTGGACATGGAGGATCGCGTCTCGAATTCCAGCGGTGACAAGGACAGCAATGGCTCTCCATCATCCACCCCAGGGTGTTCACCCGACGACGAACAGTCCCAACAGCCACTTCCACCAGCCCTCAAGGTCACCGTTGGCACACAAACCGGGAGTGAACCGCCAGACTCGAGTTTCACTAACGAAAAAGTCACGGTCGATCCTCACTGCTACGAGTGCAAAGTTAAATATCGTGATCCAAAACCATCGGACCTCGTTATGTATCTGCATGCGTGGCGTTATTGTGGCCCTGGATGGGAGTACGAAACACCTCTGCCAGCGTGGGCTGCCAGTGACTGGAGTGGTGGGGATGATCGATAGTCAGGGGATTCTATTGTTTATCAGTCATTGTTCATTTTTACGTGTTTTACGAGGAGCCATATCTACGAGAAGACGCAGACCCTTTTTTTGATATCCTACCCCGTGCCTTCCATCCGTTTGCGAGCGGTACTTCGAGACTTGGGTGACCGGTTTTTCTCTTTGGGGTTTGGGGTGTAGGGAAGTGGTCGAGTGGGGGGGGGGGGGGGTAAAACGAGTTGAGTTTACTTCGTTGGGAAGGGTCTGGCTGTTTAAGGGTGTTTATCCTTTTCCGAAATTATTTTTTAGACTGATTGGAGAACATAAAACCAATATTTCTTACAGGACATTTCGAAGACGCACAAAGATAGAAAGGATTAGTCATTCTTAACAAATGGATTTGGTTGAAGTCGAGGGTCTACTCGGGCTCACCAAATGTTCATTCGTTAATAGTTAACAAATGGATATTTGAGGAGGCTTGTTGGACTCGACTTTCACCTTTCAAGTGAACCATTCGGTAACTATTAACGAATATTTATTTGGTCATATTCAACTCTACCATTCGTTAATAGTTAACGAATCTTGGTTGAAATGAATGAATCAGTTTATCGGTGCAGGGGTTTTTGGTTATTGTGTTGATGAGTTTGGTACTTCAGTGCTAATGTAAAAAGATGAGGAAAAATTAGGCAAAGACAGCAAAAAAATGAATTAAAATGAAGAAGCTATAAAAATTTTTGAGTTTTTTTGGTGATGGAATCTTTGAAGGGGTCCTCATGACCCAGTCCTCAATCGGTTGACTTGAATTTTGGTTTACGCATGCAGAGTATATGCATGAATATAACAAAAGTAGGGGGCTACGCCTCCTGCTGGCTCTGCTTGCCACCCCCGTATGGTAATCATATGAATCCCATGATCCTTATTTGGACCCTTATTATGACCTTTAATCTGACCTTCATGACCCTTATTCTGACTCTCGTTATAACCATCGTGACCCTTTTTGAACCCTGGTGAGCCTTAGTTTCTGACCCTTGGTTTTTGACCCTTAATTGTGGAGTCTTATTTTCGAGTACCAATTTTTCATCACCAGAAGTGGATTTGGATTTTTATAATATAGAGATGAGGCTTTTTGGAAATCTAAAATTTTTAGTTTTTTCATTTTCTTCCCCGAAATTTCTATAGGTAAAACATCTGAATTGTTCAAATTAAAGAACATAGTAAATCATTGGAGAAGGAATTTTTTCAGATTTTTTCCATCATTTTTCTTATTATATTCCGAATCAATGACGCGAAAAGTCGGAAAAAACCTACTTCAATGATTTATGATGCGGTTAAACATTTCTGTTTTCAAGTTTTTCACCTCTTACAATTTTAAGAAAAAAAATAGCAAAACTCAAAAGACGGACATTTCCAAAAAAAACCCATTGAGTTATTTTTGTGTACATATTATGTATGCGTGAACAAAAAATGAGTTAATCGACTGAGAATTGCGTCTTTCGAACACTTTGGTAGATTTCGTTCCCCCAAAATGTCTTTCTAATCAGAAAAAGAATTAAACCCTAATTTTTTCTTATTTTTTATAAAAAGGATAACCCTCTGTATCAGTCGCAAAAAAATCAAAATTTTTTTGAGTGCTCGCTACTTCGGAGAAACATCCTTAAAAGAGATGGAAACATTTTTTTTGCATAAGAAAAAAAATGATGGCGAGAAATCAACTCTTGCTCAGGGTTTTTTTAATGCGCTGAGGAGGGCTTGATTTTTCCTTCGGATCTCTTTTCTACTCAGCAAGGTAAGAAGTCTCGTTTTACAACTCCACTAGATTATTTTGTGAATATCTTGAAGGGGAAGAATCTTACAGAGCTTTTTGTGGAGAATTTTAAACAGAAATTTAACAAAAACTGCAATGTTTTTGTGGAATTTTTACCTGAAATAATGTAATTTTTCACTAGAATTGCATTTTTCACTGGAGTTTTGGTGAAAATTCCTGCAAAGCCGATACGCTATACGATTACTAGAATCGAAGGGTGAGTTTTATCAGGAATTTCTGTACGTGTAGTTTTGGAGAGATTTTAGATTCTCCGAATGTTACGGTAGGCGGCAAAAATAGCGGAAGAAAAAAACAGCCGATGGGTGTAACACGTGTTGTGCGTAGTAGGCGACAAAATGATCGGTGATTTTCGGGGTAGGCGGAAAAAATGACCGAAAATGAACGGTCATTTTGACGTTTACCACACACGACGCGTGTTACTACACATCGGCTATTTTCTCGTACATTCGAATTTTACCACTTTACTACGAATTCATGGTTTTTTGCGTGGAATAAAGAGATTTGGAGAGTATCGTCTCGAGTGTTTTTGAGGGCTCGTAATTTAGGAGAAATATAATTCAGCGAATTGTATAGATTAAATATACAGTAGAGTCTCCCTATGATTCTCATTCTTCAACTAAACTACTGGCCCAAAATAACCGACTCGAAATTTGGAATATTCCATTTGGGCTTTAGGCTATGGCCAAGGAATTTGAATAGCCCAGTCATCATCTCGAGTAACCCGTAACTCTGCTCTTTCTCCGCTTCTCCCTTCTCACGCCACGCCCTCCAAGGAGGAGTGGGGAGTCCCAGAACACTTCAGTACGCAGAATTTTTAGCCCCGACGCTCAAATCATAGGAAGACTCTACTGTATTCGATTGGTAGAAATTCCGGAAAAAATAGAGGAATCTTTTGTTCCCGTTTTTTAGAACTAAAATAGTCTTCATATATTCGTTTTTAGAACATGAGTTTGAAGTGAAATGTCTGTTAATTATGCAATTATCTCAAAAAACCATTGATCTCAGATGAAAATGTCAAGAGGCCTCTTTTGCAACTGATAAAAATTAATAAACCCTTTATTCCCAAGATAATTTTATTATCAACTCAATTCAGTACAGAGCAGTTCACGAAAGCACTTCCTGAATTTTGCATTCGAAGAACAGTATAAAAATAAAGGAAGGACAATAAAACAGCTGGAAAATCGTACAACGTCACTCGTGAAATCATCTCTTTATTCCACACAATTTTTTTAACCCCCAATTCCAGTGTTTTCAAGACAATTATAAAAAATGTGGAGAGAAATTCACTAGTGAAGTGGTGAAACAAGCTATTCGTTTAATATCTCCGAATCTAAATGTCATAGCTGGATTTTCGTGATACTTTTTTTCATAGCGCAGGATTGAAGCTACAAAATGGTACACGGAGAGAAAAGTTGGATGAAAATTACCTTGAAAATCGTGGCAATTTTTACTGTACGAAAGGTAATCGTGGAGCGAAATGTTATTCAATGGATAAATCCCTGATTGTGCAGGATTTTGTGATTCGTTCGGTAAAAAACCGCAACTAAAATTACAAAAATTATCCTTCTGCACCCATCTGAAGGTCATGGGTACGAATGAAAGTAAAATTTTATCGATTGCTTTCGGTAAAAAATCATTCTCCGTTACAGAAAAATTATAGGAGATACCGGGGCAAAGTGAAATCGCGAGGCAATATGAAATAATATGGAAAAGGCATCACTCACACGATTTGGACGAGTTTTTTTGCTCCATTTCACTTCAAAAATGACCGATTCAGATTAGATTACGCGGTTTTTTATTTTCATTCGAATCGAATTTTTTCCCTACGTTTTTTATCTGCGGATCAAGTACTGATGACGATCATTCTTTCGATACTGAATATGTCCCCTTCATATATTTTTTACGCAAAAAATCTCGCTAGCATGTGTTCTACTGTTATCCAGAATATAACATACAGCGGATATTTACATGAGCCCAGCGCCTGTGTGCTAGCGCAAAAGTGTTACAGTTTACATTTGTTAATTGATTCATGCCTTAATTTCCTCATAATATTTTCTGTTTCATAAACAATAAACGAAATGTCCAATAAAATGAAAAAAAACAATAAACGAAATGAGTTGAAAATGTTATTGTTTTTTGGAAAAGGAAATACATGGAAAGGTTCGATGAGGTCGTGGAGTAATTCACAACTATTTCATTTTGTCCCAGTCTCACTGACATAAATTTTCGGCACAAATTATCCTCACGTTCAATAAATTTTTCCAGGTCAACGGAGAATAGTTCACTATTCGTATCGCATTTTTTCCCCGATATAGAGTGAAAAAGTACAGAAAATCGAGTTCGCTCCACGATTATTTGACTCGTTCGCTAATTTTTCTCCAACTTTTTACTCTTTGTATTTATAAAGATGATGCTATCAGCTTTCCCTTCTGGAATATTCAGCAAGAAGAATTCCCTTCTGCCACTTCACTACAGAATTGATGAATTTGATCCTTTCATTTATTATTTGGGAATGGTCAACCAAGAACGGAGGCTTCAATGACGACATTTATTATAGTAGCTTCCGGTCCCCGGAATGGTGGGACCAATCACCCGCGCGTCGTAGCGTTGCTTCTCTTCCGTAAATGACAAATCGATGGCATTAACTCGTAACGAGCAGTAATTATCCCTCAAGTTGCCCACAAAAAATCTTCTATTATTCAAAATTTTACAGGATGTAGTTTCTTTCGTCGCCTGTGATATTAATACTCAATATCATTCGGTGTTATCCGTGAAATATATTGGATTTAATTACTGTCGAACGTTGATGCTCTCGTTATTTTATCATTTCAAAGCCGTTGCACGATATAATCTCATTGGGTTTTGCTCTCAAATCAAATGCTCGTTCGAGTTATCGTCGAATTTTTTCAGGTAGCAAGGATCTGTTAGCTCGAATTGCAAAATAGAGAGACGTCTATTTTTATAGGCCGATTATACAGGAGGAATGAGGAATCAAGAGACACGGTGCGTGCCCACAAATCATTAAATTCCGTGGTGGAGTGGTAATATATTGGAAATATCTCTGAAACGAGTGGGTTCAGAAGAGAAATTCTCTACTAAAAAAAAAAATTCCTATCTCTTTCTTGAGATGATCCATCAGCAAGATGATTAAGCTTTCAAGAACAATTAATTTCCTCAGTTGGATAAACAATTTATGTGCAGAATATTTCAATACTTTGAAAAATCGAAATATTAAAGACACTTTCCTGGAGATCCTGAGATACGAAAACATTTTTTTCAACTTCTTGGATATCAAAAATATTGATAGCAGACATTCTTGTGCAGAATATTGTGCAAATAGATCGAAAACTATTGGATTCCTCGAAAAATATCAAAACAACTTTTTTGTAGACCATGATATCCCCTACAAAAAATAGTTTTTGACTTTTTTCTCCTGGAATTGATCACTACAGAATAATCGAACAATTGAAAAAATTAACAAAAGATAAATCGGAAATTCTTATACAGAATATTCTGCGAATAGTTCGAAAACTATTGGATTCATCGAAAAATATACAAGAATTTTTTTTGTACGTCATGAAATCCTCTACAAAAAATATTTTTTGACTTTTTTATCCTGGAATGGATCACTACAGGATAATCGAACTGTTAAAAAAAATTGACAACAGACAAATCAGAAATTCTTATGCAGAGGCTTTTGCGAATAGCTCAAAACTTTTGGATTTATCGAAAAATGTGAAAGAACCTTTTTTGTAGATCATGAAATCCTCTACAAAAAATATGTTTTTGACTTTTTTATTTTGGAATGCATCACTACAGAATAATAGAACAATTTCAAAAATTAACAAAAGACAAATCAGAAATTCTTGTACAGAATATTTTGCGAATAGTTCAAAAACTATTGGATGCATCGAAAAATATTCAGAAACCTTTTTAGTAGATCATGAAATCCCCTACAAAAAATATTTTTCTACTTTTTTCTTCTAGAATGGATCACTACAGAATAATCGAACAACTTCGCAACTAATTCAAAAACTATCGGATTCATCGAAAAATATTGAAGAACTTTTTTTGCAGATCATAAAATCCTCTACGATAAATATTTTTGGTCTCGGTCATTACAGAATAATCGAACAATTAAAAAAAATTGACAGAACACAATTCACAAATACTTGTGGAGAATATTCCGCAAATAGTTCAGAATCCATTCGGTTTATGAAAAATGTAAAGAAACATTTCGGCAGCCTGTTGAATTTTCCATGAAAAAATGTCTGGCATTTCCCTCTGCACCCACTAATTCCCGAGATATTTACGACTCAGTCTGTACCCATTTCGGACTCATTTACTTTACCACTTCAGTACCGAATCAGTCACCAAAAATAAAGAAGAATAATGAACAAACAATCCAACCAATGTAGCACGACCGTGCCAACTTGGGGAGCATCCGTGAGCTTTAAATCATATCGTCAAAAAGTGATAAAAATATCCGGTATCGTCAGTCATAAACAAAATGAGGAGAAAAAAATCACAAATAACCGAACATATTGTTTTCATCGAGGATCCACAGGTTGCATGTCACGCATCTCCATCGACAACTCAATTGTACGAGTCTGCGATGCGTGACAAAGTCTAATACTTCCTGTATCAAAAGAGAAAATAAAAAAAAATACGCCGGATTGGAGAATATTATTTTATTACTCGATCACGCATGTCTCCGAATTGGCCTTAGTGTTGTATATCGAGAGCGTGGCTCAGCGCAAGACGAAAACATACTAGAAAAAATTACCTTTATAGTAAGAAAATTAAGATATTAAATGGCAAAACCAACGGACCTACCATAAAAGACAGTTTGTGCGCTTACTAACAAGAGAAAATACCGATTCAGTAGTGAAGTGAGTTCCGGGGGATATCGAGGACTCGGAATCTAATGGAGATGTCGAATTCTTTATCCAGAGTTTTCGGGTAGATCTCAATCTACTCTACAGGGACGGCCTTATAACGATTTTGGTATCTTTCGTAGATTTGAAGATATTCTCCGGAAATGACACAAGAAAAAGGAATCGAAAGAAAATGGAATTTCAGGGCAGGAATGTCCATGAGAACGTATTAAATTCTATTTGAGGGGAAAACGGTTATGAAATTTCAAGTTTTAGGTGGGATTCCAGTAGAAATAAAACGGGAATTTCACAACTTAGTTGAGTTTTCAATTGAACATGAACAATTGAACTGAAATTTCATTGATTCAGAGGTTTCCTCGATTTTCTAATCAAATTATGAAAAAAATCAATGGAATACGTTGAATTTAGGCAAAAGTTACTCATCGTAACGAATTCAGTGTTGAAACCATCAGTTTTTAGGAAATATCTGCAAATCTATCAGCGATGAGAGATTTTCTTTTAGAAAGTTCTCATAAACATTTGATCATCTTCCATAAATCGAGGAAATTCTTTAAGAAAAGAATCCTAATATCTGAAAAAAGAAAGTTTAGATAGGGAAACAGTTAATTTTTGTAAAATATCTTAGAATTGATAGAAAATAGCGAAACTTTCAGAGTTGTTTTTGCCTCTGCAAAAAAGAAAAACCGAACGGAAGATTTTGTGTTAAAAACCGAAAAAGAACAATCAATTGGTGAGAAGTATCTTCAGATCGAAAGGAGCTAGAGGACTTTTTATCGCAAAAATTGCACTTCGATTCTCAGATATTTTCAACAGGAAGTGAAGTTCACTCACCCTGTTCCACCACTTCACTACTGAATTTAATTTTAAAAAACTGATAAATTCCCCCTGAATTTATCGTATCATGTAACCGCTACGTTAATGTATGTAAAGATAAGATAAGTAAATAAAAACTAACGTTTATTGATGATAATAAAGTACATTAAATGAAGGAAAGATACAAAAAAATTATGATGAGAGAAAAACTACAGCAAAAAGACAAAAAAAGTTCGCGAGTGTGAGATTTAGTGGCTCGAGAGAGGAAAATAATCGTGAGTAAAAATCTTAATGATGACAAAATGAAGAATCTTGTCTGTGAATCAAGCGAACGCTTTTGTATATATTATATATATATTGTATACGCACATTGTAATGACGTATTATCGTATATCGTAAACGGATCGTTAGCGTTCGTGAGTAAAAAAACCATTTTATGGAGATGGAGAAGTGAATAAAAATTCTTGTATAATGAACGAATAAATGCTAATTATCGTTCGGTAAATTGCCACTTTGTCGCATTCTCTATGTACATATTTTCACCTACCCCCCCTGTTTTTTTTTTGAATTAATCAATGGATGTATGGAAATATGGAGGGAAAAGTGGTGGTTGCGGTGGGAAGATCCTTGGCGATAAATCGAGCGTAAGAGGCCCGTTAACCCAGAAAAATAGGAGGAGCTATTGGTGTATGAATTCTTCAGGAGTCATAATTTTTAGCAGGTAAGGAGCGGCGAGGGACGAGAGCATTGGTATTCTGTGCGGTTTGCGGGGAAGGGACCGAGTCAGTGGGTAATGATTTTCTGCTGTGGAAGGACAGTGGGTCATTCATAAATTTTCATCAATCATCATTCATCATTCATTTATTTAATGTAATAATTCAATGGAATTTTTTTTCTCTTCGGTTTGCATTCTTTCAAATTTTTTCAATCTATCTTATCAAAATGCAATAATAGAAATCAAATCTGTGGATATTTTTCAGTATAAAAAAAGGCAATTTCAACGTTTTCTAAAGACATCGAACAAGGGTTTTTTTATTTTTTGCCGATTTTATGTTGTGGAAGGAGAGTAGGTCATTTATTAATTTTTGATCAATCATCAATTGTCAGTTATTCATTTAATAGAATAATTCAATAGAATGTTTTTAGCTGCAATTTGCATTCTTTCAAATTTTTTCAATTTATCTTATCAAAATGCAACAATAGAAATCAAATCGGGGGGCATTTCGCAGTGTAAAAAAAGCAATTTCAACGTTTTTCGAAGACATCGGACAATCGATTTTTTTTACATTTTTTTGCTGATCATCTCTAATTAAAATTGTAAATCCCAACTCCACCTAAGTCGTTCAGTGTAGCGAGAAAAAATAAATTTAAAATGCCCGAAAGAAAATTATTCATTAATAATTTCTTACATGAATTCTAACTTTGACGAAAATAAAAGTTGATTCATTAAATTCTCTTTACAATTATTTTCTTGACAAATACTTCGATACCATTCGAGGTACCCAGAAACAGAAATTATTTATCACAATAGTTTGACACTGATAAGAATTTTTGTATTAGGCGTAAAATTTTTATTAATTTTTTTCTAATTTTTTCAGATTTTTTTCTTTATTTTAATCTTTTCTCTAAGACTGTTATTTTGCCACTTCTGAATTAATTGTTCTTTAATATTCTAGTTATGTTTATACTACTTTAACATGACATGATAAAGGAGGAAAATTTAATATACATCGTTATTTAGAGAAAAATCAATATTGAATTTCTGCATTTATCTCATTCCCATTGAAATCATCTCATAAAATTGAAGAATATTGGTATACTACCTCGATTTAAAAAAAACAGTCTTAGTAGTCAGAATTTTTCGCAGAAAGAAGGGGCGGGTGAGGAGCGCACTGGTATTTTGCGGTATTCGTGGGGGAGGCGACCGAGTTAGAGGATAATGATTTTCTGTCGTGGCAAGACAGTTATTATTACATTCATTTTCATTCACCTTATTCATTCATTTTCATCAATCATCATTCATTCATTCTATACAATTCTCCGATAAAATATTTTTATCTTCGATTTCCATTCTTTCAAATTTTTCCAATCTATCTTACCAAAATGCTGTAATAGAAATCAAATCTGTAAGTGTTTTGCAGCATAAGAAAAGGAAATTTTAACGTTTTCCAAAGACATTGAGAAATCATGTTTTTTTTTTGGTTTTTTGCTGATCATCTCTAATTAAAGTGACATGATAAAGATGGAAAATATTAATATCCTTCTGAATTTCCGTATTTTTCTCATTCCCTTCCATTGAAGTCAGCTGATAGAATTGAAAAATATTAATTATACCTTGTTTATTCCTTGATGATTATATTTTGATTTTAAAACATCACTTTCTGCAGGAGTTATAATTTTCGCCAGAAGAAAGGGGCGGGAGGAGCGCGCTAGTATTGTGGGGAAGGAGAATGAGGCAGTGGGTAATGATTCTACCGTTAGGAAAGGACAGCGGTTCATCTTTTATAAATGATGGTAATTAGTCCGATCGACGCAGATAAATATGACGAGAAGAGTGGGAGAACGGCATAAAAGACAGACGTAATGGGGAGCCTTTAAAACCGTAACGGTAGTAGGGAGGAAATATGAATGAAAAAAATAATAGCCCAATCGACGTTCCGGGAGAAAGGGTCTTACTCCTTCTGTTCTGCTTCTACTTGTGTTCTGAAATGGGGAGAGGTTTTTCGAGGAAAATTTTATTTTGTTACTCCTGTCTTCATTTTGTTCATTTTATTTCGTTTTGCATTTTTCATTTGTAATATTGCTCACGACCGAAACTATCAATGATATTAATGAAAACTGAACGATTTTGAGTCATTGTCGAGTGGAAATGGACGAGGACATTAGCCTAGAGATAATTATAATTTTTTGGGAATACTTTTTGCATTCCAGTGCAAAAACTCACATGCAGATTATTTTTCAAATAGTTGTACTATTAAAAATTTTCATCTGAAATTGCAAGGAATTTTATCATTGAAAATTGATAATTTCATGAAAAAATTCGTGGGAGCTATAAATTTCAGTTCAAGGAATTTTCCTAAAAATCAGGAAAATTCTGAGAAATCTCTTCTTAAATTCCAGATTCCTCTGAATGTCAGGGAATTCCTCCAAAAATTCCTAAAATTCCAGGATTAGAAAAGAACTGCCTGAAAATTCAAAGGTATTTGACAGTGAGCATTCATTTTCACTTGAAAATTCACGGAAGCTGTGGAATTCCCGTCTTCCTGCCGCTAAAAACTTGAAATTCGATTGACTTTTCCCCCTTAAATCGAATTCCGAGCCTTTTCCAGAAAATTCAGCCAAATTTTTTTAACAGTGTGTGACGCTACCATCAAAGACCTAGTTTTTGGACACATATAATGCCGCATAACTTCATTTCTAAAAAAAAACAAAATTATTTTGAAAGTTTTGTGTGCTCTCTCAATGATTCCAACAATTCTTTATCGAATAATCAATAGGACGATTTAATGAGGCCACTGAAATTCCAGAAATGTCGGGTTACTGCTCCCCCCAGCAACTAGGTCCTTGACAGTAGTGGATTCATTAAAAAATATCAGGTGTTTTTAAACTTCATAAAATTCTTTAAAGAAAATCCTTTCGCCATTCCTTGTCAAGACATCAGAGATTTATTACCTATTCCTATTTTTTGATCTCAAAAGAATAATAATTTGTCAATAGTAGATAATAAATCAATCAATTAATCAATTAAATAATAATAATAATAATAATTACCCATGTAATTCGCCAATCAAAAACAGCACAATAAACTGTGCAAATTATTTCATGAATACCTTTAACACTAGAAGCTTATTTAAAAAATATTTTCCTTTTCATTCGAAAAATTTTCTCCATAAGTTTTTTTGACTCTCCTCTAAACCTACTAGACTCTGATGTCAAGAAAACACAAGGCAAAACTGTATGCCACAGTCTCAAATAAATAATGGTAATTATGTCGATCGACGTTCCAAGAGAGCGAGTCCTACCACTTCCGTTCTGTCTCCACTTTCCCCACTCGCATTGCAAAAGAAAAAACCTCTAAATAACTGACAGAGTCTAATGAATAATGCAGAAAGAATTGCCACTAAAAATCAATAGATTTGGAGGGAATAAATTGACGATATGATTTATTCATTTATTTTTATTAACAACTTCCTTATCGGGATTTACACGACTTGAAAATTCTGATTCTATCGCGTCGATTTATCTATGTACACGTGAGGTAAATCTCACCTCGACTGCGGGGGAATAATTTAATGTTTTTGCAAAGAAGAAATTGATTGAACTTTTTCATGGTTGAGAGTTTATAAAAAGCTCTACGGGGGTTTAGTTGCAGGCGCGTTGCTTGAAGTTTTGGATTCTCTCTTCAATGACGGGCCTGAAGTGACGGATCAGACCTTGGACGGGCCAGGCTGCACCGTCCGCTAGGGCGCAGATTGTGTGAAGTTCAATCTGCTTCGTCAGCTCCCACAGCATATCTATCTCGTGCTCCTCCGCGTTACCCTCGACAAATCTTGAAGAAAAAAAAATTATGGTTATCATAAATCTGGGGGGCCGTGATGAGAGGAGATAATTCTATTTTTACGTGCATGCAGATTACTTTGAGAATTAAGGGGGGAATTTTCGTCAAGACAGTTTTCGGAGGATGGCATACGTTAATACAGACACAGCATTCTCTCAACAAAATTAGTTATTATAGATAATGAAATCTCAGCATCGTCAAAGTCGAATACAATTACTGAAAATTATGAAAACTCTTTCCCCATTTTAAAAGTCGATTTCTATTGTTCTGAACTCTGAATACTTGATCTTCAACCCCAGAATAACATCCCAGTTCCTTTCTGAACTCTACAAAATCTTTAAAATTTTCAGCAGTTATTCCCCTCACGAGTAATTACCCAGAATTTTCTTTCCATAATGAACTAAAACGTTCTAAATTGTAGATTGAGTTTTTCTTTAATTACAGCATCGACAAGATTTGTATGAATTCCTCTCTCCGCTAACTCGTCGAATGTATTTAAAAATTATAATAATTTCTCCCTGATTATCCCTCAAATTATTTTGTATTTACAACATATGTCTCTTGGCATTCCCTACCAAATTTCTTCATTTCCAAGATATGCACAAGAAGATGAAAATTTATTGAGAAATGTAAAACTAGAATGTTAATTTGTATTCACAATTACCTCCCTGACAAATAATTAGTGAAAAATGAATGTTCTGAACAAACTACAACGTTCTAATTTATAGAACGATCAAACTGGCATGAAAAGGTCCCTCTGCAAACTCAAACCATATAATTTCCTCCAATTACCTAATTGTCGTCCCTCGATTCTTGAATAATTTAATTAGTCGACACGACATTCGAAATTTTCAAAAATAACAATTCAACAGAGGTATTACATTAATGAAACAAAGTGAATGGAAGAGTCGCGTGCCAGACCCGAACACGCTTATCTCCGACAAATTAACTTACCGGCTCATTATTTTGTACATCCAACTTATACCCTCGCGGCAAGGAGTGCATTGACCACACGACTCGTGTTTGTAGAAGCTGATGAGGCGAGCGATCGCCTTGATTACGTCCGTCTGTTTGTTCATCACGATAACAGCAGCCGTTCCGAACGAGCTCTGCACCCTGACGAGGTCATCGAAGTCCATGAGCACTGTGTCACAAGTACTAGAGGAATAGAAGATGAATAGATCAATGAGACGAGATGTTCAATAAGTTTGTCAAGTCATTGTTTCGTAAGACGGACGAATTTGCAAATTATTTCTGGAGGGAGGAGGTTTAGGGGGAAATCCCACAAGGCTTTTTTGTAGAGAATTTCATGGGCTACAAAAAATGTCCTCCAACATTTTCTCATAAAACTGATAGATTTGAAGATATTCACAATAACGATGACGTTGATTTTTGACTCTTTAAAGAAGACAGTTGTTAAGTGTTGAATTGTTTCTCCAATGAGTGTGAATTACATGTAATACGAAAAATGTTTTTTGACAGAAGTCTTTCAACCCAGCAGCTTCAGATATATTCAGGGAAAAATATTTTAAAAAATGCTTGACTTTATCAATCGCGACAATTAGAGATATTCAGCGGGTCCATATTTAAAAAACTTCCGTTAAAAAAACTTCGTCAAAACAACTTGGTAACTAAAAAAAATTGAAGAAAAAAGACTTGAACAACTTAAACTTCGAAAAACGTGAAAAAAACTTTTGAAAACTTCAGGACAATAATGCAAAAAAGACGAGCATTAATTCCGCTTCAGTGAATATCTGCTGACGAAATTAACAAAATGAAAAAAAAAACGAAACACAATTTTAAATTTGCAAACATCGTATCCAGAGTGAACAACATAGAGTCTCAATAACAAGTGATCTGACACAAATTCATAAGCATGAGGAAATAAACAACACAACTATTCAAATACACAACACAACAAAATTTGATAAATAATCAGTCATTTAGAAGCAATCCCTTTCAAACACTTCAGAGTAGGTTCCCTCTTCAGCAAATAGCATTTCAATGGCCTAACGTCAATCTTTGTATAAATATCCATGAAATTGAATGCCTAAAGTCTGTCAGAAACCTATTAATCTCCATAAGAAAACATCTATCAGCATTCATTACAATCTAGGACATTCAACGAAATTTTCAAAATGAAATTCTTCTAAAATTGTGATGCATCTCCTGGGCTGTTCCTCCAAATTCGCGACCCAATTTACCAATGAAGATTTTTTTTCATGCACTATGGCCTCCTAGCAACAAACTGTCTTCGCACCCCTTAATATTGCAACCGCAATTCCCCCGGACACAAAATGTCTCTTTGGATTATTCTTTAAATCTAGTAATTCCAGAAATATTCTGCAAAAAATGTAGAGAGAATTCTTGAATTTATCATCCACAACGCTTTCTCAATTCAGAATACCTCAGTCTCTTTGCAAATATCCATGAAATTGAATGTCTGAAGTCTTCTTGAAACCTATTAATCTCCATAAAAAACATCGATTGACATTGATTACAATCTACGAGATTCGACGAAATTTTCAAAATGAAATTCTTCTAAAACTGTGATGCATCCCTTGGGCTGTTCCCCCAAATTCGCGACACAATTTACCAATTAAGATTTTGTTTTCATTAACTATGACCTCCTAGCAGCAAACTGTCTTCGCACCCCTTAATATTGCAACTGCAATTTCCCCAGAATGTCGAAACACCCAAGAAAATCCAAAGTCAGCCCCCGCCTCAGATTATCACCACCATTAAAAATTAACCTGTCAATTCCACCAACTGGTAATTACTTCCCAGTCTCCTTAAAGTATCCCCTAATAATTAACAACCTTTTTGGAATGATGGGAGTGGAGGATCCACCGGGAATAACACCGAGAAGATTGTCCCAGCCCCCAATTACACCACCGGCGTGTCTCTCAATGAGTTCCTTCAGTGGTATCGACATCTCCTCCTCCACAGTGCACGGATTGTTTACGTGACCTGAGATGTTGAATAGTTTGGTACCGTGATTACGAGTTCGACCGAAACTAGCAAACCAGGTACCTCCACGACGACAAATTGTCTGTAATGAGATAGAATCACTATTAAATTATTAACTCCAATTCCTTCATCCAAGAGCCGGGGAAAAAGGCCATAAAATCGTGGCCTCGTCACCAATGAAATGGTTTGAAGCATTAATTACTAAAAATATTTGCGACAAGACCATTAAATTCTGATGTCAGATAGATTTAATAAATTTTAATCCAGATAGTTTTGAGAATATCTTGGGAATTGGTGAATTTAGAGCAGAATTTTAAGAGATTATTTTTGTTGTAAATTTTATGGGCTATAGAAAAGATTTTTCGATATTTTTCTACAAACCTACTAGATTTGGAGATATTCGAAAATATTAACGAATTGAATATTTAAATATTTGCAATATTTACATATTGAAGAATCTTTTATTCAATTAAAAAATCATTGCGCTTGACGAATTCAAGAATTTGTTGCAAATCATTTCCTGTATATCTCTGGAAGTAGTGAAAAATCGTATGAAGATATTTTTCTCTAAATTCACCTTTTATTCTTCTAGATATTCACAAAATAATCTACATATCTCTCTTGAATTTGCCTACAATTTTGTACTTATTATTCTTCACAAATCTCTAAAACTATTGGCTTTATTGAGAAACTTCATAAAACCTCTTTTGCAACTTACAAAATTCTCTATAGAAAATGTCTCTTAAAATGATTCTGTAAACTCTCTTCCTTCCAAAGTTATCAGCAGAGTAATTTTTCAAACGCATTCCAAATGTCTATTTTTATCATTTCGCAACTACGCTTTTAAAAAAATTACAGTCTCATGGCTGATTCATTACTAATTTTCAGAAGAGTGACATTAAATTCGATCTAGAGGAAAAAAACCTGAAGTTTCAAATGTCACTAAAAATTCAATGAAATTCCAATTCGTTGAGCACCGGAAAGACGAAAATTCCCCAACTTACATGAATTTTAACTCAATTTTCATTAAATATTTCAACTTAAATTTATAAGTTAAATTAATTTGCCCACAATTTGAACTTTGAAATACGAAATTCCCCGAAATTTCATCCAGAAAATTGTTGACAGTATAAACAAATGAAGAATAAATAATAACCAATTGCTAAAAATTAACTTACCGGTGCAACAGCCACAGTTTCCACATTAGTAACAGTAGTGGGGCATCCAAAGACACCCACATCAGCAGGGAAAGGTGGCTTGAGCCTCGGTTTTCCCTGTTTCCCCTCGATACTCTCAATCAACGCCGTCTCTTCACCACAGATATAAGCACCAGCCCCCCGTTGAACGAAAATATCAAAATCATATCCCGTACCACACGCATTTTTGCCAATTAAGCCAGCCTGATAAGCCTCAGCAATGGCAACCTGCATGTTCGACGCCTCGTTATAGAACTCTCCACGAATGTAAATGTAGGCTGCACAAGCCCCCATGGCACGACCAGCGATTAAACAACCCTCGACAAGTTTATGTGGATCGTGGCGCATAATTTCACGATCCTTGCACGTGCCTGGCTCACCCTCGTCAGCATTGACGACGAGATACTTGGGTCGGCCGTCCGATGGCTTTTGCATAAATGACCATTTCATTCCAGATGGAAATCCAGCACCACCACGGCCACGAAGGCCCGATACTTTGATCTCATTTATTATCCAGTCTGACCCTTTATCGATAATTGCCTTGGTTTTGTACCAGTCGCCTCGTTTCAGGGCACCCTTCAGCCTCCAGTCATGTCGGCCATAGAGATTCGTGAATATACGGTCTTGATCGTTCAATGGACTTCCACATTTCTATTTGAGGCAGAGAGGAACTAGTTAATTAATATCGGGTACTAGGGGGCTAGTTCCCAGCTCGCTCCGCTCGCCAACCCCCATATGATCTATGTATGATCCTCATGATCCTTATTATCAAGTTTTTTGAGGCCCGAGTGCAAGAGCGGGTCGAGAAATAGCGTGCAAATGCCTCTAAGGATGATTTTTGAACCAAGGGAGACTCCTGGACCCACTGGACAATCTTGTCACAACTCTGGTTTCAGATTTGGAAACCAAAATCATCCTTAGAAGCATTTGCACGCCATTTCTCGACCTGCTCTGGCACTCAGGCCTCAAAAAACATTCATATCTTGTCTGACATTTCTGTTATTAACTCTGGTTTTCATTCTGAAACCTTCACTCACCCCTTCAGTCACCCTTACGTGAATCACTAGGATCATCTGTGTGACTAACGTTATTTCATCGCCCTCCCCCCCCTGGTTCCCTGCGGGTCTCACTCACTGCATTATCTACATGCCCAATGAACTACTGCGTGCCTGCGTGAATCACTCAGAAAATCCCATGGAGTGTATGAAGGTACGGAGGTACCGGAGGGATTCACGCAGGAGTGCGAATAGCCACTGCCAAAAATAAATTCTGGTGGGTTTTTCGGCATTATGAGCCTTTTGTTAATAGTTGAGCCATGGTGTGATATCAATAATTTTGAAACTAATTTGAAACTAATTTAACTAAATGTTTTGTAACTTAGGGACAAAATATTTCTCGATACACTTCTCTCTGTTAAGGCCCGATTGCACCAAGCCCTGTTATCCAAATAAACCCCAGGGTTAAACTTATCCTCGGCGTCAACATTTTTCAATATTTGACCAGAAGAATAATTTTTTATTTATCCTGTAGCCTCAGTTGAATCAATTTAACCTTGGGATTAAATTTTATTTTTTGTTCCTGGGATAAATTTAAGATACTCTCCCGAGTAAAATAACCCATCGAACATCCAAATTTACTTTTTTTCTTATCTGACGTTTTCGTTACCCGGAGCTGGTGCAACCGGGCCTAAAGAATTTTTTTTTCTGAAAAAGCGCCGTCTTGGATGAATCATCCGCCTCTTGAGGAAAATACTTCGTTGTTTTCAAATTCGAACCAAACAATTATTTTTTTGGTAATTTTTAACTAACGATTTTGTTGGTCCAAACAAGACTTGTTTGAGAACTTGTTCGTTTTGCTCTCAGTGTACAGTTTCATTCGCATGCATAATATTGATTTAACGAGGTGCACGGAATTGCTGCACATGGTGCAATTCTTTATTTGCGTTCCTATATTCTTCCTGAAGCACTCGTTTAGTGCAAAATATCTATTTATATTTTAAGATTGCTGTACCTTTCCTTCTGGTGCAGCATCAGCAAACTTCCTGGCCTGTTGGGTCGTCAACACTGGTACCAGGCACTCTATAACACCAACAATCAAATTATATAAGCCTCCATCTGCGTAAATATCTAATGAATTTCCTCGAAAATACACTCAATCGACTCTTCAACATCCGAGGTCTACTCCTCGATCATTATCCTCAATAATTAAACTAATGGAACACCTGAACTTACTCAATTGCCGTCCGGATACCGAGACACAGCGAGTTATGACACCCGCCATCTTGCCCCACTGACGTTTTTTATGTTTCACCGAATTCTCGGAACTCCCGTTTTATCAAGCAGAACCTTCACTCCGAAAATCAGCTGATTCCGGTGGAAACTAGCGTAAGCCCCTGTCAAACTGCCGCCATCTACTGGCATCAGTGGTCAGCGCGAATTACCGTCTCATGATACGAAACGTTTATTTTGGTTCGGTTGACAATTTCCGAGCATCATTTTGGAAATATCGTTGACAGTAAGAGGTTTAGACAAAATTGTCACAAAACATTTTTTATGGAAAATTAAATGGGCTGTATAAAAGGTTTTATAACATTTACTTGTAAAATCAGTCATTACGGAGATAATTTGATGATTAGAGCGAGTGGTGGTATTCTAAGGGAATATGAAACTTTGGGAATCCCGTAATTATCTGGGAATTTTGTCCAAGTAATTCTTCATTGAACTATTGGGGTATTGATTGAACGAAGTCTTTGTTTTTGTTAAATTTTCATAGAAGGCCGAGAACAAAGTTTTCTCAGTTCACGATTGTTTATTCATGTACTTTGCGTTTTCCTTATTTTGTGCATCTGCGTTTACTACAGATCATCTGCTCATTTATGTTCCTATATAAAGAGACCGTCTACCCCTATTCAATCAAAAAATCAATTTCCTTCGGCAGCCCCAACCAATAAAACAAATCATCAAAACTGCGTTTGAAAATCCAAACAACGACGAATGACGTATCACAGCATACCCCGCGCAGCCTTCATATCCGACCGAGCGAGAGAGATGGGGCGCCAACGTGAAACGTGGAACTTGTCTCTAGTGCACTAGTGTTTCATCGTGAATTGACAATAAACATTCGCAGATAATCCCTCGAGAGTCGTGTTTTCGTGTTGTGTCGTGTTAAATGTTGAAGTGAATAATAAAATACTAAAATGCCATCGAGGAGGAGCAAAGGGGGCCTCATTGCCAAAGTTAATTTCCCCCTTTACAGCATTCAAATGCTCACCAGCAGACACATACTGGTGGGTGGTGGTGGAGGATCCTCCAAAACTGGTGTAGCAAATGGATTTGTAAGTCCCAAATAATTTTCCCTTCAAAAAAGAAAGCCCTGGGGAACCACTTCACCACTTTTCATTTTTTTTGTGACGTCATGAGGTTATGTTTTGGGTTTCTCCTCAGGAAATCTTCGAGCTGTCACACGATGGCTGGGGGTTCACAGCTGAGGAGGTGACGAGACATGAGACAGGGCCCAGTGTCGTGATGAACTGTGCCTGCAGCAGTGGCGAGAAGAAGACGTACTTGGTGGCTGGACAGGAGAGCCACTGTCAACTGTACGATGTCACCTCGAGGGTGGTGACTCTGGAGAACGGGGAGATACTCAAGGGCACCAGTGCCAGCACCATCAACAGGGAGAACCTTAGGCAGAGGAGGAAGAGCGAGAGGAGCGACGAGATCAATGGGGAGAGGGTGGAGGAGATCAAGGATAGCAATGCTAATGTTACACATAAGAAGCTGCAGCTTGTTCTCAAACCTTCCACTAGTATTCAGACGGATTTCAGGTGAGTTGTGATTCATTAGAAAATCGTGACGAATACGAATGGTTGAAATAGAAAGGTTGTCTTGAATCATTCGTTAGTAATGCATGATTCTGGATTTTGTTGGATTTATTTATTTTATGGGACATTGTGAATTCGAGTTTTGAAGATTGCACACGAATTTTTTAAGGTATATCCCTAGAAAAGGGTTTTTTTACGATTGTCCCCATGTTTTGCATACGTAATGTTTATAGTATTCGTCAACGCCAAGGATTAGGAGATTTTAATCCTAAAAAATAGAAATTTCGTGAAGTCTTTTCTTATTTCATTCAAATAATTAGTTAATAAAATTAATGAATTAATGTCTTATTTGATTTAAGTAGTTATTGTTGTCTTCATTAAGAATATATGAGGATAGAAAAATTCAATGACTTGTGAGAATGCAATAAATTAAGTAATTTTTATTTTTTATGGAAATCCATAGGGACTAACGTTTGGATGATATTGTCTTGGGATATACCAAAAGTAGTATAAACATCACTCAAGTTTTGAAGATTAAAATTTGACATAAAGTCGAATGAAAGTTAACATAAGTAGAAATACTCTGGTTGAGTTTGCGCACAATCGGTGGTCTAGTATTATTGACAATAATTAATCTTGGAATTCTAAAATATCGAAGAGTTATGAGAAAATGAATTTTTGAGAAAATGAAGATTAAAATGTAAAAAAATGTCAAAAAATAAGAAAAGATGAATAACAATTGTACGCCCAATGTGAAAATTATCGTCAGTGTTAAACTTTTGTAATAAATAATTTATGGAGGGAAACGAGCGACTAATGTTTAAAAAAATTAATGGAGAAAAAATTAGATGGATCAATTTCTTACACTCACCAAAGCTAGAATTCATGGGAAAAATTATCAATGATGAATAATTTTTTTGGCTTCTTCAGTGTATTTTTCTCCGTTACATTCAAGGTCTCAACTGGAGTTTATTCACATCATTTTAATCTCAGAAAGTAATAATAGTTCTCTTCTTCAAATAATGATGAACCTCTTCAAAGCTAAAAACAGAAATTTTATCTAATACTCTTATGACTTGAGTTTTATAGAGGGGAGAGAATGAAGGGACAAATTATTCGCAACACCATTTTGGCTTTTAGAGTTTTATTACATTTTTATAGTGATAAACAGATATTGATTAATTAAGCTATCGTTTTGACAAGTTTCCTCGAATTGTTAGGGTATTTTCACAGTCTTTGGTGGATATTTTCGAATCTAAGGGGAATAAAACGATTTTATTAAAGTGATTTTTTTAGAAAGAATTGAAAATCGAAATAAAGATTCACCATTTCCTGTAGATATTCATTAATATTAACTTTTCAATGCACTCAATTTATTTCTTCACCCACCTACAATGAATTTCCAATGAATTAAACATCCAACGAATTGTTCAAATTGCAGTGACTCAGAGCCAATTCAAAGGATAGTCCGAATAAGCCCAAATGGTAAAGTAATGGCGACTGGTGGTCTCGATGGTGTCATTCGACTCTGGAAATTTCCTCACCTGACAAAAATCCATGACCTAGCAGCCCACACAAAAGAAATTGACGACATTGACTTCAATCACGATGGAACCCTAGTAGCCTCGATAGCGAAAGACTCTCGAGCCATCATCTGGGACGTCGCCAAAGGCACCAAGAGTCAGGAGCTCTCCTGGACACCCCCTGCAGGTGGCAAATACATGTACAAACGTCTTCGGTTCAGGATTCCCATTGACAAGAAGTCCAAGGCCCAGTTATTCATTCTGTCGAACTCAATTGTGGCGAAGAATCCTAGTTATCTTCAACTCTGGGACCTCGAGCAGGGCTGCATCGTTAGGTCCACGTCCTTTAGGGAAGCATTGTCAGCTATCGCAGTGTCTGATGATGGGAAATTCGTCGCTGTCGGGACTATGTTCTCGGGGAGTGTTGATATATTCGTTGCATTTAGTTTACAAAGGGTTCTGCATGTACCTGGGGCACACAGCATGTTCGTCACGGGTCTGGAGTTCATTCCCTCGAAGATGGAGGGCCCACCCATCACGAGTAATGCAGAGGCTGCTGTTGTCAGTATATCCGTGGATAACAGAATTTGTATTCATAGCATTCCATACAGACGTGAGTAGTTTTTTATTCGTTGAAAGATTGTTGTCAACATGAACGCATTGGTTCTCATGCATTTAGATTAATTGCTCCCTTTTTTTCTCAACAATGAATGTTTAAAAAAAATCATAATTCAGTGCAAAATGTAATTTGAATGGATATCCTTAATTTGAGAATCGATGGAGATAAATTCACATGTGTTTACATATTTTTAGTTTATTATTTATGTTATTATCGAAATTTGATGATCGTGAGATTGGCTCAGAATTGTCAGAGAATATTTCTGTTTTTTGGAGGGAATTTTATAGCCATTTCAAAATGCAATTAATTTAAATAAATGAAGTAATTTGATGCTTTAATTTATTTCACAAATTTGATGGGGATACAATTACTTGAAAATCATGATGAACGAGAGAATGTATTTAGGCTGACTTGATCCATTTTTATTTATCTACTTATTTGCATTTTTCTATTTACAAAATGATACGGAAATGATATTTAATCTATCTTCTATCAATCTTTTCTATCTTAGAGTCGATTGAAGAATTAATTTAGATAAATCTATAGTTCCATGTAGTTTTATTTATTCATTCGATGATACATTTGATTATTAAAAGTTGATGATTCTCTAATTATTCAGTTATCAGAACATATTCACCTTCCAAGTACAGAATTGTTCTTCTATTTTAATGAAAAAAATTATTGTTTTTGCTTATTGATATTTTGTATTTTAAATATCTCAGAATCTATCGAGGTAAATGAAAATCGTTCAGATAATATTTTAAGAGGGAATTTAATTAATTTAAAAAATTTGACGATTTTTCCTATCGCAACTTATTTTTTTTTAATTAAAAAAAAAAACAAAATCATCACATTTGGCCTCCGCCATTCTACCATTTTATAATTCAATTAATGTAAAACACTTCTTACATTAAATTCTCATAATAATTCGTATTTTTTTTCCAGATACACTCCCCTTCTGGCTGGTAATAATATTCATCATCCTGAGCATCTGCGGTGCATTTACTCTCTGCAGCTACATGGGTATATGACCCGGGTTATTTAATACTGAATTAGTTAATGTTCGTTTTACCGAGTCTAAATTATATTTTATTGACTAAAGAAGGAAAAAAAATCCTTGAGAAATCTACTTCACGCGTACGAACGTAGATTGCAAGAACAAGTGATCTCTACTGTGGATATGAAATTCTTGTATGAGTGTGCACGATGGAAATGCGGTGTAAATGACTCTGAATGGGTTTTTTGTTGAATGGTGGGGCTCGTGGACGTGAGAACAGTCTCCTGCAGGGTAGGAGGGGGTACATGCACCTTGCCAGCAATACTTTCGTAGGTAATTGTATAAAATTAATTCTCGCTCGCTGTACGTAATTTCCTTGTTGATTGATTTTGTTTTTTCTTCGTCTATTTTTTTCTCATGTATTATTTTATCATGTAACTGCTGCAGTTCCTTGTTAGGGTTAGTGTCGTTTCAATTTTAGGGGAGTTTTTTAAATAAATTATTTTGTCTTATTTTTTGCTCAAAATTATTTTGTTTAAAATTTATTGTGTCTTTAATTGAATGGAATGAGTGGGACAATGATATTGCCAACAATTAACGTAATAATTGAATAGTTAAGGGCTAAGGAGGATATTTTAGAGAATGGCTACATGGGAAATTGATGCTTTTAATTCACTCATTTATTAATGTTCCAAAGAACCGATCTTGCATTGAAAATGAATTATGGAAATATTTTGGTCGTGAAATGAGGATTGTTAAGGGGAATTTGTTAGATAATTTCTGGGGGAATTTTGCGAACAAACAAAAGGTCTTGTGCCATTTTTCCCTGACATCACTCTCTATGAAGATAATTTAATTTGCAATAAGTGGTAAAATTATTCGAGTCAGACATAAAATCTTAGTTCATTAACCAATTATTTAGGAATTTAGTTATTCAGGGGAAAATGTCGAAAGATTTTATTTGCAGTCCATTAAATTTACTGCAGAGTAATCTCTTGACATTTCTCTCCAGTAATAACCTACTATTTTTTTCATTCATCTCTTGTTCTTTGTCACTTTGATGTGATCTTTTCACCTCTTTATTACATTTAATTGAACAAATTTGCTGTTGTCATATGTTCGAGCCTTATTTATTCCACACGAACTATGTGAATGGAAGGAGATCTATGTGAAATGTCAGAAGCCTCTGTTGATAGTAAAATAAAGATATTAGGATGAAATCTAGTTGCATCGCTGTCGATATAAAAATATTTTTCTCTTCTATCGGTGCTCGTTCTCTCGTTCATTGTATTGTGATTGTTGCCCACGAGTTGTCCAGTTGAACACATTGATTCCCTTGCGAAATTCTGGGCTTGATGACGTCAATAAATTTTTCCGATGATTCTGTCCATCATGGCGAGGATTAAATCGGTATACAAACCTGACAAAATGGCTCCTATAATTATACTGGATTTTTTTATGTTAAGGTATATCCCGAGACAATACCATCGCCTTAACCTCCGTTTGGCCTATGCCTAGCGTACTAGAAGCCCACATTTCATTGTTTATTATCCCCTAAACATTATCTATAAAAAACATCGGGACATTCGTAAAAAAAATCTGTTTTCTAGGGATATACCTTAGCTGAATTGAAAACTTCCAACGTTGGAGAGGAAATTCTCAGGGTAGTAATGAAATCTAATTCTGGAAAAAAACATTCTTAACACATAAATGATGATGGAAAAACCTGAGAAAAGTAAAATTCCAGAATATAAAATCTTGCATAAATAGGGAAATATTTCCAGAAATTAGCACAACAATTAATTGATTAATTAATTATTCCCTGAGGATTGTTGGGCAAGGTTATTTTGTGTGTCCTTGGAATAATGAAATCCAACAGGATTTTTCATACCTTGTGAATAATTACACGTCACCTAATGCTGGAAAAACATTCTTTGCATAAAAATATCGGCACAAAAACCTGAGAGACGTAAAAGTCCGGGATATAAAATCTTGCATAAATAGTGAAATATCGTCAGAAAATAGTACGATTGTTAATTGATGAATTATTTATTATTCCCTCAGGATTGCTTTGCAGGATTATTCAGTATATTCTTGTTAATTATGGAATTATCAGGACGAATGTCAGACATTATCAGGAAATGTAAAAAAAATCTTGACATTGTTTAAAGGCATTGATTCCCAGGATAATTCAACAATTAATGCGTGGTAATGGGAAATCTACATGCGTTAATTAGGTACTTAAATCTTTAAAAGAATTTTAAAAGAAGAAGCCACAGATTTCTTGCAGGAAGTTCCTTCGTCTACAACAAGTTCCTTCGTCTCTTGGCATTTTCTCTTATGAACACGGAAACACCGTTGTAATTCGGATTAATTATCCTCTCAGGATCAATATGCAGGTTTGTTTCGTCGAGGACCTTTCTCTCGAAATTATTTCGATAACAGAATGTTCCACCATAAAATGTCGAGACATTTTCTCGAGCATTTTTTTGTCTGCAGAAAATCTTGACACTGTTTAAAAGCGAGATCTCGAGATAATTCAGCGATTAATGAGTGGTAATGGAAAATGTTTAATTGTTAATTAGGTAATCATCACGTTAACGACTGGTTTTAAGAGAAAATAGCAAATGATTTCTTACTGGAAATTTCTTCGTCTACAAAAACGGACTTTTGACATTTTTTTCTTGTGAACACTAGGTTCTGAGGTAATTGAACCATTAGTGAGTGGTAAAATGATTCGAGTGAAACATAAAATCTTTAATTGTTCATTAGGAAATTATCTCGTTAATGAGTGGTTTCAGGAGAAAATGTTGGAAGATATTTTCTCCTGAGAGCACCCGTTTCCGATATAATTGAACTGTGAGGAATAAAGAATTCAAGTTTAGCACAGAAAACCCACGAATTCGTGCGACCGCGATTGTCTCAAAATTGAGTGATTTCGAGAGACATTTTTCTCTCAAATTATTCGTTTCGAGATGAATATTCAGTGAATAATCAAACTTCATTTCCCTACTCACTAAAAAATTCTTCATCAAGGGGAAAAAATTGACGTCAATAAAACCTATGTAGAAAGTTGCGTGCGAGTGTAAAATCTGCCTTTGTTAACCAATAAAAAAAAAACTATGAATTATGTAATAAGAAAAAGAGTGTGAAAATAAAAAGAAATTATCGGCGAAAGGATTGACATTCGGATGTTTTTTTTCGCTTTAGGGATGCCTGAAAATCGTAAGTAGTACTTGGAACGTTTTTTATATGAATTTTTTTTCTACATTTATTGCTGAATATCGAAGCTTCCATTTAAGCCTCAGTTCACCCTAGTATTCAGGAGAATTTGTAATCATTTTGTTATGTAAACTTTTGGGGTCTAAATTTAATTTTCAATCTTAAACCTTTTCACAAGATTTTGAAAATTTATGCAGTAATTTAAAAAAGGCAATTCTTTTAAAAGGACGACTTTTTTTTCTCAATTATCGTTAAATAATAAATTTTCAAAATTGTTCATATTACGAATTTTTATTTTAAGAATTGTTATTTATTTATTTAATTTAAACAATTTTAATTATCTATTTGTGGAGGAAATGTTAAGAAAATAATGATTATTCGCAAAATGTTATTTAAATAACGCTAACATCCATGAATTTTTTTTTCTAATTTTCCTCACACAATTTACGGACATCTAAGTACTTTGGCTATTTTTTCTTCGGTGAAATGTTTTTATACTTTTGTCGCCAAACATCAGAGTTTTCATTTAAGCCCCATAAAAACCCAAGTTTCCGGACATTTGACAACGATTTTATTATTTAAACAGTGCGGGTCTGAATTGGAATTTCGATATTGAACCGTTAGGAAAAATTTTTAAAACACATTTTTAAATTTTATCAATCTTTAACATATTTAGAATTGATCAAATGATTCACAAATTGCAATTTTGGAAAATTAAGTCCTTTTGTTATAAACAATTTGTAAACATTGAATTTTCCACTATTAAAGTCATTTTTGCAGAATCGTAACAAATTTATTCATGTTCAGAATTTTACCAGAAATCGATTCCATTCTGTAAAAAATGAAGTTTTCGAAAGTTTAAACAATTTCAATGATCTATTTATGCGAAGAGAATGTTAAAAAAAATTGTTTGCAAAATGTTAGTTAAATAACGTTAAAATCGATAAATGATTTTTTTTCATACTTTCCTCACTTTCAATTTAATTCACAAATTTGGTGATTGGAATTCCCTCAATCCATCGTGTGGTCTACACCAACCTGTAAGAGGTACTCGAGTATCCTTAACGAATCCGCAGAGATGAAAGACCCAGTGCACTGGGCCTTTCATTCTGCCCCTTTCCTATCCAATAAAATCGGAATTTGAATGAGCGGCCATTCAGACAAGCCTCTCAAACAAATCGAGGAAAGTAGTGATCTGTTCTTCTCATCTCATTCCAATGTATCCAGTCGATCGATAAATCACGAATGAATTGCCGCTGGGGTCTTCGGAAATGAGGCGATTCGTACAAATGTATATAGTTTGTATATGGAGACGGGTGAGAGAAGGAATGTCGTCCGAAATCGAAAGGGACCCCTCGGGTTACAACTGACATTTTCACCGATGGCTTCTTCTCTCGATGTCTCTCGCATTTCCAGAGATAAGTTTCAAGGCTTCGTGGAGAAAGGATGAAAGTGAAAAAATCGACAGGTATTCAACAGCGGATGAAAATATTTTTCTGAAGGAGAGGACGAAGGGAAAAAAATTCAGCGGAAAAAAACAAAATGAGACATTAAGATATTTTTTTCATAAACTCATTAATGCCAAGGATATTCACGAAATAATTTGGGCATGAACTGTTGATTCTTCTATTAATTGTGAAGTTGCAATTAATATTAATTGTCTAATGTCGAATTATCTCGGTAATAAACAGTTCTAAGGGAAAATGTAAATAAACATTTTTTGTAGAGAATTTTCTCACCTAAAAAAAAGATCAAGACAACAATTTCGATATCTCCCATAGGCTCAGAGATATCCTCGAAAAACTGATCTTGAAATGCAATCAGAAACGAAAAGGTAAAGCAATTCATCTTTTCAGCTGTTGGGAATCATGAAATTTTGCATAAATGAGGAAGAAATCAACTAATTTTTAAATTCTTTGTTTATTGAGAAATAGTTTAAGCTCATCATTAAAATTAATACACAACTGCTTATCTCCTAAACAAGGCATCCAGCACGTACGAAATTTCCCTCGAATTTCGTTAATCATATTAAAATCCCCCTCGTTGAATCGATCAATCTCATAAATTGAAATCCCCCAAAAACAATCATCAATTCTACTCTACAACTAATTTCGCATTCGATCCACACGCTGGGGAGGTATCACTTCTGACCTCACGGACTTTCTCAGCGAACCATTCATTTGCAATTCCTCAAAACCAGAGAAAGTCGAGTTGTTGTCGAGATCCCCTGTCACGCGCCTCAGTAACGTACAAATTCAATAATTTCTTTTTTCATTATCATTTCGGTGGATATTTACAAGTGAAAATAATTCGGGACTTTCGTAGTGAGTCGACCACTGATGAGACTCATTACCGAAAGGCACGAAAATGATTTCAGTGTTGAAGTGGTAAATCTTCGAGATCTTCGAAATGAAGGATTCACGATTAAACCTTTGCCTCGAATCCGTTAGCACGTTTCTAATTCTCGAGTTATCTGGGTGACTGTTGATTACATCCAAATAGATCTACATTTTTTTGGAAACTTCTAAAGAGATTTCGCGTACGAAAAAGTTTAATAGAAAAACTTTCTATTAACCTTCTATTAGTTTTTGGCAAATTCTTTTGGAATATTCCATAGAAAATTCTGTATAGAAAAAGTTGATAGAATTCAATTTTTTTATACAACTTATTCTATTAAGATATTTTCTACAGAATTCCGTTGGCTGAAATATTCCAAGTTTTCTTGTTTGACTTTCTTGACGAAAAGAAAAGAAAAATAAAATATTAGATATCATGAGATAGAATGAAGAATAGAATATTATAAAAATAGAAAAGAACAATAGAATGAAAAAAAATCGAGCCGAGGAAATTCTATAGAAAATATCTCAACAGACTAGGTTGTACAGAAGAATCTAATTTCATAGGCTTCTATAGAATATGTTCAACTGAACAATTCAGTAGAATTAGCCAAAAGCAAATAGAAAATTCAATAGAAATCCAACAGACTTATGAATTAAATTTTTCGTGCGTTTCCTCCAAACCCGTGGTCCCCGAGACCCTCTCCAGTCCCTAAAAGTGAAAATCGCCTCATCTCCTGGTACTTCTTCCCCCTCCCAACCTACCACTTCGCAACACTTCGCCCCCTCACTTCTTAACAGTGAACCCATCCCCAGTGGGATCAAGAAGCCAGGGATAGTTGTTGGGGCACTCCATGCAGGTGAAGAGTCGCAGAGTCTCCCCAGGAAGTTCCCTAGTAGTAAGAGGACAGGCATTAGGGAGCGAGCAGTACGGCTGTCCCTTCTCATCGCAAGTCTCCTTCCAGTCCTGGAAGTCCCTCAACCCTGACAGCTCCGTAGGTGTCTGCATCCACTTGATGACCTGTACCATCGTGACAAAGTAGACATCCCCTTTAGTCAGCATCTCGTCAATGAACTTGATGAGTTCGTCCCTGTACTCCTTCTTGCTCTTGAGCCACGACGCGTGGAAGTGGAGGCCGAGAGGAGCTTTGTTGCTGTTGTAGTGTCTGTTGAAGTTGTGCCTCAAGAGTCTCCCGAACTGCTCGCCAGTCTGAACGTTGGAGCACGAGTCCACCATGTGACAACCGGGCAGGGACTCGTCGAACGTCGGATCGTCACGACGATCGAGCTCATTCATCACCATTTCCCAGACGGGGTGTGACCTTGAGGGACAGTTGCCGCCGTTTCCGTTGCACTTGTGGGGCATCCTGAAGTAGAGAGTGTACGGCCAGATGGGGACGCGACCCAGGGAGGCGGTGATTGAGGCGTCGTACACGAAGAATTGGTCGGACATCATCTCGAATTGCTTGTTTCCACCGACCCTGAGGTACGGCGCTCGCATGCCGATGATCGAGCCGTCAGTGATGTTGGCGAATCTCTCGATTATCAGTCTGGCACCTGCCATCTCCGCTAGCCAGTCGTCGTAGGTCCCCTGGGTCCAGTACTGCGGATCGTCCTTGTGGGTCAGGGAGAAGACGCCCACCTCGTGACCCTTCCGGTGGAGATCCTGCACGGCTGAGTAGTTTGTGTACTTGTGGGAGACGAAGAAGGTACCGCGGATCTGGCAGCCGTTGGGGTTTATCCGCTGGCCGTTGAAGATGTCCTCGTAGAGGTCGATGTTGTCGACGTTCACGGCACCGTTGAACGTGATCGTGATCATCTGGGGGACCTGCGACGGCTCGATGCCACCGGGAATTCTGGTGCCGTCGGCGGAGCAGTAGCAGTCGGGGAGGACGCACTGGGTTGGGTCGCAGTCGGGGGCGCGGTTCGGGTCGGTCTCCACGGCTGGAAGATTAATGGAGGGGAATAATTAATGGCTCCATTGATGGATGATGCGAATGCGGAGGAGTTCGGCTCGGGTGGAGTTTTTTTGGTTGTTGCCGCCGGCGGTGCCCGTGGAATTCTGGTCGTTTAGGTTTTATTTCGTCGGAAATTATGGGAAAATACTCGACAGTTTTCTCAAGAAGGGGACAATATCGTGAAATTTTTTTAGAAAATGAATATCTGCGGAATTTGAGGGATGAAAAAATTTAATAGAAAAACATAGCGAATTCGCTAGATAATTTTAGTGGCTTTCTATTGAAGTTTCTGTCAGTTTTTGGCCGATTCTGTTGAAATGTTCAATGGAAAATATTTTGTAGAAAAAGTCAAAAGAATTCGATTTTTCTATGCAACTTGTTCTATTGAGATATTTTCTGTAGAATTTCCTCGGCTCAAATTTTCACTTTTTCCCATCAAGAAAATCCATCGGTTTTTTGATGGATTTTCTTGATGGGAAGAACAAAGAAATGGAATGAAAAAAACTTGGAAAATTTGTGCCGAGGAAATTCTATAGCCGAGGAAATATATGAAGAGAATAAGTAACATAGAAATTTCGAATTTGATTGACTTTGTCTATTGAATATTTTCTATTAGAATTTCAGTAGAATCGGCAAAAAACTAATAGAATATTTAATAGAAATTCAATAGAAATTTCTAACGAATTCGCTAGGTTTACCAATTAAATTTTTTCGTGCGTGTTACGCTTAACGCTAGTATGATGTCTGATGATTTTTTTTTCGTCATGAAAATCGGAACTGGGGCTTCAAAAAGACGTATTTTACGGCTAAAATAAAAACGTAAATTACGCCTAAACGAAGCGTCTTTCACGCTTTAATCCTTTAGGCGGATTTCACGCTTAAGAAATCGTAAATTACGATCTTAATAGAAACGTATTTTACGACTTACTTCTGCGCGATTTATAAAAAAAATAACGTATTTCCGTGTAAAATCACTGCTTCCGTATTGACCTTCACTTTTACTCGTCTGGGGATTGGCATTGGCCCGTCTCCAAACTCGTAAAAGTGAAAATCACTACGGAAAATTATCGTTCACGACTAGTGCCATGGGGTTTTTTTTACTCGCGAGGTTGGTCAGTCCTCACCTTCGGCTTGGACGCCATTTCTACGCAAGTAAAAAACCGCACGGCATTCGCCCTGAAATATTCTATTTTTTTCTTCGTCATTAATTACGGATAAGAAAACGTAAAATACGGAAAAATCATCGTAATTTGCAAATACGATACTGCAATTTACGGCGATCTTAAACATAATTTTTGCTCCAATTTCAACCGTAAAATACGCTTCAGAAAGCGTAAAAGACTTAATATAACATATTTAATTATTCAATTGCCATCGGCCAGTGAGCGATGGAATCGAACTTTGAGGGTAATACCGCCCGACTTGCGTCCAATACCGCCCACTGTTATAATTTTTCCTATTTTCATCCTTCGTTTCCATTCTTTGGCTCCATTTTGAGAAAGATTTCACGTGAATAATAATAAATTATCCTGAATTTACCCGATGTTCCGTGGCCACCGACTACCCCAAATAATCGAGCTGTTACTCGACCGACCTCTAGCTGCAGAGTCTAACTGTTAGACTCTAACAGACCTACATATAGAAACCCTGGGCGGAATTACCCTCAAACGCGGAGCCTGATAAAATAGCCAATAGTAACTGATGAAGATATTTTTCTGCTATCGAAAAGGTTGCAATGGATGTGGAAATGTATAACGAACATATATTTCCCACTCCATTCAATTATAGACCAACTGAAAATTTGAAAAATCTTAAATTCTGGGGTCGCAATATTTTACGAATTCGGTAGGAAATGATTTGGAGCTTTTAACGATGTTTCCACGGAAGAAAATTCAAAATTTCCATTGAAATTAGTTGTTGTTATCAAATATTTGCAATCCTGCAAATTCTGAGAAATACGAGTGGGCGGTGCAGGCACCAGTTACCCCACACGCACACATACGAACATCTAAAAATTGCATTGTCAAACTTTTCGGATCACAACGGGTCGATATAACAAAAAGTCCAAATTTTAAATTCGAACTATTGCAAAGCTTCCATTAGGAAGCAGAAAAATCGCTCCTTCTTCAAAAAATAAAATACTTACTGCAAGCGTTCTCATCAGACTCATCCTTACAGTCTGGTTTTCCATTACAGAAGAGTTCCTTCTCAATACAGTCTCCATTACCACAGGACAATTTGCCCTCAGGACAAATGGGCTCATCTGTCTTGAGAATTGGAAGTACCTTACGTGGCTCTGTAATTCCCCAAGAAAGTTGTTTACACGATTAAAAATATCAATCAACAATTAACTACGACCAAAGTTGAATTCAAGGCCCAACTCCATACGCCTCTTGCCCCTTGTGTGATACAATCTACGTCAAAATGTGTATTTTTTTAGTGAACTGTTTTGTCAATCGTCAAAATGTCGGTTTGAATTTAATTCATCAACAAATTAATCAGCTAATTTTTATATCAGTAACAATGCTCCTGTTGAATGGAGATATGATTAATCCGACGAGTTGTGACGCATTCGGGTACTACAATTATTCGGCTCACGACGACGCACGCGTCTAAATAATTATAGAATATTATCTTCATTATTCAATTATTTATCAAAGAAAGACGCAATTTAAGGAGCTCTTTTTAATTGCGTTTCACTCCCACTCACCGTTACAACATTTTTACTCAATTTCAATGATTATTTGCTGTTTCATGATTATTAATTAATCATCTTTCGTAACACAAAGTGAAGATAAACAGAGAGCATTAAAAAAAATAATAGCAGCTGGCAAAAATAGTCTTGGCAACGACTCGAGTCTTTACGAGTGTTTATTTTTTGTTTTAATTATTAGGTAAATAATAAGAGAGTAGAGAGATATGCAGATGTATTCACATTTTTTTGAGATCATTCGATTTATTGTTCATTAAAGAGAAGTCGAATAATTTATTAAAATCAATGTAAATCATTTATATCAGTGTGGTGTGTGTTAGTTGAGAGATTGTGAGAGATTACTTCAATTATTCAAAATAAAGAAGCGTTTGAAGTGAAGAGAGAAGCTGAAGGATTGCTTTGAGAGTCTCTTTGCTTTTCTAGAGCGAAAATGAAGGGAAAATTGAGGTGTCTGAGTAGCTTGAGGGAGAAGTGAAAAATTACTCTTCAGAAGGTAAGTAAATTAAATTCGTAAAGAAATTTTATACAATATTCAGGGGTGAAATGAAATGGAACAAGAGTAACCGTTTTTACTCGTTTAAAAAGTAATTTGTTTGATAACTTTGTTTTAGAATTTATAGAACATGTTTTCTCTCCTTTTTTTATAGAAAACTTGAAAATCAATTGATTTTTTTATGAATGTAAAAAATATCGAGAGACATTCTTGGGAATTGAATTGACTTTCATTTTCCTGTGCAATTTATTCTATTGAGATTTTTGTGTCTGTGTCAACATGAATTTTTAAAACTTTAGTTTTTTTCTACTGCATTTTTCTTCTCGTTGAAGAATTCAAGCAAAAGAAGTTGAAGTATTTAGGTCGATCAATGACAATGTATCGATTTGTTCCATAAAATATTCGATAGAAAAACGCGAAAAAAATGCGGATTTATTAAAATGAATTGGTGAAAAATGGATAGAATCAATGAATACAAATTCAATAGAATTTTCTAGCGAATACAATAGGTTTCTCCACAAAATTTTTTTGTCCATGTAATTATCTATAAAAAAGATTCTCATTTGATGAGATAATGTATAATTACTGAAAATGTTTTATACTTTCCTTCAAAATTAATCGAACTAAAGTGAAAATAAAGGATAAAAGGCATTGAAAGTATGAAACAAGTAATTCTATAGTGAACGAAATGGCTAACAAGTTTCTCAAGGTATATCCCTAGAAAACAGGTTTTTCTTGAGATTGTCCTGATGTTTTTCATAGATAAAGTTTGTAATATTTCCCAGCTGTTGCAAAAAATTCAAACTAGCTAAACTACACAGTTTAGGAGATAATAAATAACGAAATGCGGACTGAGATTTGATTGATCAATTCCAAGTATGGCGAATTCTTTGTAAAATTTTATAGGACATACGTTCAAACAATTAATTAACAATTAATTAACAAATAATTTCTTATTTGATTAAAACCGTTATAATCGACTTTATAAACAACATATGAGGATAGAAAAAGTCAATAACTTATGAGAATGCGATAAATTAAGTCATTCAGAATTTTTTTCGGAATTCTACTCACGTATGAAATTATTTCATAGAAAAACCTAGCTAATTCGCTAGACAGTCCTGTTGAATTTCTATTATACTTTCCATTAGTTTTCGGCCGATTCTATTGAAATGTTCAATGAGAAATATTCTATAAAAAAAATAATAGTCAATAGAATTCAATTTTTCAATTTTTCAAATTTCTTCGGCTCAAATTTTCCAGGTTTTTTTGTTTGATCTTCTTGATGAAAAGAGAAGAAAAATAGAACGAAAAAAACTTCGAAAACTTGAGCTGAGGAAATTGTATAAAAAAATCTTAATAGAATAAGTTGTATAAAAAAATCGAATTCTAGGGGAGGATGGGGCAAAACGGTCCCCCTTCAATCGTCAATATTTTCCGATTCAATAATCCGATTGGGATGAGTTAGAGCTCGTTTTGAAGAATGAAAAATTATCTTCAAAATGAAGTTGAAACAGGGAATTTTCACAATGTCATTCACAAATTATTGACAATTGAAGGGGGGCCGTTTTGCCGCACCCTCCCCTATTAACTTTTTCTAATAGAAAGTTCAATAGAAATTCAATCGAATTGTCTAGTGAATTCCCTAGTCCGTATATTAAATTTTTTCGAGCGCATTGACTTGGGGTATACTTGGGGTATACCTTGTATTCACCAGAATTAATAAATTCATACCCGAAAATATAAAACGAAGGGGAAAAACTATGGAAATTGAAAGCTCATCACGAGTGAAATGAGGACATCGTGAAAGCGTTTGGGGTCACGGAGTGAGAATTTAGTATCTAGAAAGCGAAAGAGCTCAAGAGAGGCAGGCGTAAGCAGTTGGCGATATCTGTACAAAACGAGGGAAAAGTCGAGCGGCCTTGCTTGTCGATTAATTAAATTGAATATAAACTATTGGTGAATCGATCCTTTAATATCGATTTCCCAGTGCCTCTCCTTTATTTTATATCACGGTGTAATAATAACCATAATTACGAGCTACAAAGTGGATGACCGTGGCCGCTCGATTGATCCCGATTGTTTTCAGTAGAGAGAGACCAATGAAAGTGAATAAAAATACAAGTTAATGATTTGAAGAGTTTCTTCAAAGTGCGTCGATTTTTTTGCGTGCTACGGCGCGAGTCTACGAGCATTACCGGGGATTCGTTAAATTCCTTCGAGTGGATGATAATATTTTACAATTTTCTCGGAGGAATTTTTACATTAAAAAATGTTTTTTTAATTGCACAAATGGATTAAATGAAGATATAAAAAGTAACTCTGTGGATATGGATTTAGAAAAAAATTCATGAGACATTCTTTGTGGGGTTTTTATGTACATCAGAATAGGTCTCTTGACGTTTTTTCCATGAATTTATTATCAATTTCTGAGATAATATACTCCAGAATGTGCAAATCGTGTAAAAAAGATGAAAAAATTAATGATAAATTTTTTTGTCTCACAGAGCAAATCAAATAATTTGTGTTTAATGCATCACGTATGGAAAAATTTCATGGAACAATCTAGCGCTTTCTCAAAGGAATTTTATTCAAATTCTATTTTAGAAAAATTCTATTCGTTTTTTGCGTTAATTCGATTAAAAATTCCGAAACTTCCTCTGTATTTTAAATGTATA
The DNA here is from genome assembly GCF_001412515.2 of Diachasma alloeum. Taxonomy (NCBI): domain Eukaryota; kingdom Metazoa; phylum Arthropoda; class Insecta; order Hymenoptera; family Braconidae; genus Diachasma; species Diachasma alloeum. The sequence goes on from NW_021680360.1 coordinate 1,231,340, forward strand.
TTTGTTCATAGAAAAAAGTTGATCGATATTGATTTTTCAATATAATTTATTCTGTTGAGATTTTTTTTGTAAGAATTCGGGGGGATGAATTTTCTAATTTGTTGTCTGGATTTCATTATGAAAAATCAAATCCTTTCTTCTATCAAATATTTTGCAATAAAATTACTTGTTACGCGGTAAAACAATTCAAGTCGATTTTGGCCATTAATCCGTTTTCAGGAATAACTCGGAATCTAAGGCGAATAGCAAAATTTTCGTTAAAATCTTTGTTGTAGAGTGAATTGGAAATTACAAAAAAGGCAATTACAAAAATTTCGCTATCACCCTTAGATTCGAAGATATTCCGTAAAAACTCAACTAAAAGCGTATTTGACTTGAATCGTTTTACCGCTTCGATACTGAAATGTCCGGGAAAGACAACTAGAATTATTGAACAGAATTTTAATACAAATTCAATATAATTTCTCCGAGAAAGCGCTAGGTTCTTCTATCAAATTTTTTCATGCCTGATATAATATTTAAAAAACATTTTTTAAAGTGCAAAATTAACGATAATCCGGCGCATTATATTGATTTCCCCGTTTAAACGTCACTTACTCTCGAGCTTGTCACAGTTATGGACCTTGCCCTTCCAGTCGCAGGTCTGTTTGTCCAAATCAAAGGCCAATCCATGGGGACACGTGATTTGCTTCAGTCCAGATCTTGTACACCTGAGGGGTCAGAACGGAGGGGACTTTGAGTTCAACTTAATTTTATTAACAAACGTATCTTACTCTCAAGTTGTTCGCAATTCTTGACGTTAGTCTTCCAATCGCAGGTTTGTCGCTCGATGTCAAATGCCAAACCAGTTGGACACTTGACAGAGGCCAATCGGGTTACGCCAATCTCAGTAGCTTTGTCGCATCTGATTATATTCGAGAAAAGAGAAAGAATGGTGATGTTGTTTACGTTGTTTCTCGATCCTTCGACGGGGCAATTATGGGGTGGAGTGGGCAATTCTAGCACTGGCTCGAATGATCGTTGAATCAACAAGTCACGGACTTGTTGGAATGTTAGTGTCTGACAGAAAGTATCATCTTGGGGGAATACTTAATTTATTTACTTTCGGGGACTTGGTGTCCTTGAACATTGTGAAAGTGGATTATTATTGTTTCAGTTCACATTTTAATTCGTGGAGTGAAGTTTAAGTGGACAAAATGATACTGACTCTCGTGACCCGCATTATACGCCTCGTCACCCTTATTTTGCCCCACCATTTCTGACCCTTAATTTTGGAGTCTTATTTTCGAGTACCAAATTTGCATCACCCGAAGTCGATTTGGATTTTTATAATACGGAGATATATAGAGACCCTTATTTTGACCCTCGTGACTGTTAGTTTCTGACCTCCATGACCCTTAAGCTGACCTTTGTAACGTTTAATCCAACCCATGTGACCCTTATTAGGATCCTTGATCTGACTCTCATTATAACTCTGGTGATCCTTAATCTATTCCTTGTTGAGCTTATTCTGACCCTCGTGATTTATTATGGCAAAAGTCGATTTGAATTTTTATAATATAAAGAGATTAGCTATTGATGACATTTTTTGCATGGCTAGGGTTCTTGAAATATAAAATGATTGTTACACCTTTGAGTGATGATTTCAGACAGAGATTTGCCGAAATTGTGTTTGGGAATAAGAAAGAAATCTTGATGAAAGTAATGAATAAGAAAGATGTTTTCTTTGAGGAACTTTTCGATCTACAAAAGAGATTTTTTTATGTTTGGTTGTGAAGCTGCGAGTCTAAGAGATATGTACAGTGGGTTCTGTTATTTACAGGGGAATATCAAAAGATCTTTTTTGAAGTTGAGAAAATTCCTCGTGAGAAATCTCTTTTTTAAAATTTCTTCTGAATCAACTCACTAGTAACGGAATTCTCAATTATTGGTTTTCTGGATAAGGCAAAATATCAGAATTGTTCACTGAAGTATTTTTTGCCAATAACGGGATCATTGATGATTAAACAATTTAGCTAATTGATAACTATCGAGAATAGTCACACGGAGATCTCTATTGAAGTCGATTTTTCATTTGATTACAGAAAAATACTTATTGGTTATTGATGGCATTTTTTGTAGTCCCTAGGGCCTGAGAAAAATCAATCGTCATACCCATATGCCCTTTCAATAATAAGCAATGATTATTATTTCAGGCAGAAATTAGCGTAAATTATGTCTGTGAGGAAGCGAAAAACATTAAATAAATTAGTAACAGATTGTTCTCTTGAAAAGAGATTGTTCGATATTTTCGCGGAGCTTTCGAGTCGGCGAGATGTTTCCAGAATAATCTGTTATTGACAGAAGAAACCCCACACTGTTAAAAAAATTTGTTTCAATTTTCCGTGCCAAATTCTGGAAATTTTTATCGTGTCCAAGTTCCACTGAAATGTCAGGAAATCTTGTCATTGAAAAATCAAATATTCCATTCATTTCCTGTTCAAATGATTTGAAACTCGATAAAATACTTGATTTTTTAGTTCAATTATTCTGTAAAAATTCACAAAAATCAGGAAAATTGAAGGAAAAATTGAACATTTATGTCATTTTGTTTCTGAGTATTTATGTTCCACTGAAGATTCAAGCCAGTTGTGAAATTTCAATCTCACTCGAACTGAAAACTCATGAATTTCCTCGAATTCTACCTAGAACTTGATGTTTTTTCTAAAAAGTCCCACATCCTTTTTTTTAATCGAGTATTTTCGCCTCTGGGGGCTTATTCTCAACTTGTTTTACCGAACGGACCATAAAATATCCTCCACAAACGGGTATTTTTTCTGTATCATCTCCGGGCTATCTGCTCGATCAAATCTTGCAATTAATTAATTAACAACACATCACATATTAAAAAATTCGGAGGCACACGGATTCGAACTCAGGTGGGGTATGATCCCACATCTTCAGGTATTTTTCATTGAACTCCATTTCGCTCCACGATTACCTTCCGTACAGTAAAATTCGCCACAATTTTCTAGGTAATTTTTATCCGGCTTTTCTCTCCATGAGAAAAGAATTGAATTCTGCCAATCAAATTTGTTTCAGACAAGAAGTTACAGTGAAATTTTGTATGGAAAGTACGGGCATTTATTTGTCTGAAACAAATTTGTTGGGTAGAATTATATTTAGTTCTCACTGCAGAATAAAAAAGCCTCTTTCACTCATAAATATTCCCGGCAGCGACCGCCCATTAATTAAAAATCAATCAATTCCTCGGAAGTCCACATGACTCCGTCAATCACCGGTTTTACAGTTACCCAGAAGGTGTGGAGACCTCGACTTACCGTTGCCACGATCGACACAATAATCAATACGAGTTCTCAACTAATGAATAATCCCACTGAATCGATTGCCAATAATTCACCGAGGGGAAAAAATTAATTAAATAAATTGCCGAGTTATATAAGAAGAGTTATGTAGCTCACCTCACGACGTCCCTGCAGTCGCCATCGACACTGAGACGGAAGTATTCATCACCAGGCCTGTCCTGGCACAGCTCCTCAGCATTAGGACCAGGCCCGTCCTCTCCCTCATCATCTTGCGCTCTCACCGTAACTGCGAAATACCAATTATTACGACATCAGCAATCAGTTTGAAATATTACCATTGTTACTTTTACTATTTTTTTTATTCCGGAATGATAAACGTTTGAGCAATTCAGTTTGACTTTTTCGTTATTTCACATCACGACAAATGTTTGAATTTTTTTCATTGAGAAAAGTGGTGGCACGGGGGGAGAAGGGTCAAAGAACTCCGGTGAAGTAGAAAGTCTTGGAAATGTCAGGGCGACACTGCGGTAGGGGAAAGCAACGGTGGCTATACGGAGGCGGATTTTAAAACGATTATTCCGATGAGTATGTCGATTTTTAGGCGATTATTCTTGGTGACCTGGTGTGGTCTTCGATTTGACTTCTGTTGGGGATTAGGTAGAGTGAGATTATTTTGAAAATGAGAATTTCGAGGACTAGAACAGAAGTTTATTCACTTTTTTGGGGAAAATCACTAACTTTGAACATATTTGCACGTAAATACGTGTCACATTTAACTTTAAAAATTGTTTTCGTTGATTGTTTACACTGATAGATTGATTCATTTATTCCAAACGAGATTCGTTAGCTATTAAGAAATGGTGGAGTTGAATATGATCAAATGAATATTCGTTAATAGTTAACGAATGATTCAGTTGAAAGGCGAAAATCGAGTCAAACAAGCCTCCTCAAATATACATTTGTTAAATATTAACGAATGAAGATTTGGTGAGACCGAATAGACCCTCATCTCTAACCAAATCCACTCGTTAACAATAACTAATCCTTTCTATCAGCGTAAGCACCTCGATCGTGTTTTAGAAAATGTAGAAGGGTTTTGTAAATGTATGTCAGGGAACATTTCTAAAATGCACTAGTTTCACGTGATTTTTCCAGTAGTTTCTCGTTGATATATTAATTGTTGCGGTAGTTAACGGATTTAAAGGAACGTCCGGAAACATTTTTTGAAGTCCATGAAAAAAGCAGAGCAAAAAAACTCTTGGAAAAACTGTCGGAGACAGTTTTTGTAGAGAATTTCACGGGCTAGAAAAGAAGTTTTCTCACTTTTTTAGGGAAATCCAATAACTTTCGACATATGTACACGTGAATGTTCACTTTAAAAAAATCTGTTGTTTATTGCTCAATTATTTCGATCATGTTTTAGGAAATTTAGAAGAAAATATTTGGACAAGATCTTTTTTTAGTTTATGAAATGTAACTGAGAGGTTTTGTAAGAATATGCCAGGGAAAATTCTAGAAGGCACTAGTTTTGCAGCTGTTCGTATTATGCGCACATGATTCTTCCTGAAATGTCCTGAGATTTTTTAAAGTTCTTAAAAAGGCAGAGGTATTCTCCTTGTAAAGAATTTCGTAGGCTGCGAAAGGAGTTTGTTCACTTTTTTGGGAAATTCCACCAAATTCCGACACATTTAACCTGAATATTCGGCTTAAAAAAATGGTCATCATTAATCGTTTAATTATCTCGCTCATGTTTTAGAAAATGTAGAAAAAATTTGTGTCCAGGAAGATTTTTTCAGTTTTTTGTCCGGACGGATTATCTTGGAAATTGACGGATGCAAGAGAAAATACCCAGAAGTATTTTAAAGTCCTTGAAAAAAGCAAATAAAAAAACTTTATCATCCCTCAATTTTAGTAATTGTATGACGCATTGGCTTTGATGAAATTTTCAATAAAACGCCTGTAGAAAATGCAAAAATCGAGGAAAAATGACGAAATTCCTGAAAGGATTACAGTTTCCCACCATCTGTAATTTTTTCTGACTTTTTTTATAATAAATTCCCTGGAAAAAACCCTTTTTTGTGGTTTCTCTCCTAAAAAAATTCTTGAAAGCCCAAAGCACTGCACGATTAATAAAATTAAATTTAACTTTCAACAGATTTTTCTCTCTGTAAACCAATTCCCCAGATATTTTCAAATAAATTGATATCTTTTTACGTATTCACCACGCACTTTAGTTAATGGAAATATCCCGAGGTTTTCCCCCATTTGTATCCTCATTTCCCATTGAAACGGAAACAATTAACGTCAACGTCACCAGCACGCATGTCCGACATTTCTCGCGGCAAATTCATTGTACGAATTTTTAAAACGAAGTTTGATTCAACAAAAGGTAACAATTACGCTGAAGGATTTAAAATGGATTCACATCAGGGGAAATCTATTCAAGAGCGAGTAATGAGAATGGAGTACTCACCGGCAAGTAGAGTAAGGCATCCTAGTAGAAATATAAACTTTGGCGACATGATCGTCGTCAGCGGGACTGAAAACGTCTGGACAAGCCGCGCCCTCTCGCCCCTCTATATGTGGACCACCACTCCTTCCCTTCTTCTTGTCCAGGACTTTCACCTTCCGTACGGTGCTGCCACCATCATCACAAAAAACATCATAATTCGTTTTTGAGATTTGTATCAGTCTTCAATCATTTTGTTCTAAAAAAAATGAATTCTAATTGGAAAATAATTTTTCTCATTTCGTAACTGTGTTTTTTAAAACGTGAGGTACGCCCAGATTTTTCTAGATTTGTCGCGGGGAGAGAGATTGTTCTTGAAGGAGTTCTCACTTTTTTTAGCCGATTTTCGTTGCGGGTTTTTTCGTCTGACGTGATTCTAGCTGAAACTACTTGGGGGAATCTGTCGAAGGCGCTTTTTTGACTCGGAGAGACAATAGTTATGATTTTCAGGAATATTTCACTGATTCAGAACGAAAAACCTCGCGAATTTGGTTTTTCGATACTTTTTATTCTATTGCACTATTTTCTATAGAATTTGCTCGGCTCAAATTTTCTCGTTTGATATTTGACGTTTTTTCGTTTGATGTTCTTGATGAAAAGAAAAGAAAAGAAAAATGGAATGAAAAGACTTAGGAAATGTGAGCCGAGGAAATTCTATAGAAAATATCTCAATAGAATAAGTTGTATTGAAAAATCGAATTCTATTGACTCTTTTGCAGAATATTTTCTATGAAATATTTCAATCGAATCGGCCAAAAACCAATAAAAAGTTCAATGAAAATCCGATAGAATTGTCTAGTGAATTCGCTATGTGTTTCTATTAAATTTTTTCGTGCGTGAAGACTGATTTTTAAAAATCCGTCACGAATTTTTGGTGATACTGGACACTAATCAGAGTAACCCTAATAATCAGTGATTTTTATCACTGGTATTTAGTGATACATTCCTAGAAATTCGAGATAGGTTATTCACCCAAACCATTTGGTTTAATTCTGATAAAAAAAATTACAAAATTACAAAAATATACATATGTACAAATAACATGTTTACACAGCTCTTCTTCAAGTTCTTAATTGTGACAATTACACAGAACACTCAAATATTTAATCCAGAGGAAGTCAAGAAGGAATCAATATGTAAGAAATCCGTTGTATTTGAAGATTTCAAAAAGGCACTGATTTCATAAGGTGAAGAACAGCCCTCACTCCGTAAATAAATGACGATGTCATTAAAAATTAGTGACAGATTCACTCAATTTCAGAATGTCGCACTCGCGAATTTCAAAATCGTCAATCCTCGTCAAAAGTCGGGATTAGATTTCGAAAAAATTAAGAATGCACTAATGGAAAAGGTGGAACGATTTAGTTGCTGTCAACGAGGCGCTCAACTATTAATGCCACTTGCGTTAATAGTTAAAAAGCCTTGAAAATCAGTGACATGTCCCTGAAAATCAAAACTTTTTTCTCTCCGTGGTAGAGAATGCTTAGAAAGTGAGGAGTATAAGATGAGCACACGATCGTATTTCGGATGTTGGAACATACCGATGTTGATATTAAGGTTCGTGTTATCGTCATTCGTAATGCAGTGTTGGGAAACAATCATGAAATTTCAAATTCTAAATTCTAAATTTTCGAAGCAGAAGGAAGACGAGAATTCCGCAACTTGTCCGAAGACATGAATATTTAGTACCAAATCACGTTGAATTTCTAATTACTTGAAAATTCATGAGTATATTTATTTACCTGATTCCCTGATTTGTATTCGTATTCGTGGAGTAATTGAACTGAAATTTAGTTTACATTCATTTCCACATCAAATTGTGAACTTTTAATGACGTAATCCCTTGAAATTTTAGTGGAACTGTTACTTTATAAAAACTTCTCAAAAAGGGAATCAGATATTTGAACCAAGATAATATGACAGTTCAGCTGTTGATTCATATTTAATATTACTAAAAATATTGAATTGAATATTAAATTTTTTCAAACGTGTAAAATTGAGATTCTACACTGATAGAAAAGGTGGAACGTTTTAGTTGCTGTTAACGAGGCTGCTTAACTATTAATGCCATTCGTTAACTGTGAACGAATTGTGTTAATTGTTAAGAAGTCTCGTTAATAGTATCGTTAATAGTAACTAAATCGTTCTATCATTGTGTGAAACTTCCATAATTTTCTAGATTTGGAAAAGACAGAATAGGAAGAATAGGAAGAAAACAGAAAGAAAGATTGGTCTGTTCAGGTTCTAATGACTCATTTTTCTTCAGAATTGAGAAATCAATCCTCGCAATTAAGGATCAATCCTCGCAATTTTACCTCCACATTGCATCGATGAAAGATCACGTTAATATTCATTCTTTTAATAGGTCACCGAGCGATTATTAACCCGTCGATCATCCTCGGCCAGTAATCGACATACTCGTCTCGCCACAATCGCCAGCAGGGACTAATGAAATCGAGAGAACCTTTATAGAAATTATCACGTCATCCGCGATGTCAATAGCAGCATCAACTCCATTAGAAGTTTTTCATATCGAAATAAACTGCATTATAATACTGATTATCCCCATTACCCTTCCGACCAATAGAATGGGGATAAATAAATGGATAAATAGAATTACCCGGGAGAGTATCTCAAATTTATCCCAGGAACAAAAAATAAAATTTAATCTCGAGGTTAAATCAGTGTTAATTTAAACGGGGCTACAGGATAAATAAAAAATTATTCTTCGGGTCAAATAATGAAAAATTCTGACTTCTACGATATAATTGACCTCGAGGATTAATTTTACATTTTACATTTTTAATTGTATCTGGGGTTTATTTGAATAACAGGGCTTGGTGCAACCGGGCCTAAATAGAAATGAATTTGAAAATTCTGTTCATAATCTCAACGTTATTCGAAGATAATGGAATCTACCAGGGACAACCTTAAAAAAAACTCATCATCAGTTTGATGTTCACATCATCTTTCTTCTCAGCATCACCGATACGAGCATTCGCAGTATTCAATTCCTTGCACTTCAGACATTATTTTTACCAAAACCCCTCACGATTTCAACTTCCAACTTAGGAATTATCTCATCGCAGGATTTTTCACCTCCAAGAAGATGAAACGTGAATATCCACTGAATTAAAAGACTTGATAGATTGCTGAATCCACTCGCTATCTCCAGATAACGAAGAACACCAGAATGTTCTTTGTTCTCGAAAGGGTGGAAATTCCAGTGGCGCGATACTTCCAACGCCGAAACCACTTACTTCAGCAACTACTTGTTTCACCCAGTGAACGCAGTAACCAACATCCACTGGAGGTGAAAAATTATGACCCCTACGATATAATTGACCCCGATGATAAATTTTACCCTAAAGTTTATTTGGATAACAAGGTTTGGTGCAACCGGGCCTAAATAGAAATGGATTTGAAAATTCTGTTCATAATCTCAACGTTATTCGAAGATAATGGAATCTACCAGGGACAACCTTAAAAAAAACTCATCATCAGTTTGATGTTCACATCATCTTTCTTCTCAGCATCACCGATACGAGCATTCGCAGTATTCAATTCTTTGCACTTCAGACATTATTTTTACCAAAACCCCTCACGATTTCAACTTTCAACTTAGGAATGATCTCATCGCAGGATTTTTCACCTCCAAGAAGATGAAACGTGAATATCCACTGAATTAAAAGACTTGATAGATTGCTGAATCCACTCGCTATCTCCAGATAACGAAGAACACCAGAATGTTCTTTGTTCTCGAAAGGGTGGAAATTCCAGTGGCGCGATACTTCCAACGCCGAAACCACTTACTTCAGCAACTACTTGTTTCACCCAGTGAACGCAGTAACCAACATCCACTGGAGGTGAAAAATTATGACCCCTACGATATAATTGACCCCGATGATAAATTTTACCCTAAAGTTTATTTGGATAACAAGGTTTGGTGCAACCGGGCCTAAATAGAAATGGATTTGAAAATTCTGTTCATAATCTCAACGTTATTCGAAGATAATGGAATCTACCAGGGACAACCTTAAAAAAAACTCATCATCAGTTTGATGTTCACATCATCTTTCTTCTCAGCATCACCGATACGAGCATTCGCAGTATTCAATTCCTTGCACTTCAGACATTATTTTTACCAAAACCCCTCACGATTTCAACTTCCAACTTAGGAATTATCTCATCGCAGGATTTTTCACCTCCAAGAAGATGAAACGTGAATATCCACTGAATTAAAAGACTTGATAGATTGCTGAATCCACTCGCTATCTCCAGATAACGAAGAACACCAGAATGTTCTTTGTTCTCGAAAGGGTGGAAATTCCAGTGGCGCGATACTTCCAACGCCGAAACCACTTACTTCAGCAACTACTTGTTTCACCCAGTGAACGCAGTAACCAACATCCACTGAAGGTGAAAACCTGTTTTCGTAATTCACGTGTACACTTGAAGATACGACCTATACACGTGGTGAAGCGTGGAAAGTGAAGTGAAAATGGAGGTGGTGATGATGAGAAGAAATTCCGGACGAGTATTTTTATTTTACATTTATCTCTTACATATTTATCGTTATTCTCATCCAACTTACTTTTCTTCTTACGTAAAGGAGATATACCTTGTTTCGTCAGGCATTTTACTCCATTTTCCTGTGTTAAGTGGCTATAATTGGTATTGGGTAATTATTTTTTTATTGATTGTGAAGAGGAGAACTTTCATTGATGCTGTGAACTAATGTTGTTGACGAATATGTTGATTATTTTGCGAATATCTTCGCGGGGAAGTGATTTGGCAGGATTTGTCGAAAGAGTTTTTTTGAGAATTTTATTCTGCGGATGGATTAGTGCTCGAGATATTTCCAAAACAGTGAATAAAAATGCAAAAGGGTCAACTCATCATTTATATTTTATTTTTGTCATTCCGGCCGTAAGGCTGCGTTTCACGGACGCTCCGCCGTCGGCCGTCATGACAAAAAATATTGATCGTCATACGGCCAAAAAAAACTTTTCTGACAAAAATGATTGCAGCCCTCGTCTTCGGCTCGTGCTGCAAACCTCATATTCGCCAGAGAAGTTTTTTTCGGCCTAATGACGGAATATACTATTTCAAGTATTTCGAAAACGAGGAAGAATACGAGTCTTTTTCTCCTCCGTTAAACTCACTCATTTCAAAGTTATTCGTAAAAAAAATATCAATAAAATTTTCTATTCTTCTTCTCGAGTTTAATTTTGCTAATTTATTCAAAAATCAGAAATGAATAAAAAATATGTGATTCGAGGTGATAAAAGTGGAGTCTGGCTGTAAAACATAAATATTTCGCTGGATGAGTGTAGGTCAGTGTGCTATGGGTTGGAGATGGCGCCGGGTAGTCGAAGCATTTTAAAAGCCGGTTGGCAACTGACATTTATCCAACCTTCGAAGCTCAGTGCTCGTTTTATGCCACTCCAAAATACCTCCTTAATTCGAGGTGGAATAATGCTCACTCCTGAGAGCTTTGGACAACAGTGAGCAGCATACAACGGTGTCCACGAGCAGCATAAATTGACGATAGCATTTGGAGATACTACGGACTGGAATTCACTTCTGAGAAATCGTATCATCGGTTAAACCGGTCCTAATCCTCAACAAATGTTATTGAGAACACAAAACAGCTCGTTTTGTTATTATTTTCTTCTAATTCAGTTTTGTGTTCGGCATTTTCAACGAATGGATGAACAAATCGTCTTCAGATGCGTGTGAAACACTTTTTGGATGCTGAAATTGAAGGACTTGATTTTTTTTTCATGGAAAATTAATGACACGGAGTTGGCAGCTAAGTAGTGAGCATACTCGTTAAAACAGCGATGAAAGATCGATATGAGAACAATTTATGGAATGATGAACATTACGATAAAGTACAAGGATAACTTCATGATTTTTCATAGATTTTCAATTGTGTTACAGAGGAATCCGTCGAGAAATTCTGTGGAGACTGAAACATAAAACATGAAACATGAAACTAAGCATTCAGTGTTTATAAATACGTAATTGAAATTGTTTAAACTTTCGGAAACCTTATTTATGCTGGGAAATTGATTGTTCATAAATTATTTATAGAAAATGCTCCTAATTTTGAAAAATTGCAATTTTTTAATCATTTTATCAATCTTTTTCCAAAAGTAAACTTTCTATTTTTTCAGATTCTTCAAATGTTTTCAAACGGTGCTAATTTTTTCCTAAAGCTATTCCTCTCAAAGATATACACAAAATAATATGCCAATAATTTCCTCGAGATCAGTGCGCAAGTATCTTTGAAAATAATAGGATTAAGAAAAAATCCATAGTGCCTCTTGTACAGTGCGCGAAATTTTCTACAAAAAATATATTCTAATAAATTCGTGTAAACTCCTTCCTCCTAGAGATATCGACGAGGTGATCTGCGGATCCATTCCAAATCCACCCCGTTCAACTAAATTAAAAATTACTTAAATCCTCGGCGGTAAATCACAAGATATCGGATATCAAAGCCGATTTCCTCGACATTTTTTTGGGTCGACTAGATTTATAGTCGACTTCTGTAAAAACTCCAAAAACTCCGTTTAAATGAATGTTTGTTGAAAAAACAAGAAGTGTATTTTAAGTCTAAAATTCTAAAAAGGCAAGAAATTCACAGAATAATCTGCTCACTAATTTTGAATTTTTTGAAATAACAAAGGATTCCGTTGGGATTATTTCGCAAATATCTTTGAAACTAATAGGATTAAGAAAAAATCCATAGCGCCCCTTGTAAAGTCCGCGAAATTTTCTACAAAAAATATCTTCAAATAAATTCTTGTAAACCCCTTCCTCCTAGACATATCGACTCACTGATCTGCGGATCCATTCAAAATCCATCCCCTTCAACTAAATTAAAAATTACTTAAATCCTCGGCGATAAATCACGAGATATCGGATATCAAAGCCGATTTTCTCGGCACTTTTTTGGGTCGACTGGTTTCCCTCTCATTATCCTAATCCTCCCAGAACGCGGACCAAGCCGATAGTGGATACGTTTGAAAGTCTACGAGTGAACACTTGGAGTGGACGATGAACCCATCGGGCCACACTCGGTAGGAGTTTTACCACTTGATGAGGACACGGTCAAGGTGAGGAGCACGTGCCTGGGAATATATACACGTTGCCAATGGGAGACAGAATGGAAGCATTATGACTTCTCCCCGCGTATCCTCTTCCCGTGACGTGACGCGAATGCATTTTATTCCTGTTTTTTCTCCTTTGATGATTTTCGTTTAATGTGACCTGGTTAGAGGGGTCAATGGCCTCTTTGTAATCAAATCCGACTAGACAATAACAAAAAACAAGCTCAAATGGACCTAACAGAAAAATCATTTCACATTTAATGATTTTGTCAAATTTGATTTTAATTTTTTTACTCTCGCTATTAAAAAAATTAGTATTGAGTTTTATTCATATTTAGTATTATTTTGTATTTATGTTCATCATATTATTGGTTGACTAAATAATTTTTCTCCCCAACTCTGAAATAAAAAATTGTCTCTGAAAATGCAAAATAATTAATTTTCTCAAGACAATTTGGGACCCAACAAAAATAAATGAGTATAACACGGTTCGTGACAATAATAATGTTTATTGTATGTTCAATTATTTGTTTCCATTCAATTTTTAATTTTTGACCAACTTTATTTTTGAAAAAGATGGTTATTGAATTTTAGTTGTATTTATTTATATTTTATTTCTTGTAATCGTGATATTATTTACTGAAAAAAAATATGAATAATTTTTCTTTTCTATTGATTAAATAAATATTTCCGCAATTTCCATTTTTTACTATCTCCAACTCTAACTTGTTTAACAAAAATGATTGTTGTTATATTTATATAGTTTCAATCATGTTTATTCATGTTTTTTATTTACATCCGCTATTTTGATTATTTAGCAGGTAGTTTTCTCCCCTTGTCGACTACGTAAATGTCATCATAATTCATCAATGAATAACTGCTGACAAAAAATGAATAATGTTTTTAGAAGAATCGATTTAGAAATTGAAAAATGATTCATCATTTTTTTTATTGTTCTCATGCATGAATTGTTTGGAGGAGGACGACGAGAAAGGGCAAAAGTTCCTGATGCCTAATAAATTTTACATGCACCCGTGTCTGACTGCGTTGGTCGTTGGAGTCAAGTAGGCGCGCATAATTATGCGCATCTCGTATTTTTCGAAACGGACGCCCCCGTCACCTGACCATCCGCGTCTCATTCCCGTCTGATTCATTCTTTCTACATTTAAAGTAGCTTTACCTCTAGGAGGTTATTTATCAATTTAAATTTTTTTTAAAACTATCAACAAGTTCAATTCTTTAATTAAAATCTTTACAATAAATTACATTTTTTTCACTATTTAATTGCTTTTTTTCCATTAAAAAAAAATCCAGTGTAACGATTTTTGAAGCCTCTATTCCGCTTATCAAGTAGTGTAATATGATGTCTATGTTTATTTTTTACATACTGTAATCATTTGTTTACAGTAATTGTAAAAAAAGAGAAATCCATTTTGTTTTATTTTAGAAATTCATTTTTTACTGTAATAAAAAAAATATATTTAATTTTGTAAAAAAAAATACATATATACAGTAGTATATATGATATCATACACTGATAGAACGGATTAGTTATTGTTAACGAATGGATTTTGGTTGGAGGTTAGGGTCTATTCGGTCTCACCAAATGTTCATTCGTTAATAGTTAACGAATGTATATTTGAGAAACCTTGTTTGACTCGACTTACGCCATTCAAGTGAACCATTCGTTAACTATTAACGAATATTCATTTGGTCATATTCAACTCAACCATTCGTTAATAGTTAACGAATCTCGTTTGGAATAAATGAATCATTCTATCAGTGTATGCATCGTTTTGTTTTCTAGAAATCATTTCCATTCCTCACTCCGTCTGATTACTCATTAATTGTCTATTTATTCATTTTTTCCTAAAATTCGCAGAAAAAAATTCAGACATCAATTTCGCGTTTCCAATTTTCCATTCATTTCCGTTTCGTATGGTGCCGTACCACCGAAGGAAAATATTCTGCATGTGCGTCGCGTGTAAGAGGAAAAGAAAGGAGCTCAACGTCGAGGTGAACCTAAGAGAAAAAAAAACAAAAATTGTTCATTCTTGAACAAAAAAAGAAATGATAAATATCAGTGGTGACGGAGGCGTTGCGAGAGTTGGAAATAAGTGTATAATGCCTTTGAGGATAGTTGGGGTGGGGGAGGGGGGTAGGAAGTGGACGAATGTCTGCCGGTGGTTCACCTTCGACGCAATCGGTGCTCACCACGGACGGCCTTCCGTTATTTCACCTGCACCAGGGGTAACAACAGATTTCTTTGTCTTTCGTTTATTTCCGTGAATGATTCAATGATTTACGTATCTGCCGTGTGGTAGTCAATCGATTCTGCACTTCCTTATGACAATTCTCTTTCAGAACGGTGTTCATGCCATTTTTTTGAAAATGTCATTCCGCGGTTGTCGCGAGGATAGGGTTTTAAGAATTCTTATAGAAAAGGTTTTCGACATTTGTCTGCTGCAGTACAATTTCCACGACGAGGTAATTCAACAGAGTGGTAGGTAATGATTAAGGGATGGAGTGAAATATCATCTGCACTCAGACAAATGGCTCATTTGAATTAAATGAACTTTATCTGAATCAAGTAGATGGATTTTTCAAGCCGCTCGTAATGAAACTTTTATGCATTTTGAACAGAATTTTCATTTGCGTTTTCATTTACGTTAAATGAATAGTTTGTTGAATATATAGAAGTAGCGAAGCGGACACGCGGTTTAAATCTTAACCCTACACTGAGAGTAAAACGACAATTCTCAAACAAATCTTACTTGTGCCAAGCAAATAGTTTTTTGAAAATTATCAAAAAAGGATTTTTTGTGCCAAACATGCAGAGAGTGCGCCGGAATGAAAAATTTTTGTCGCAAGAATAGATTTAGTAGTTAAAAAAAATTGCATTTTGCAATTGCAACACGCAAGAAATTTCATTTCTAGCACTACTCCTTCGTTATTCGATACTCCCAGACGTATTTTACTCCCCAAAAATCTGTGTTTTATGCGAAACAGGGGATAGTAGTTTTTCGTTTCGGCTGTCTAATAATCACAGAGAAGAAATGAACCCTTAAATGAAACAATAATAATAATATGATAGCAATCTTGTAACTTACGGATAAAATATTTGTTGATAAATTTTCCTTTATATGACATATTTTCATCCTGAAACGGCACAGTCTGGTGTGAATTATCCGTCTCTTGAGCCAAATATTTCGTGTTGTCTGGTGTGAATTATCCGTCTCTTGAGCCAAACATTTCGTTGCCGTTGAAAGAAGAACAATTATTCATGTTTGAGACCTTCAAATTCGAACCAAACAAATTCTTTTTTCGCAATTTTCAACTAGTGATTTTGTTGGCCCAAACAAGACTTGTTTGACAACGTGTTTTTTTCTCTCAGTGTAGTCTGGTCACCAAATGCAACCCTGCGAGTTGGTCACCTCCGCGGGGATTCCCCGTCAGGTGACCAACGGGGTTATTTAGGCTTTAGCGTTGCCGAATTCACTCTACACTGCCCGGGCGCGTTTAGCGAGTTTCCGACAACGTCGCGTCATGGGCAATTTCATTTAACATGGAAATAAATAATTCATCTGTCCGAAATAATTTGTTTTCTTTAGGAATTTTGGGAAATATGTTGTTCGAAAAACTACGATAATTTTTTAAACACTTCAATTGATAAAGTCAAATTTGTTTGAATTGTTCTACTTAGCCAGTTAATTGTAATTAAAGAAAAACGACGCGCGACTCGTTTCCCTCACAGGGTTGAGGGTATATGCATTTTCTATTCACGTTTCTGAACATTTTACACTGATTTTATTATTTGATCTTTACGGCTCTGAATTTGAATCTCTATATTGAATAGTTGGAAAACATTTTAAAAATCTGAAAAAAATTAGAAAGTTTACTTTTGGAGAAAGATTGATTGAAGATTGTAATCTTTTATTCGAAGGAATATATGCAGCTCGAAAGCATATATATATAACTCTATTGAATAATCTTCGCCTCGGAGACGTGCCTCCAAACACTTTTCCTTCGAAGATATTCGCAAAATGATCGATAAGTTTGTCTGAAGTTTATGTTGACCATTCAGCGCATTCCAAAAGTCCAGAAGAAATGATAAATATTAAAATGAAAGTATTTCTATCCTCGTGGCGCGACCCGAATTTTGCCTTTCTAAATTAGCCTCAAAGAGACGACCACTGTATCACAGAAAACTTGGCATATCGTCGCATCGTGGAGTCGATTTCCAATTTCATCGTGAAGCGATACACGCGTTGCATTCGAAAGTTTTGTGTTTTACCACTGTCTCAGTCCATAGTATGTCGCCTAAAATTATTTGCATATGTCTGCTGTCTTAGAATTTGAAGCTCTGCGCAAAGAAATTTTATTTCGGAACTTATCGTTCAACAACATTTTAGGATATGCCACTTTTCTTTCTTGAAATCCTCTAACACTTGTATTGGAACGTTGGAATTTTTATTTAAGCCCTTACTGGACATTTTGCAGTCATTTTTTGACGTGTCATTATGTGCAAAAGAATAACGTTTTGGTCTTTCTTTGAAACATATCTCGGGATTTGATGAGAATTCAAAAGTTTTTCTTTGGAACTCTCAGTGTCCTTTAATAAATCACTCAATCCACTCAGAAGAAAACGGAAATTATCATTCAATTTTTTATCAAAATACAGTGACCCTGAAGTTTCAAAGATTTCTCTTTATTAAAAATACACAATTTTATGAAAAAATCCATGAAAACTGTCAATTTTAGTTTAATTAGTCCATAAAAATAAAGAAAAATAAAGAAAATTCAGGTAAATATATCCTTGAATTTTTCAATTTGGTACTGAATATTCATTTTTCAATTGAAAATTTAAGTATGCTTGAGAATTTTCATCTCCTGGTTATTCAAACACTTGAAATTTCATGAGTTTTCTCCTCTAAATCGAATTCAATGTGAGGAAATTTCAATTTTCTTTCTATAGTTTACACTGATAGACGACTAAATTGCTGTTATCGAGGCTTTTGAACTGTTAACGAATGGTGCAAAAATCTTGCAGAATAAAGTAGTTTCCCCCGATGTCTAGAGGAACAATATCCCCAATTAAGTTTTAGATCATAGGTGCATCTGTTTCCAATAATTTCTGCAATATCTCAACTCCATTTCCACTCAATTATTCGGCTAATCCTTTATCTGAATGATTGTTCCAGAAGCTTCTGGAAAATTTACGATCCGCCCCTAAAACTCTCCTAGCGTTTTAACATCGTTGCATTCTCCTTCGAATATTCCAGAAGATACTAGCACTTCCCAGGACATTCCGCGGTGCATTTTTCACCCAACCGAACCCTAGAGTAGATCCTCTAATGCGTGAAAAAATTAATACCTCAAAATTCCTATAAAATCAAAAAATCATAATGTCGTAACGCAAAACGTGTTTGAAAATTTTCAAATGAATTAGCTAGAATGTACCAATGCACCTTTGCCTTTCGCCAGTAAAACCTCGGGATTACCACAACTTGTCTTCATCATTTATAAGCTTGACTTTTCCATGTGTCACTTGAATGGTACAGGAATTATTTATTCCCTCCGTCTAGGAGTCACCGTGTCAAGAGTTAACTCCCCGCATTTTATCCCCTATAACGAACTGAAATAAAAGAAGAAATAAATGAATGAATAACAAATATTAAACGAAGGAAGAAAAAAGTGCATACATTCCTTGCGGATTTTGTGGTGCTAAAAATGATGATTTTTATCCTCTCAGTGGTCTGCTGGCACGGCGACCTTGCCTCTTGTCACTTTCACCGTTGGCCGACACTGCAGGGTCGCAATATCGTGGCCGAGGCTCGCCCTCCAGACGATCGATATATCCTTTCAGCCATAATCCACCTGGTTTCTCCTTCATTCTCGGGTTTATTCCTTCAGAAACCCTTCGATCGACCTTGCCCCTGAGTGATCGAGCACATTAAGAGGGATTTTTTGTGTCTCCATTTATCACCTATTCAATTTTCGTATTTCAGTAAGTCATTCGCTAATTCGAAAATTCCTGTGGTTATTTGATAAGATCTAGATGTCATTTTAACTGACATCTTATTCAGTGAGACGATTCTTCAAGTCTTGTCAATGATAAGAAACAAAGTATTAAGTTTTTAAATTGAGTTTTTTATAAGTGTTGTCAATAACAACATACGTCCATATGCACTAGTCATTGTTGAAAAATTCAAATTTTTTCATCTTCAATCAATTTAATATTCAGCACTGGAATAGAATCATTGCAAAATGTTCGATAACCTAGGGTCAAATGGGCCTTAAATAAGCAATATGGGCCTCAAATGCGAAAAAATTCCACCTGGTTTCTCCTTCATTCTCGGGTTTATTCCTTCGGAAACCCTTCGATCGACCTTGCCCCTGAGTGATCGAGCACATTAAGAGGGATTTTTTGTGTCTCCATTTATCACCTATTCAATTTTCGTATTTCAGTAAGTCATTCGCTAATTCAAAAATTCCTGTGGTTATTTGATAAGATCTAGATGTCATTTTAACTGAAATCTTATTCAGTGAGACGATTTTTCAAGTCTTGTCAATGATAAGAAACAAAGTATTAAGTTTTTAAATTGAGTTTTTTATAAGTGTTGTCAATAACAACATACGTCCATATGCACTAGTCATTGTTGAAAAATTCAAATTTTATCATCTTCAATCAATTTAATATTCAGCACTGGAATAGAATCATTGCAAAATGTTCGATAACCTAGGGTCAAATCGGCCTTAAATAAGCAATATGGGCCTCAAATGCGAAAAAATTCCACCTGGTTTCTCCTTCATTCTCGGGTTTATTCCTTCGGAAACCCTTCGATCGACCTTGCCCCTGAGTGATCGAGCACATTAAGAGGGATTTTTTGTGTCTCCATTTATCACCTATTCAATTTTCGTATTTCAGTAAGTCATTCGCTAATTCAAAAATTCCTGTGGTTATTTGATAAGATCTAGATGTCATTTTAACTGAAATCTTATTCAGTGAGACGATTTTTCAAGTCTTGTCAATGATAAGAAACAAAGTATTAAGTTTTTAAATTGAGTTTTTTATACGGGTTGTCAATAACAACATACGTCCATATGCACTAGTCATTGTTGAAAAATTCAAATTTTATCATCTTCAATCAATTTAATATTCAGCACTGGAATAGAATCATTGCAAAATGTTCGATAACCTAGGGTCAAATGGGCCTTAAATAGGCAATATGGGCCTCAAATGCGAAAAAATTTAATTGCATCCCTCGCACTCCTGCTCACGGAATGCCAATAAATTCCTAACACCGCAATAATCGAGGGAATATGAGCTCTCCACACGATAATTGAAGGTGAGAATTATCCGATAGCCCCTCATCATCTCGCGAACGGATAAAATCCTCTTTGTCGTATCAGTGAGGGACCAGTGTGGTACGGGTTTTGTGTTGCCTCGGGGCACGAATCACCGGATAACTTTCACTGTCAAACGTTATATGTCACGTAACACCGTGTGCCGAGGCCGGAGAGTAGAACGACTGGTCGAGCCAGAACTGGGTGGTACACATGTACATTTACGAATACTCATTCAAATGCGTTGAAATTCGGTATTGAGAGGACAACGATGGATGCCACGTCGGAGGCATAGACGGCTCAGAGTATAGAATGATAGGCGGTGAGTGATGGATTGGTACATAAAAGAAGAATGAAAGGGACAGGAGAAAAAGGATTATTGCATACAACAAAACATTTCTCTCAATTCTAAACGGAAAAAAATTGTAACTTCCTCGATACATCGATAAATCGAGGCATTTTCAATGCGACTTCTTCCCACAACTATATAGATGTTTGAAACGATCAATTGTTAAATGAAAATAACCGTTCATTCATTTTCTTACTCCCAAATATATATTTTTTGCATAATGCTAAATTTTATTCAATTTAAATAAATTGTTAATGAGTTTTTTTGTTATCATTATGCCAACTCGAGTGATAATTATGCATAATATATAATATATAATATAATGAGCACGATAAAGAGAGCATAAAATTTTTTTTTCCATTTTCAATCGCATCTAAAAAACAAGAAATCAACTTTTACAAAAAAAGTTGATTAAACCTAAAAATTATGAATTAAAAAAATTCATTTTCATTCCATAGAATTCTTTTTATTGAAAATAATTCATTTTCATTCATTTCATTTTTTGGTATTTAAATAATTCAATTTTTACGTGTGAGTAATAAAAATTAGCATACGGATTTTTTTTTACAGTTTGTTTCAGACCTCAACGCTCTTACCCATAATGCATCTATGGTTGCATGCCCTCTCATTCTGCGGATCAGCCAAAACAGTGACCTTTGCCTGCAGATGTGGTAATAATCGATCAAGATGTTATTTATTATTATCTATCAAGCTCCATTCATTGAAAATTGCGATATTCGATTAAATCGCGGTGGTTCGAGAACACAATCGATGGCTGGTGCCGGGTCCAGGTCCCCAAGGTGTGTGAGAAAATATCTTGCATCATGTGTAAAATGTATGTACCCCGTGTACGAGTGAACTGTGTGTACCCCGTGCTATTACGTGTCGCTCGTAGACTGGTGACACGTCAGCGCAATTAATGCCAATTTCGTTGCACCATTTCCTAGGATGATGGTATTGTGCACACTGGCCGCTTTTTAGGGAGTTCAATAAGGTAAGTAGAATATTTACGTTCTCGTAGAATTGAAGGAATTTTTTCATAAATTCCGAGAGCAACAAGCACTGACAGAAAAAACTAATTTTATCAAGAGAATTTCATTTGCATCAACTATCATTTGGTTGTTAATTTTCAAATAAACGTGATTTCATACAATGAGAGAAAAATCTGAAGTTCGATTTACAATAAGAAAATAGTTGAGGCATTTTGGTGAACGATACGATTTTTTTTGTATGCGGCACATAACATTACAGTAACTTCACAAGCGTAATTTTCGTAAATCAAAATGCAGTTAAACTAACCAAAGTTCAAAAGTAACCACGACGAATCTATCCTGAGGAGAACTATAAAATAGTTACAATGCCTACATTCCATTGTAGGAATTACTTCTCCGGCCATAGTTACCGTAACCCATGAAAAATTGTTGAGGATTTTTTGACTATAATTCGATGGTGATGGAATATACACTGAGAGAAAAAATTATTCCTGCCAAGGATTGATATTCTCGTCAGAAGATAATATTTTTTCAAAACGAATTTTTCCAGGACAGTCATTTTCAGAGAGTCCAAGTCTATCCTCAAAAATTACAGTGATATTGAACAATCTGATTATTATGCTACATATGATCTTGATAAAATGTTCTCCGATATCTTCCGGATTTTACAAATTGGCGATTTTCTCAGGTAAAGAAAATTGGAATAATTCCAAATGTTAATAATTATTATTGGAGTTTCTTCGAGGTCATATGCAGAAGAATATTCTTATAGATCACCATAATTCTCACGCTTGGAACTGATTTCGGAGCACCTGGAAATGACTGGCCTGGAGAAATGCATTCCAAAAGAGATATTTTCTTCTACTAAGAGTATGAAAAAGATATCACTAATAACATTTTCTTAGAAGGAATAAATTTTTTTCTCAGTGTAATTTTGGCCGATTTTTGTAAATGCGACAGATTTTAAATACATAGAAGAAATATGCAAATACCTAAAAGACTGTAAAATCCAGGTTTAATCTAAGTAATGTGTAATAAGAAGACGTAATTGAATTAATATATGAAAGTGTAAATAACCTAATGTATGGGTTTCAGCACTCTAAAAAAAAAAAAAAAAAAAAGAGTATGAAAAAGATATCACCAATAACATTTTCTTGGGAGGAATAAATTTTTTTCTCAGTGTAGTCAGAAGAATTATATTTTTCTCTCAGTGTAAATAAATCGTGCGAATGCCTGTTCCATTTTTCACAAAATTAATTCCACTACGAGCCTCTCCGTCCGCTAATTATTCAGAATTAAGCTTCGCTTGTATGTGTGACCGGCACTCATCGTGCCTCTCATCCCAAATGAAATAAATGGAGCGAGAGCCAGTGGTTGAAAACAAAAACTCGACTGAAAAGCCTCGAATCAACAGCAGCGCAAACAAGAAAAATCAGTCCTCGGCCATACGTGTTTGCAGAAAAAGGAGATTTGCGTTCTATAACAAGTTTTTCGCTTTATTTTCCATCATTACAAACTTTTATCCCATCGCTTGGGTTTCATATCCGAATTGATTTCTTTATTTTCTTTGCTGAACTGCGGTGTAATCGATGGAGGTTAAATATTTGATGTCCTGCATCCCATTGACAAGTTCAATATTTGTCCCACACGACTATGTGCCCTTTGTGTTTAAGCAGCATTTCAATGCCATTGATGTAAGATTGTCCATTGTGGGGAAGTGTTTAACTCACGGTGATAAAAATGAGGCTGTGTTTACTGCCAATAAGTGCGTATTACAAATTTTACTACTTGGTTTATCTTGCACTGAGGGGAGGGGGAGGGGTCACACTGCTTCATTCAAGTACCACAAGTATTTGATAAGTCACACGCATTTAGCTTGACCCTGTACACACGGTGAAACTAAATATTCGTGACTTTAAATTATGGGGAACTTAGGTAGTTAAAGTAGCTCTACCCTTACGGTAAAAACAAAGATTATTGAAAACTACAATTGACTTTTGTGATGAAAATGTGCATTCGAAGTGTATTTTTTTTTATTCATATTTCTTTCCTACTGCCATTACGGTTTTATAGGCTCCCCATTCGTCCGCCTTGCCTATCCCACTTCTCTCTTCTGATTTTTTTTGCGTTATAGTTCTCGCCAAGAAAGAATGATGATGGCCTTGAGTGGTGGGGGAAATTGAGTCGAAGCTAAATTTGAAAGAGTGGGGGTAGCCAGCCAGCATCATTCTTTGGTGGCGAGGATTATACCATGGGCCGTCTTACTCTTAACTGTACCTCATTCGGACTAGGACTGCAAGGGAAACCATGGAAAACCCCAGTCGTACAGCCGGCCGATTGTGCCACACTGACTAACGGGGCACATTAGGCCATTGCACCATGCCGACCTTCCGAAATTTTTTGGGCGAGGGTGTTCCTAAGCGGTCACCCATCCAAGTACTAACCGCGCTAAACGCAGCCGCACTCGTATGTCCGCCGGAGCAACACCTAACCCACCCAACCATTACGGTCGGTTGCATTCGAAGTGTATTTTTTGCTTTTCCAAACGAGAATCGTAATTTTTTTTTGACTCCTAAAAATTCTAAGTTCTACAATTTTCAATATTTTTCAATGAAATTTTTTCTGTGTATTCCATATGACCTTCCGCAAAATTAATCGTATGGAATTTGCAATCACTCGATTCCTTCTGTTAAATAACAAAATAATGTTATTGAAAAATGAATATTTCATCATATTTCATGCCTATACTTTCTTTTAATAAAGAAGAAACTGCACAAAAATTGTCGGAATTTTCCATCAAATACTTCTGATACTTGAAACAAGAGAGGTGCTCCCTCTTAATCTCCATCACAAATGTGTCACTCAAATAAATAATGATATCAATTAATATGTGATATAATTTCCAATCAGCCCAACTATTTTCTCCACATGCAGTTTCTAAATTAGAATCAGCAACTGTGTCGAATACGTCCGAAATAAATTCAATCAATCAATTCTATTTTCAATCAAATCACTCCCGGAAACTATCGGTTCACAAATTGCTTGACGAGTCATATTCCCCTGTATCCACATCATACGCTCGTGCTACCTGAAACTCAATTAATGGCGTGTGAGTCATTGGTCACTTGGAAACAAACCCGAATGAAAAAATAAAAATAACGTGCACGCAAACAAAGAGAATACTCCGATAACCGTGCGTGTTCAGACGTGACGAGGGTTTGTGTTCCATAACAGATTTTTTATTCACTTTAACCATGCCCATTGAATGCAAACTACGTAATGCAATTCCACAATTTTGTCAGTTAAATTAATGTTTACCAATTCGCTAGTTAATTTCATACATATTATCATCATTTTCGTTTTGTATTTCTCTCCACCCGCAACATACAGCCTATGTTCTCTACCATAAAATAATACATCGTCCTTCACCTCCAAGGAGAAGACACAAATCCATACTCCTTCACCCGAAAGAGAATAATTAATCCACTATCGATTTTTTTCCAACTTCAAACTTAATTCGCAACCCAAGCTCAGGGTAGCTGGTGCATGTACCGCCCACCTAAGGGAAATGACTCTTTTTTTCCAGCCTCGCACTCTACAAGGAGTCATAAACGGTTACAATGGGTTCTTCGATGTGTTTACTCGAAGATGTGAAGAGGACAGATTTTTTATTAACATTAACCCTAGTTTGGTCACCTGACGGGAAAATGCGACTTTAGTCACCTTCGCGGGAGAGTGCCGCCGTGTTATTTAAGCTCCAGTGTTGCCGAATCCACTCTACACTTCCCAGGCGCGTTTAGCGAGTTTCCAGCAACGTCGCTTAACAGGCAATTTCATTTCACACGGGAAAAAATTGTTCACCTGTTGGAAATAACTTTTTTTCTCCCAGAATTGAGAATAGAATATTGAAAAAAAAAATACTAGAATTTTCCAGATACTTCAATTGACGAATTCAATTTTTCTCAAATTTTTCCGGTCAACCAGTCGATGGCAAGGTGAATAAAACGACGTGTTGCGGCAATTCTCTCGCATGGTGACCAGTCTAGGGTTACATTAACCCTAGTTTGGTCACCTGACGGGAAAATGCGACTTTAGTCACCTTCGCGGGAGAGTGCCGCCGTGTTATTTAAGCTCCAGCGTTGCCGAATCCACTCTACACTTCCCAGGCGCGTTTAGCGAGTTTCCGGCAACGTCGCTTAACAGGCAATTTCATTTAACACGGGAAAAATTGTTCACCTGTTGGAAATAATTTTTTTTCTCCCAGAATTGAGAATACAATATTGAAAAAAAAAATACTAGAATTGTCCAGATACTTCAATTGATGAATTCAATTTTTCTCAAATTTTTCCGGTCAACCAGTCGATGGCAAGGTGAATAAAACGACGTGTTGCGGCAATTCTCTCGCATGGTGACCAGTCTAGGGTTAAACATATTTAATTATGTAATTCAATTGCCATCGGCCAGTGAGCGATGGAATCGAACTTTGAGGGTAATACCACCCGACATGCGTCCAATACCGCCCACTGTTATAATTTTTCCTATTTTCATCCTTCGTTTCCATTCTTTGGCTCCATTTTGAGAAAGATTTCACGTGAATAATAATAAATTATCCTGAATTTACCCGATGTTCCAGTGGCCACCGACTGCCCCAAACAATCGAGCTGTCACTCGACCGCCCTCTAGCTGTAGAGTCTAGCAGCCCTATAGAAACCCTGGGGAACATTACCCACGAACTCTGGGCGGAATTACCCACAAACGCGGAGGCTGATAAAATAGCCAATAATAACTGATGAAGATATTTTTCTGCTATCGAAAAGGTCGCAATGGATGTGGAAATGTATGACGAATATATATTTCGCACTCCATTCAATTATGGACCAACTGAAAATTTGAAAAACCTCAAATTCTGGGGTCGAAATATTTTTAGGATTCGGTCGAAAATGATTAGGATTTTTTCAACGATGTTTCCACGGGAGAAATTACTGTTGAAATTCTGTTGAAATTACTTGTTGGTATCAAATATTTGCATAATAAAAAACATATTCTCAACCAATCCTGAGTATAACCCGGTACAGACATCAGTTACCCTCTAAACGCGTTTCCCTCTTTCTCATTTTTCAAATAGAGGACTGTCCACAGCGGAATGTCGGTGTGGGCGTCTCCAGTCGAGGTGTGGTACGAATTACGAGGAAAAGACCGGTCCCCCTTGGCAATTCCACCCAGGTGGACAATAGAGAAGAAAGACTGTCTCGCGAGGCTCGCAATGCGGGAATGAGTAGGTGAAATAGACTCCTCGTTGCAGGAAGAAAGCGTTCTCCTTTTAGTACGTCTTCTCGTTTACTACTTTTCCTTTTTTCTTCTCCATTTGATTCTTGTCTTTGATAATCCTCAAAGCGTCTCAGAACGAGATAACAGGGAAAGAAACTGCAGCCACTTTTGCGATTTTTTGTTCTACTTTATAGGGAGAAGAACAAAGATCTGTCGCAGCCCCTTTTTTCCGTCTTTCATCTTGCTGAAAGGAAAAAAATTAAATGTTAGTGAAAATAAAGTAATTGACTACCGAACATCCGAAGGGAATTTATGTTTTCTTGCGTTATTCAAAAGATGAGTCAGAGGAAATTTCTTAAATATCACTCAGGACAATTTGATGTAAAATATTTTTCATTATAAATTCAATAAAACACTTGTGGGAACATTGGAAAAATAAAAGAAACTTCGATTTTGGAGGATATTCGGGAAATTTCTTTATTCAAAGTTATTCATGGGATCAAGGAATTAATGAATATGTGGCACTGGAAATTTGTGAATGAAAATTTGTTTGTTCCAAAAATTTGGACAATTTCTTATTCTCCATTTAATTCTGACAAAGTGATTTTCATTTCCTCAGAAATTTGGAAAAAATCAGCATTTCTTTTTTTACATGGATACGTCTTCAATTTTATTGTTGGGGGTCTTCTGCAGAGTTACCTCTAAGGGCTTCATCTGTCGAAATTCTAGAAATTTGTAGATTTTTTTTAGAAAATTTGAGAAAATTCTCCAGTTTTCTAGAAAATTCGAGAGAATTTTCCGGTTTGTTAGAAAATACCTGAAAATTCGTCAGTTTTATAAAAATTCTCGGATTTTCTAGAACATTCGCAAATTTTCTAAAAAAATTCATTCAGTTCCAACACACGGACATGTTGACGCACCTGCACATGACGTATCCATATTACGGATATCCAAGTGTCTTTTACAGTTTGGTACAAACAACACTATAATTCAACAATTTTCAATTATAAAATCTGCTAATTCAATGACGTGAGAAAAATTTGAAACAAATGAGGAATATTCAGCATCATTTAAATTACATTATTTACCAAATTATTGTTTTTTAAGCATTCATTGTTTGTAAATTATTTACAGGAAAGGTTCGTAATTTTAAAAACGTAATTTGTGCCGTCGAAAATTACTTTCCAAAATTTTATTTTTTCATGCGTTCTCTGCGTAGAATCCCAAATGAAAAATTTGGTACTGAAATTCGCAAGATGAAAAAAACTCCTGACATAATCTCTTCGTCGAAAGTGAATCGTAAAGTGTCTCGAAACGAAGAAAAACCATCCATAACCCAGCATCTGCGCAATACCCCTCGTTTTAATGACCTAAGACGTTAATTAAAATAATCATGAAAGTGGAAAGTCACACGGAACCTCATACGTGACAAGACATTGTTCGGTTGCATCACGAGAGAAAGAAATTGGTAATGATAATCACGAGGGTAAACAGAGTGTGACAAAAATCGGCTAATTGAGTTCACTGAGTACTTTTGCCTCAATCATCCTTGTTTACCATTGTTACATATTTACTTTGCCACGGGCACAATTGGCAGGAGATTAGACGCAGTCGAGGGTGACGCACTCAAGCTTTGGTGTAATTCAGGCAGCACTCCGGACTACGTAATAATTAACAAGTAGTTGGAAATCAGCGTTCTCGTTGGGTTTGGGTAGACTCAATGTGGAATTACTGGGGTTCCACTTGCATGGGTGATGATATTTGTGGGAAAGCTGCGGAGTGGACTGATTGGAAGCGTGTGGTGTGGCCTCGAATCACAAATTATGTTCTCGTTTCAGTGATTTGGAGCGATGTTTGAATTTAAAATGATTTTTTTTTCAATTGTGAGAGTGGAGTCTTCGCTTTAATCGTGAGATTATCCGCGGAATGAGAAAAATTTGTGATGAACAATTCCTGAGATTTTTTTTTGTGGAATAACTTCATAGAAACATGTACGCAAAAATTTCGTAGGATAGTCTAACGAATTTACTAGAAAATTCTTTTGGATTTATGTTGATTTTTTCATCAGTTTTTGCAGCTTATCTGCGTGTTTTCGTTCTCAATAGGAATTGTTAATTGAAAATATATTATTACAAAATCAACAGAATTCGATTTTTCTACAAAATTTATTTTATTGAGATATTTTCCGAAGAAATTCCTTTGCTCACATTTTCCATGTTTTTTGTTTTTTGTATTAATGAAGCGAGAAGAAAAATGGTGTGGAAAAAACTTGGAGAATTCATGTCGAAGAATTCCTGCAGAAAATTTCTCAATAGAAAAAGTTGTATAGAAAGATGAAAATTTAGAGATTTTTTCTGTAACAGTTTCTATTGGAAATTTTTTATTAAAAAATGTGCATTCAATTATACAAGAATTCTTCAATCGAATTGGTCAAAAACTAATATTTTTAATTTTCAATAGAAGTTCAATAGAATACTCTACAGAATTCGCGATGTTTTTTTGTCAAATTTTTTCGCACGTGAAATCAATTCTATAATCATTCATCCTGAAAAATTGAAATTTAATTTTGATTTTATTCATTTTAAATAGGTTTATACAATGCATCTTATTATATAGTGAGATAGATGGATTCATTATGTTCACTGATTGCTGAAATCAGAAATTTATAATAGACAAATACTCTTACTATATACAGTATTGCTAAAAATTTTGTCTTTAAAATTCTGTTGATTTTTGATCAACTGTTCTATTGGTTTGCTCATATTTTTATTCGATTCATTCTATTTCAGTAGTGAAGTGGTCAATCGGTTTAAGTCGACGTAGCTCCCAGTTGATTTTTTGTTGAATAACTTAGAATTTAAGAAAGCTAGCGAAATTTTTGTAAGATCTTTTTCGAGTCTTCACGTTTCTTTACAAAAAAGATTTTTAGGAAAATTTTTCTAACTCCTTTAGAATTAGAGATATTCATCGAGAACTGGCGCTAGAATGGAATTGACGTAAATCGTTTGACCACTTCTCCACTGATTTAATATCATTTAATATTATCAATACGTAATTTATTTTATTCATTCATTTTACGCTCAATAATTTGTATTAATCAGTGTCATTTAATAAGTACTTACGGTCAGTCAATCACCTAATCTAGAATCTCCAGTCACATTCTTCGTTGAACTTCATTTTACTTTCAATCAGAGTAAATAAGTAGTCCTTCAAATAGAAAGAAATGTTTCCTTGGTCTAGATAAAGACTCTTTCAATTAGAAATGTAGACATTGTCTATTTCGCATAATTAAACCAGTTTCTTTGAACTAATTTCCAACGAAAAGTTGTTGAAATAAATTGAAAAAAAAACAGAAAAAAACAAAATTTTAATTAATTCAAGTGTTAATTAAAGTTCTCATAATAGGGAACATACATTTTTTTCAAATTGATCAAATTCCCCTTTCAATTTGTGCTATGGGTCATAAAAAAAATATTCCATGGAAAAAAATTTGGTTTTGATATGGATTATTAATGTTAATAATGAGTTGAAAGTTGATCGCTCGGACGGGGCACTCGGACGCTGATACGTCACAGCACGGCACTCACACTAGGCTGCTCACGTGCGAGAGAGACAGCGCGCGTCGGCTCTGTCGATTCCCGCTACGAGAGTGAGTGAGAGGCATGGCGACTACAGTGCTGTGACGTCACAGCCCACTCGAGGCGCCCAAAAAGTGCACTTTTCAATCAACGATTTCTCATTGAAAAATGCGAATTGGACGGTTCAAAGAATTATTGGGGAGATTGTTACAATTTCTAGATTAAGAAAAAAAAATATTAAAAAAATACGGATGTTCCCTATTGTTTTGATGTCAGTGGCTCGCCCGAGCGATAGAAAATATTCTAATATTCAATTAAATTGCTGGTCGATTTACTCGCTAATTTCGTTTCATTGTCACATTGTCAGTTTCACTTCTCGTCTGTAATATCATCACCGCCGCGTTTTCACCTTATCGCTTACACCCAGTCCCTAGGAAAATGACTATCCATAATAAATTTCACCACTCTCCATGGCACGCTATTTTCTCGCTCGAAATCGGGGTCGAGCCGCATAATCTGATCGATTGAATTTGTTTTTTCCCCCGGCTCTTTTACTTTTTTGTCATCCACAAAAACACACGGTTATGTTCTGCCTCGTAAAAAGATGGAACTTTCCCCGGTACGCATCGACTTCGTGGAGAGGAAAATTGAACGATTGTGAGTGTTACGAGAGCACGGAACGATCCTGACTGAAGGAAGGGGGTACGACGGATGGCGAAAAATCGGGTAATGGTGCATAATGGACTGTTTTCAATTGGTAAAGGATTTTATATCACGCCGTGCAGTAAGTCGAGTTTATCGTACGCTGTGCTTCGCGCGGCGTGCTGCAAACTCGGCTTCTGCACGGTGTGACATAAAATATTATGGATCACTCGGGCATAAATTTCGTTTTCAACGAATGTGAAGTTTACAGACCGAGCCGAAGGCGAAATTTGTGCCCTTCTACTGTAATGTTCCATTTTTTTCGTATATCCTTTAGAGTTTTTACGATTTGCCCCCCCCCCCCCTCTCCACCACCACTCTTGTACGAGGACGAGGAAAACCTTAATGGAGGATCAAATTTATGAGCAACAGGAAGACTAAAATAGCTCAACTTATTTTAATTTTCAATCAATTGAAAATTGCACAATATATTCACCTGATCTTTCCCGATTTATACTAATTTCCATGGAATAATGACACTGGAATTGACAATTTTCATAGATTTTTTCATTAAATGTGGACGTCCACGTGAAAAGGCCCACTTTGTCGATATGGAGTTATGTATATTACGATAATATTGATATCACTCCGGACATTTCAAGCCGAAAAAGAGCTGGATAGCGTAGGAAATGACTTTGTTGGAAAAAATCAGAAAAATAATTTAATATTCGTTCGAGCGGGAGTTGCGGAGAGAAAAACGTGAATATCTCGAGAACTATATACGACAAAGTGGGCCCTTTTCATGTGGACGTACACAAATTAAGAATTTTTAATAATTAATTTTTTTTTAATCTCCTGAAACTGTCACTTGATAAAACATTTTGAAAAAGGCAAATCGTCTAGGAAAATTACGTATTTCTATAAGGGATATCTTCAAGAAAAACTCTTTAAGCTTCCAGTAAATGGAATAAGCTTTCGTTAATTACCTCAGGTATGACCGTTGACAATTCAGAGTAATTTGATGTTGAATATTCATGTTTTTACTGAACATTCAAGAAGGTTGTAAAATTCCCACTGTTGAAAAAAAATTGAAATTTCACGGATAATTTGGTGGTAATTCTTGGGAAAACTACATTGCATTCACTTTAGAGGACAAAAAAATCATGAAATTTCTAATTTTACAGAAAATTCAATGGAATTTTAAATTTATAAGCAACAGGAAGACTAAAATACCCCAACTCGCTTAAACTTCCAATCAAGACATGAATATTTAGTACCAAATTCCTCTTAATTTTCAATCGAAAATTGAAAATTCACGAATATATTCACCTGTACTTTCTTAATTTCTCTGATCTTCATAGAATGATTGAACTCGAATTTACAATTTTCATGGATTTTTTCATTAAATTAAAAATTTTCTAGAAGTTTCTTTTAATTCCAGTGGGACTGTCACTTGATAAAAATGTTTTTAACGTGCAAATCGTCTAGTGAAAATTACATATTTCTCTGAAGGATATATTACACTTACGGAAAACTCTTTTAAGCTTCCAATAAATGGAGAAATCTTCGTCAATTACCTGAGCGCTGATTCAAGAGATATGAGCGATTAAATAGGAAGATCTCACTCCCCACCCCCCTTTCAGTCTTCCACGGTTTTATATACTCTGTCCAACCAAGTGAGATGAATTTCAGCGGAATCAACTTGTAGGCAATCTGATAGTATCCCCAATCGCTGCCAGAACGCGTTCGCCTCCCGTCACCCACTGACCTAGTATAAAGTAGTATATAGCAGTTAATTTCACCGCTTCCGTTTTTTGCGTTGGTCGGCGTTTTATATCAAAAAGATTTAATAACTCGACTTTTCATTTGAATGGGACACACACGTGGTATTGGATGTTCTTAATATATTCCTGGGTTCTTCATCTCTTTGAACGGTATAAAAAGAATTATGATTTTTCAGTATTATTCTCACAGGAAAAAAAAATCTTTCATTTGCAGGAACATGTTATTCATTTTTATGGGCATGTCATTGCTGTTCAGGTATTTATCCTGAATTATTAGGGATTCGCAATTGTGAAATTCAGCGAGTGCAAAATCCTGAAATTTATTTCATTTAATTTTCATTTTTAGTTCCTACAGACCCAACAGCAGACGTCCAATTGCAGGATCAGAATCAAATAGACATGAAGTATAATAATGAAATTAGTAAAATCAACGGGTCAAATTAATATTCATGACGGAAAGCATTATTGATATCGCTTGTATTTTGAAAATCCCTAGACTACGTAATCTATCTAGACATTTGTTTTGTGTTTTTTATTTTTTTTATTTCATTAGTCAATTACGTTACAGTTATTTTTAGTTGGTTTTGCACTACTGTGTGAAAATTCAGTGATTTAGTCAGAAATTTTCAAAGCCATCATCACTAATTTCCAGAGTAATGTCACTAATGGTCAGGGATTCACCCCTAATTTTTAGGAATCTATCACCAAATTTCAGTGATAAAAATCAGTGTTGATCAGGGTCGTTCTAGTCAGTATTCAGCATCACCAATAATTGCTGAAATGAAATTCAGTGACATGTCGTATTTTCCTAGAATTCTAGAATTCATATACTTGAATTTTCCTGATTTCTACGAATCCTCATTGAATATTTGAACTAGAATGTACAATTTGCATAGATTTTCCATCAAATTGTGAATTTTTAACGACGAAAATTGAATTGGGTCCTTGAAATTGCATTGGAACTGTCACTCAATGAAGATTTCCAAGAGAAATAGAAAATGTTACTCCTTAAATTTTACACACATTTTCGCTACTATTTTCACCACAAATTTTCCTCCATCTTGAGCGCAGGCAATCCGAGAAAACATCACTGAATACAGAAAACGTGACTCAGTTTTTTTCCATCTGTGCTAATGAATCCCACTTTTATACGAATTTTCGTAGCAAGGGAAAGTCAACAAACGAAAGCGCGATGATCACTCATCGCCCCTCGGACAATTGTATTTCATGATTAAAGAGAAATTACTGATTTTTATCAGCTCTGTAATTGTAATTGAAGGAGAGAAAGAAACAGGAGGTGTGAAGGATAGATGAATCAATTTTCATCTATCCTTCTTTCATCCATTTTGGCCTGGATTTACTGGCGACTTGATAGTTCTGATTTAATGGACGATGTGCAGTGACCTTGTTTCCCGGTCTTTCCAAGATGTGATCTCTCTGGGGTTCGCGGGGGA
>NW_021680360.1:1265699-1269706 GCF_001412515.2 Diachasma alloeum
GGGGGGGGGGGGGGGGGGGGCTAGTACACAACATCGGCCTTGTCTCGCTCGGCACCAACCGCTCCAAGATCCGCAGGCGCTTTCACTACTTTCGCTTACGAGATTTCGAGGTGTAAGTTTACGCACTTTGTGCCACTGCTGACACCCAGTCACGCGCTACTAAACCCGAAGAAAAAAAGTGTTTTAATTTTCAGGGACGTATCAGTGTTTCTTAGGAAGTTATCGCCAATTATTAAAGATTTGGGAATAAAAGATTCGCATTTAAATTATGAATTCAGGTTAATGTGGAGGACACGAACACCTCCGCTGGTAGAAAAATTATTATTTATTTGACTATGAACGAAGTACTCCTAGGTTGCAAATGAATTTAAACCTCTTGGAGATATTACGCTTGAGGTATATCCGAAGACAATGCACTGAGAGAAAAACCTGAAGTTCGATTTACCATAAGAAAATAGTTGAGGCAGTTTTGGTGAACGATACGATTTTTTTTGTATGCACATAACATTACAGTAACTTCACAAGCGTAATTTTTGGAAATCAAAATGCAGTTAAACTAACCAAAGTTCAAAAGTAACCACGACAAATCTATCGTGAGGAGAACTATAAAATAGTTGCAATGACTACATTCCATTGTAGTAATTACTTCTCCGGCCATAGTTACCGTACCCAATGAAAAATTGTTGAGGACTTTTTGACTATAATTCGGTGGTGATGGAATATAGTGAGAAGAATCATATTTTTCTCCCAGTGTGGGGTTTTTTACACCGGGAGCTCAAGTCGCGCCAAGTATAGCTACACTGTTAGGAATTTTATGAAATTTCGTGGAAGATATTATGGTATATCTCATGAGAGTGACATTCAATCGGATTTAGGGGAAGAAATGGTTATGAAATTTCAAGTTTTAAGAGAATTCACGGAAATTTACGAGTTTTCAGTGGGGGTGAGAGGGAAATTTCACAACTTGATTGAATTTTTGTGGAACATGAATATTCAGAAGAAAATAACGTGAATTTTCGATTTTTCGAAAAGAGGCGTTTGCTTTAGGCCACCGCTTCCTCCATATTGACCAAATTCAATTGAAATTATGAATTCACGTCATTTTGGCTCTAAACATTCCCGTAAATTGTGAAATATCTGTCTCATCCGCTGAAAATTTATGGATTCCCTTGAATGCCACCTAAAACCTAAAATTTCATAACCATTTTCCCCTAAAATCGAATTCAATGTCACTTTTATGAAAATTCCAACCAGTATATTTCCAGATGTCGCAATATTCATCCCTCCACTCTCCCCATTGTTCATGCATGCCGAGTTCGAAGCACTTCTGTATTTACGCAATATTCATTACCATGAGAGATTACGAACTCCAAGAAATGGCTTCCTCGCGGGCTTTCCTCAAATGGGTAATCTCTCTACTGTCGTGTAATGACGACCGGAATACCTGAGCATTGGTACACAACTCCATTGTACTCAACTCGTGGGCCGAAATGACTCCACAAATCGATAGCCATGCTGTTCGAGTTGTTCAGAAGCAACGTAAATCACAAACACTGTGAATTTTTTTCCCCCTGACCTTTTTCAAAGGTCAAATTTCTAATCTCTCGTTGGAGTTGAAGATGAAAAAACATTTCAGAACCACTGGTACTCAATATTCACCCGTTAAATAGTACAGGATGGGTTGGAGGAGTCGATGAAAGCATCTGGTGACTTCGGTGACTATAAGATAGATACAAGAGACATCGGAATGCAATCGCGTCGGTTGGCATTTGACGAGGCTGTCGGCTTTCGACATTTTTTTTTCTTCATTCTCTTCGACTTTTTTTTTCCTCCTTCACCTCCGCTGTATTGGTTATGCCGAGACGCTTGTAATGAGCCGGAGGAATAACGGGATATGTCGATTCACTCATTGAGACACTCATTGATTATTTGCAATTTTCATTGCTTTTTATTCCCTTCACTGGGAGTCATAAATTATGCCGAATGAAAAATCATTTTCACTTGATTCACGACTCTCATTACGAGGTAATTGAAAAACTCGGCATTAAGTGGTTAATTTGTTATTGAAAGCTTATGATTTTAATGGAATTGATATTTTAGTGGTGGAGAGAGATAACAGAGTCGGGAATATTTGCAAATATTTCGAAACACAATTAAACAAGTGTGCAAATACTTTTAACTTGCTGTTTCTGTTCCAATATTTTGTCTTAAGGGGAAACGGAACCCCTGCGTTTATATGAATTTTTAGAATTGTGTTTTCTCCTGCAATTATTATTTTTTATCCATTAAACTACTTCATTGACTCAACAATGTGATAATCGAGTCGATAAAGTAATTTCATAGATAGAAATTAATAATTGTACGAGAAAATACAATTCTAAGATTTGATGGAGACAAAGGGGTTCCGTCTCCCCTTAAGGGGAGGCTACTGCGAGTTTTTAAATTCGTGGACTATTAGGGTGAAATATATCATGCATTGAAGATCGATTATATATGTCTAAAAACGAATAATTAGTGCAGAAATAATTGATTGTTCATTGTTCGTTTGTCCCGCAGACGCTTGAAGTATTGAAAATAGTCCAGGACCTCCAATTTTTGATCTACTGAAGTTTCTTTTCCAAAATTTTTGAAAAAAAAGTGTATAACAGCAATTACGAATTATTTTTTTGAAATTTGACTCCTGCACAAGAGCAATTTCGTTTCTTTTATTAGAAAAATTGTACCATTCATGTAAAATAGCTAGAAAAATAATCCTCAAATCTTTTAAAATGTATGAATAGTGGAATTTTTTATATTAAATAAACCACATTAGGTGTAGGTATTGAATTTCAAAAAACTAGCTCGTAATTATTATTGTATACATTTTTTCAAAAATTAAAAAAAAAATTATGTAGTTGACTACTGTTCTGGACTAAACAATTAATTTGTTTGCACTAATTATTCGTCTTTAGACATATATAATCGATCTTCAATGTCTGAAAAATCTCATTCCAATAGCCCGCGACTTTTAAAACTTATTGTAGTTTCCTCTTAAGAAAAATGTTTCGCGTGATGAATTGAACTTTCATTGAATTATTAGAATACTATTTTATTTCTGATATTCAATCACTCCAAAATAGTAATTAGTGATGGCTAGTTCAAATAGTATATTGCCTATTAGATTACTAATATTAACAGAAATTCCACCTTAAAATAATTAAGGTTTACCCATTTTCATTGAAATTTGAAAAATAATAAAATAATTAAATTACTGACAATATGGAATTGTCAATTGAGTATTGAATAAATAATTCGGAAATTGAATATTTACTTGGTTATTA
Organism: Diachasma alloeum; assembly: GCF_001412515.2. NCBI lineage: Eukaryota > Metazoa > Arthropoda > Insecta > Hymenoptera > Braconidae > Diachasma > Diachasma alloeum. The sequence continues at coordinate 1,269,020 of NW_021680360.1, forward strand.
ATTTAATAATTCTAAAATTATTAACCAATTGAATAATTCAAAATTTAACTTTATTTAAAATTTACGATTACGCCAATGTCTCATTAGTTATTGAGAAGACAAAAAATATACATACATACATACACATGGACATGGTCCAAACACATTCAGACTCCTGAATCCAAAGTCATTCTACCGCAAAAACCCGCCAACTTGAATTCTAAAGACGACAATGCTTCCATTCTAAACCAAAAGTTGAATAACCAAATTTTGTCATTCCAATAGCTCTTCAAAATTACGTTCCCTCCGAGAGTTTCATTTTGCTCATCAAGACCTCCATTAATTTTCCCCAGAAAGCCGCACAACGATAAAACCGGAAGTACATCGTAAACAAACATCACTGAAGTGCATTTAAGATGTGCTCATCGGGGCTCCGAGGCACGTTGAATCAGTCAGCGCAAGATTCTCCAAGGTGTAACCCACATTTCAGAAATAGCCAGGAGGCACTCGAGAACTTGGTGAAAAGTCTCGTCATTGCCCAGCAGAAAATTTTTCCATTAATAACTTTCCAACAATTTCTGTATTTGCACTGAACTTCAGAGAGGAAATCCTGGTGGAAATTTTTTTGTGAAATCCACGTCAATATTGGCGGAGATATCTGACCTCGGGGTGTGGAGTGACCTCCGCGTCGTTTCCCCCCCCCCCCCC
>NW_021680360.1:1269955-1280350 GCF_001412515.2 Diachasma alloeum
TTTCCCCCCCCCCCCCGCCGTTGATTTCGACCTTGATCTTAATTCAATGCCCTAAAAGGACACCCACCCTTTTCCTTTTTTTTCTGTTTCCAATGGCCGGTTTTTGCTGAATGTCTGAAGGTCCAATCCGCCACTTCGATGAGCCTTTGTGTATCAGAAGTCAATACTCGTTCTCATCTCAAAGGAAAGGAAAATAACAGAACCCCCAACACAATGCGCATTTTTTAAATTTTCAAATATTTTTATTAAAGGATTCGCCTCTTAAAATCATAATGTTGAAACAAATAAGAATATCACTTAGTTTTTTTCGTCAAAATATACATATACATACAATCATGTACCATATATATTCATACATTTTTCGCGAGAAATAAGAATCCTCAAGATAGAGAATACATAATTCATTCGCAGGAAGTTTTGGCGGATTGCTAGCAGAAGGAGTAGAGAAAAAGATGAAGAAACTGGAGAGTGAAAATAAAAGTAGATCGCCCAAGAGGCAGGCAATGAAGGTAATACAAAAGGATTGAGAATTGAAAAAAGGTGGAGGGAGACTCTCAGAAACAAAAGAAAACAAGAAGAAAAATACAACCGCGTCTATATTACACGTCGAATCTTGCTCGCAGTATCGTCCGCCTTGTCGAGTACCGCGGGCAAAGAAACGTAATAAACAGTTACGACTCTCACTCTCAAAATCATTAACCTCTTGCGATGTTCGAGGCCCGAGTGCGCGAGGATATTAACCAGAAAAGGAAGAAATAGAAAGGAAGATAAGATTGTAAAGAGGTAGAAGTGAGAGCATCCAGAAGAGAGAAACGAAAATGAAAATTGATTAGTCTCGAGCACTGGAGATCGCTGTGAGTAGTTTCACTGTTTACAATTCAAATATCATCTCGTTGTTTTAAGTTATCGTCAACAGCCTAGAAGAAACCATCGCCAGTGGGATCGTTGAGCCATGGGTAGTTGTTGGGACACCTGACGCATGTCTGAAGATTGAGAGTCTCTCCGGGCACCTCTTTGGCGGTTAATTTGCAAGTGTGAGGCACCCAACAAGCTGGTGGTCCCTCAACACTGCACTTCTCCCGCCAGGCCTCGAAGTTCTTCGACTCTGAAGAGGTTCTTGGGTTTTGGATCCATTGGATGACTTGAGTCATGGTGACGAAATAGACATCGTTGTGGTTGGTCAGCACCTCGTCGATCCAGAAGAGGAAGGCGTCGAGGAACTCGGGGTTGTTCTTCAGCCAGGCTGCGTGGAAGTAGAGACCGAGGGGCGCACGATTCTGGTCGTAATGTCTGTCGAAGTTGTGGTTTAGGAAGTTGTAGAACTGATCGCCGGTGAGGATGTTGCTGCAGGAGTCAACCATAGCACATCCTGGGAGGTACTCATCGTTGACGGGGTCTTCCCTCCTGTCTAACTCGTTCATCACCATTTCCCAAACGGCGTGAGACCTTTCGAACACATTGAAACGAAGTTAATGATTGATGACAAGGTTGAGGTGAAAATATTAGGTTTTGGAATTTGGTTGGAAGCTGTTGCTTTGGTGTTTTGATATGAAACTCACCTGGTTGGGCAATGCTGGAGGTTTCCATGGCAACGGTGAGGCATTCTGAAGTACATGGTGTACGGCCATAGAGGAGGATTGTTCAAAGCAGCTGTAATGGTGGAGTCGTACAAGAAAGCTTGCTCCTCCATCATCGTGAACTGGTTGTTACCACCGACACGGAGGTAAGGGGCGCGAACTCCCACAACACTGTTGTCCGTCAAGTTAGCGTACTTCTCGGCGATGATCCTCATGCCTGCCATCTCTTTCGCCCAGTCGTCGACAGTTGCGTTCGACCAGAACCTTTCGTCATCGTTGTGCCTGGAGACAAATAATCATATTGGACAACTCTATTGATGCGGATCCGTCGTTGGTTGATCTGAAGTGAGATCAGAATGTTTGGAAACTTATTGATAACTCACGAGATTGAGTGCACAGCGATTTCATGTCCCTTCCTGTGCATCTCTTGTACAGCGGAGTAGTTAGTGTACTTGTGTGAAACAAAGAAAGTGGCCTTGATGTCACAACCATTGGGATTCTTCCTTTTGCTGTTGAAGATCTCCTTATACAATCCGATATTGTTGTTGTTGATGGCATCATCGAAGGTGATGGTGATCATCTGGGGGACGTCCTTGTAGGGAATGTCACCGGGAATAGTAGTACCATCTTCCGAGCAGAAGCAGTCTGGCAGAACACAGACGGTCGGATCACAGGGTGGCGCCCGGTTGGGGTCATTATCCATATCTAGAATCACAAGTGAACTATTGAAATCATTGAACCACACCAACCGATCTCATCAAATATCCCCGGAAGCTGTTGACGTACCACAAACATTCTCATCAGAACCGTCAAGACAATCAGGCTCGCCGTTACAGAAGAGACCGCGCTCTATGCAGGTACCATCACCACAAGCTAGAGAACCATCCGAACAGAGTGGCTCCTCGGTGAACAGCATTGGCTTAGCTTTCCTCTCCTTGTTCTTCGTTTTGCAGTTATTGACTGCTGCTTTCCAATCACATGTCTGCTTGTCAATGTCAAAGTAAAGCCCGGCGGGACACCTGATGGCCTGCAGCCCCGAACTCGTACACTGAATGACATCACGACAATTATCACCCTCACCAGCTACCAATCGGAACCACTCTCCTGCATCCTTGTCCTTGCAGATTTCATTCTCAAAACTCTCGTCCTTCTTCGGCTCATCCTGACGCTTCACTCGAACCGATGATGCACCATCTACAAAAATCATTCGTCTCTCTAATTCAGGAAGGAGATATCGCTCTGACTCGGGGTTGCTTTGATTGTTATGAATCTATTCTACAAATTTTTCCAAATTTTTCGCGAAAGACTCGCCAGCCGTGGGGAAAGTTTTCCTCCCACCCCGAGACCAACCGGGGCCTTTGGGGCACGGCAACCAGTGACGTCAGACGAGACAGGAAAGAGACCCGGCCCTGGGGCATTTACGTTCTAATCTATTATGCAACAGTCGTCTCGCTTATGCGCCCAACGACGAAACGGATCATCGTAAAATCAAATTTAAATAACAGCTTGATCATCCCAAACTCTAGATATTCGAAAGCATCTTTTTTCAATTTTTCTTATATGAAAGAAATCGAGAGTAGAGCTTCATTGAAAACAGAAACAGGTTTTCTTCGGCTTCTCCTTTTTTTCTCTTCGTTAAATTAATTTACATATTGACTGGTACGATCAGAGAAATTGAGCATAAATTATTTGAAAACCGGGAAGGCGCCTTTCTCCGACACTTTTAAGTAACTCGTTTATTTTTTTTTCCTCTTCTCTCAACTCTTTCCCCACCCTCGGAATAGTTAATACCGCGTCGTGGAATATTCAATACATTTTCATTTGTATGAAATGTTATAATGCGGATTTATCTAATGGAGAACGGATGTATCGTATCTATATAAATGGAGCGGATTATCATGATCATCGTTCATGATGCAACTGAACATAATCCCGCGGCGTCAATAACCCGAACTATCGTTAACATCAAGCATTATTTATCGCAAAAGGTGTTATCAATTGAAAACCTAAAGATATTCCAAAAGGGAGTTCTACTTACGTGTGACAGCTACTGCCGCACCAAGCAGCAGTATCATCAGCGAGGACCTCATTATCCTCGTCTCGTTTTATTAACGTGCAATGACAATGGTATCACCCGCACGCAACGGTATTACGTTAATCACGATTAATTAAATTTCCCCTCAAAATTCTCTTGATGTATGATTAAAGTGAGAGTCACCAAACGAGTCCGTGATTACTTGGCTCGTGCTTTTATCGAACTAGCCGGGGTCCAATCTGATGAGTTGGACGCGAATAACGGAGAAAGGAGGCGGGGGGAGGGGGGATCAATCAAGAAAGATGAGGATTAATCAACACGTCGCACCACTTCCGGAGGATCCGCCAACTTCCAACAGTAGAAGTAACCAGAATATTACCATTAGAAAAGTACCAGAATTAAATACTAAAATCTTAACTAGTAATAAATAAAAAAAATTGATATATGTAATGGTGATTATTGGATGACACTCGGAGTGGGGTGCGGACCTTGGATCGTAGGTACCGCATACGAACTGGCTGAGGCGCGCCACTCACCCGGCCTTATATTGCCACCACCACCTTCAATCAAGTCCCCAAGAAGTTCTTGCGCCCCCTCTCGATTCAATTCCACCGCAAGTTTTGTTGACGACCGATGCTAAAATCAACTGCTGCTGCATACGACGGGGTTAATCATTTGAGATATGTCTCATGCTATTGATTCCTGATGTGACTCATTTGAGGTTGATTTGATGACTTGATGGATGAGAAGGACTCGAGATTTGATTGATTAGCTGATTTTTATCTGATGAATGTTCGACTCGCTTTATCGGTCTAGCGGCATCGTTCCCCTAGGACTGCTGGTTATGATCTGGGGGCCTCACTCCTGTATACCAAGAGGTGATTCAGGCGCTCCGTTGACGTCATCGCGGCGCCTACAGTTTCACGAGTAAATCCGTCTGATATAATTTGCTTTCTGGTTTCGACATTGTCTGGTCGATTTTAAGAATGTGGAAAGCGATTATCAAAAAGATCGTGATGTAATTGTTGATGTATGTTGTGGGGCTTTGGAGCAACACTCGATTGACCAAGTGATGGATTGAGTCGTAGACGCTCGCAGGTGGCTTTTAGACTAATGTCTTTTTGAGAAATATTGAGCGGGAGATTTGATCGGCCGATCGACCTTTTCCACTTTCTTCGGTTTCTGATCTTTGGCGTCGCAAGCCATGCGACATTTGAGGTACATCGAGATCAACAGGATCAATGAAATGTAATTGAAACCATCGGCAGTGATCGGGAAAATGATTGGTTTTTATGTCGTTTTGCTTGAAGACTTGACGACGTATTCCCCCGACGTAGCATATCAATCAGATGAATTGAGCGATCAATTTGATGCAACAAATAGGCGCACATTGTGGATTATATTGAGTAAATTTCACAGACAATCGCATTACGTGGAGACCCTCGAGGGGGTAGGACAATGCCTCGTTTCACTTTGGCATCACGTTTCAGCTTGTTGTACACAGTCATCTTCTTCTAAATGTCAGGACAACGGAGATGAAGCCGAATGAGAAGGGCTCCCTTGGCATTTTCGATGATTTCGTGACCGATCTCAGCTTGTACGCAATTTTTATTGCGCAATTGTGTTATTATTCGTGTGAGATTCAATGCCAAAGAGGAGTTATTATGCGTCATCTGTTCGTATTTGTCTTCTTCTTTGGTTTTTTTACGCTAGCTTCGGGTTTTCGGAGATTGCTGCTGTTTTTTGTCCTCTTAAGTTGCATTTGTGATTTGAAAGTCAAGTCAGATTACTGGAATGTCTTGTGCTCTCAAATTAGTATGATGATGTCGATGCCCCCGGGGCAAACGCCTTCTCATCGTTGAGCATTTGGCTACCGCTCTTATTTTTCGGGCCTCTGGGCCATGTTTTGTGTAACTCGAATCATATTCGATAGATTTTACTTTCCACTTTCATCTAGGAGGTGGGTGATACAAAGGGGCAGATGTCTTTCAAACTTTTTCGGTGAGATGTTCGCCTCGTTTTGTTATGAAATAGAGTGGTTTGCTGGATTGATAGACAGGGAGAGAGAAAGGGAGAGGAGAAATGAATGAATGTTGGTCGTTTGTGCTCTATGGGCAGATAAATCTCGTGGGTTGGTATGCTTTTTTCAATGGTAATGGGTTTCTCGATGCCAATACGAGATAAGGGAATATAAATAATGGCTTCTGGATGACAATGGTGCATCGGCGGTTCAATATCGCTTTCTCTGCCCGCGGCTACAGGGGAATTGTGAGATCGATGGGGACTGCCGGCGACATCTGCCGCGAGATCGAGAAGTCGGGCGATCGTTGAGGATCGATAATGCATTGGTAAGGAGGGGATCGGTTCTACCTGCGGTGGTACTTCCGGTTCGGCGGAGGATTCAATGATTTTGGTAAGGGAATGGTAAAACGAGTTGAACAGGAATACAAGAAATACCGAAAGTCATGGGTTCACACGTGCCATACCGATCTTCGGTATCTTGAGGAAACTGATACATTGTTACAGAAAAAATGAAATTTCATGGACAATTTCCTCAATTCTGATTTTGACCAATCAGAGTGCAGTATTCGGAGTCACGTGACGCGTTTCACACTGATAATTTCCCCGGATGCAGGGAAATTATCAGACTGATAATTTCCCTATAGCCTGTCAATTGCTTTCTACGAATTTGACAGATATTCCTCACATTTTGGTGAGATGTGTCCCGTAACCCCGAACACTGCACCCTGGTCGGCCAAAATCAGAATTGAAGAAATTGTCCTCCGAATACCCCTCGACCTTCAAAATTCATCGGATATTTCCCTCAAGTTTTCCTGCATATCGGCGATCGGGATCAGCTTTGCTGTACAACTAATCCCTCTCGTGGCTATGCAACAAAACATTCGAGAAATATCCGATAATTTTGAAGGTCTTGGGGTATTATAGCTGATAATTTTCACTATCAGGAATTTTTTTTTACCTGAATTTCCCTGATTTATATTACGATGGAAAAAAATATACTTGAATTGAATATATTTTATACCAGAATCAAATATATGCATAAACCTGATTCAAGAATAAAATATGCTTGAGTCAAGTATATTATTCTTGATTCGAGTATTTAATATACTTGATTCATTTTACATATTCGAATGGGGTATAGGCGTTTCAATGCAAATGTAACGTAAGGGTCAGGCGCTAAATGTGAAAATGTAAGGGTCAAAAAGTGGAGGTTAAAAAATGAGGGTCAGAATGTTAGGGTTAAAAATTAGGGTCAGAATGCCACGTCTTCCCCTAGAAAACGATGATTACGGCTCATTTCCTTGACATTTGATCTTCCAGTTTCCTAAACATTACTTTTCTGCCATCGAAAAATTATTTTAAATGCCGATAAATTTCTTAGTATCTTTCCATTTCTCGCCCTGTCCACTTCACCAAAACTGCATCTCCATCATCGAGATCGAAATATCGAACGAGGCTCATGTTGACGATTTCCAAAATCAGTCTGAAATTCACGGCAAATGAATAAAGCCCCCAGAGCCGGCCTCACCCCCGGGTTATTCGGAGCACCTGACACACAGGATTCCCCGCACCTCTCCTTCGCCCTCTCCCACCCGCTCACTACATAATTCTATCTATAGACCCACATGTTGCATTCGCTGCCCACTCTACACTGCTACAACCCCCCGAACTTCATGAATCCCATCAGCTCCATTACGCTCGATTAGAGGACTACAGCCGCTCCCACCGTCACGCATTCCCCGGAAATCCCCTTATATAGTGCCATATTCATGGATATCGCATTCTACGGAGAGCTTCTCATAACCGTTATTTCCTATTTTCTCCGTATTTTCTCGGTCTCAACGGTGGAAGTAAAAACGAAATGATACGGGTAAAAATTGTCAACCGAAGCTTCGAAGTTTTTTCCTTCGTTTTAAATTTTTCGAGGATTTTAGCGATGTGCACAGAAAAATAGAGTTTTGATTTTCAGGGACGTGTCGCTGATTTTTGGGAAATCATTGAACCCACGTATTTATTTTAATAGGGGAGGGTAGGGCAAAACGGAACGGAAGGGCAAAACCGACCACTGACAAAAAATTGATGATTTTTGTTTTTTTTTCTTTCCTGCAAATCAGGAACACTGAGTGTGTTGAATTGAAAGTGAGTTTCTTGGATCGTAACCGTCACAGGGGTTTTATAGACAACAAGTGTCGTTGCACCGCAATTTGATCAGATTTGCTAATCACACGGAGAGAAATTTTTTAGAAAAATTCTAGTGCTAGCACGGGAAAAGAGGCGCCAAGTGACAGTCAGAAAAAAATTACAGTGCTGGCCCTAGAAATTTTATTGGGGAAAACGTGAATTTTTCCCCGTATTTCTGTGAAAATTTAACAGAAATCCCCAGAAATTTTGCCAGAAATACCAAGAAATTTTACTTTAACAGCACTAGAATTTTTCACAGCCGATGGATTGTGATTTTTTCCAGTACTCGTACTAGAATTTTTCTAGAAAATTTCTCTCCGTGCACCTCAAACCACAAATGACTTCGAATTTGCTCCATTCGGAAGCAAAAACCAAAATTATCAATTTTCTGTCATTGGTCCGTTTTGCCCTGCGGTCCGTTTTGCCAGCCTGGTCCGTTTTGCCCTCCCCTCCCCTACGGAATAAAATTTATGCTCTCTTTATCAGGCATTAAATTTTGATCATAATCATTCAGTTAAAACATTTAAAAAACGATGGATTTATTTGTGTTAATCCTACCATTTTCTTGAGTTATTTCCCATATAATAAAAAAAAATCAACAGACAATCATTTTACACAGTTATAGAAAGTTCAGACCGGAACCTGCAAAAGTAATTTTTTGGCTCTCCTGTAAAATCACGATTTATCGACTTATCACCCTTTACCGCTTCGCAACTGAAATTTATTAGCAACATTTTTTTTCATAAATTTCCCCCATAATTTAGCATCAAACATTTTTCTCCGTGCAGCACTCACAATTCTCCCCCGAGCCATGTAAAAAGAAATAAAAATAATGACATTTTAAAATCCAACGTCCCCATAACTATTTTATCAAGACCTTGAGAATCCGCCGAATGCTCTACCTCAACGTTTCCCATTCCCCATTTTTACCCTCGCATCTGCAATATTGATAACGGTATTCCAGCCATTCGATCCGGCGTTTCTCCCTCGAATGGGTGCTGTGGATGTGAAGGGGATGAAACTGCGGAGCATCTGCAGATGCATCTGTTGCATCTCCCGTCGCATCCGGCAGTAGTCGAGGTCCTCGTATGCACAGACCGCTCGATAACGGATTATACCCGTCTCTCATGTAAAAACCCTCTCCATAAAACGTGTTCTTTTCACTGTTTTTTTCCGCTCGTCTCACCCCTGCTGGAGTGGCGGTACATGTGGCTTCCGCGTTGTACACGCGATGCATTTTTAACGCTCCAACATCGAGACCTTGCGTCACGGAGAGCTCCCTTGTTATTGTCGCACGTACTTCAATCCCTATCGGGCGGACTGACGTTATCGTGTGCATTCCATATTTTCCTATTATTTGTGGTATTAATATATTGCGGGGAGGGGGGAGGTTTTTCATTGAAGTTTTGTTTGTTTGTTGTTGGGTTTTATCGACACCAACAGAAAAACCTAAACATAAATTATTTTTGTTCAGCGTTATTTACGATTTACTAAACGTAATTTATGCTTAACGCCAATATGACACGGAGATAGTTATTTAGTGAATTTCAACAATTAGTTGATGAAATTCAACAACTAATTAATTAAAATTCGGAACAAAATTTTCAATTTCATTCGACAACTATTTTTTCATTTTCGATAAATATTCGTCAATGATAATGATTTCTAAAGAATTTCTCACCGTGTAAATTCATCAGCCGAGAGGAGTTTCCCCTGAACAAATTAATATGTATCATGTTCTACATATCAAATATCAGATAACCCATTTTATATGCCACCAAATTTTTTACCAAAAATATCTCACAATGAATTCTCCCAAAAAGACATTCTCAAAATAATTCGGATTCAGTCTGACCTAATTCTCTTCAATTCTACTGCACCACCGATTTCAATATTATTTTAATTGCATCCTACGTTAATGAAATATTCAACCTGCAAAACTTCTCTCAACTAATGAATGATTTCAACACTCTAGTCAGGGAGATCTCCCGTACTATTATAATTGACAATGAAGGAGATCAATGAGAAAAAAAAATATGAGGAAGCATTTTTTGTTGGCAATTTCATCAGTCGAGAGAAGACTTCCCTCAACAAATTAATACGCATCATGTTGTACATATCAAATACCAGATAACCCATTTTATATGCCATTAAATTATTTATTTAAAAAGACATTCCAAAAATTATTAGCATTCATTGTGACCCAATTCCCTTCGATTCTACTCCACCACTGATTTCAATATTATTTTAATTGCATATTAATGAAATATTTAACCTGCAAAATTTCTCTTAACTAATGAATAATTTCAACCCTCCAGTCAGTGTGACATATTTACATCTCTCGATAAAACGATTGAAAGTTTCCTCTTGGGTTGGAATTTAACATTAAAATCTGTATCTCCGTGTCTCCCTTTTACGCTCAACGGTTAAATGACTTTTGAGTCGCGGACGGTTGGCACTGCTGAGCACGAGCAGTAGAATGAATATTCAGATGGTACCCATATAGCCGGAGGCTTCTGCAGCCCTCGCTCGTGTGAGCTTCATGCATGTATACAAGAGTTGTTGGAATTACGGGAAAAA
>NW_021680360.1:1280443-1306510 GCF_001412515.2 Diachasma alloeum
GGGGGGGGGGGGAGAGAGTCTTTTTTATTTCCATGACCTCGGGTCTTGCACCGACGTCGAAGGATATTTTTAGAGTGCGAAGAAAAATTACTGAACAATTCGCAACCCTCGCCGACATCTCCTTTGTGCGGCAGTAAGAGAAAAATTTTATGACAAATGAATCGATGAATAATAATTTTCTCAGTAAGTCCTAACATCAATAATTATTGAAAGAATTGGAGGATTGAAAAAACAATTATCAATTCCATTTGAAATTCTTCATTGCTCATTAATATAGTTAAGCCGTAGTAAATTCTCTATTCGCCATCGCAAAAGAATTAAAATTTCACAGAAATTTCAGTAGTAGTTTTCAAGAGAGCGATAGGTAATTCGATTTAAGGATGTATAAGTAGTTTTTACAGTTTTGCACAGACCACACTATAGATTCAACCATTTTCAGTCATTAAATTTGTCAATGAAATTGCGTGAGAAAAATTTGAAAAAAGTCGTAAATATTCGGCGTAAATCTAATTACATTTCGCGCAGAATTATTATTTTTTGAAAAGTTCGTTGTTTGTAAATAAATAATTGAAATTGTTAAAAATTTCGGAATCCATATTTTTCCGGTATGAAATCCATTTCTGGTAAAATTCTGAATATGAATAAATTGGTTACGATTCCGAACAAATGATTTTTTTAGTAGCAAATTGATTGTTTATAAATTATCCACAAAAAATGCTCAGAATTGACAATTATTGCAATTTTTTAGGTATTCCATCAATTTTCGTCTGAAGGTCAATATTCTAATTATTTATTCAATTCAATAATAATTGAATAATTTTTTATTCAATTTTGAGTTGAATATCGAGACTCAAATTCAAACCTGCAAATTTTGAATAATAAAATTACTGTAAAATGTCCGGGAGCTTAGGGTAAAATCGGATTCAAATGAAAGATCTGATGTTCGATTGCAAAAGTAGCAAAGTATTTCACTGGAGAAAAAATAGCCAAAAGACTTGGATATCGTTAAAGGGACAAAGTCCTGAAATTTCGAATTTAATTCCTAATTTACTGGAATTCTGAATTCTTCAGCATCCGTAAGACGAAAATTCGCAAATTTATTTGAGTTTTTAAGTAAAACATGAATATTCAGCACCAAACGTATAAAATAAAGTAAATATTTTATACATAAGTAAATATATTATAAAAAAAGCAACCAGCATGAACCTCTAATTCACTAAATTGAAACAATTTTGACTACCAAACTAGAAGTTACTTTCGCAATAATCTACAATTTATTGTTAAATTTAATACACCACAAAATTGACGAACATTTATCGAAAATTTAACAAATGGTTGTCGAATGAAACTGAAAAATCATTTCTGAATTTTAATTAATTAGGTGTTAAACTTTACCAACTAGTTAGTGAAATTCACCGAATAATTTTCTCCGTGTGGACCGTTCTGGACCCTCCTCGAACTCTCTAGACCCTTCCATGACTTTCGCGCGGACATCTCAAATTATATAGAGTAAGATTTTCGTCACACGTTCCCTCGTCAACACGAAAATCCATAAAAGAGTGACAATAAAAAAAAATTTATCGGCGTTACACCTTCAGTCGACTTTATACAGCACGAGTTTCATTAAAAGTTTATAGCACTTCGTGCACTTCTGTTGTAATCGAATTTCCACTGGGGTTGGTCATGCAGACCGTCCAATTTCTCAATGCTGCGGTACCCAAGTGTATCCACATCAACCACATATGGGGGAATTTAACCTGGTATTTATTGTAGCGCCCGTCACTTTTACACGTGAGATGACACCACGACAAATGACACCTTCCGACGGCTTGAGTGCTGAGTTCCCGGGGTATAGTGTTACATGGGTTATCGATCTGAGGGGTGCTGAGCAGACGTCTCAGGCGAAACCACATTGAAATTTTATTCCCCATTTTTTACATTTTTTTGCTATACTCCGAGGGAGCTTCATCTTTCCCAGCGATTGGAGCTGGGTTCTGAAAAATTTAATGGTGTGGCGGGAGGGAGGGAGGGAGGGAGGGAGGAGCGATAGAGGTTTAATGGTTCACGCCGGGTGGGCGAAGGGGAAATGGATGTAAAAGATATTCTTTTTTGAAAGGCATTTTCTCCGAGTTTTATTCGTTTATTTTTATTTATTCGGCTAGTGATAGAAACAAATTGGAATTTCATGGACGGTTGATCAGGACACTGCTGAAAATTTTCCTCTGAAATTCCCGTAAGTCTTGGAAATTTCTAGTAAGTAACATTTCCACTGTGATTTCAGGTAATTTTGTCATTGAAAATTCATAATTTCATGGAAAGATCGATGGGAACTGTAAATTTCAATTTAATTATGCCGGAAAATTAATGAAAACCGACAAAAATTCAGGAGAATCTCCCCTTCAATTTCAAATTTTCACTTGAAAATTCATGCCAATTGGAAAATTTCCGTCTTCCTGCCACAAAAAAATTGGGAATGTACTTTAATTTTCAAAGAAACTTGAAATTCCATTGACTTTTTCTCCTTAAATTGAGCTCACGACATGTTTTCGGAAAATAAAACCAAATTTTTTTAACAGTGGAATTTTTAGGCAACCCGAGTCGAATAATTGAACCTGACAAGTTCTACTTAGATCTTTCCGTTTAGAACTGGATAGGGATTCCTAAGTGCTTTCAAGAGCTTTCTACCTTTGGTTTTGTCCCATATCAGCACTCGTTAGGTGTAAACAGGGCTTGTATTCAGACTTTACAAATCCTTGCGTTATTGAATGCGTTATTGAAATGCGGATGCGTTATTGAAATAAAAAATGTAATTTTTTTAACTCTCGAAAGTCGACCTTTCACGAGAGGGTGGAGAGGGGACACATGTATGCAGAGGCTTGAAATTTTTACCCAAAAAGGGCAGAAGGTTGCAGAATCTATTCTAGCCACCCTCGTCCCTCCGCGGGCATGCGTTATCTAAATAAAAAATGAAATTTGTAAGAGATCTGACGCTTGCTCCAAGTGAAAATTAAATTTTTTTATTCCGACATTTCTGGCGCCTCCGAGGGTGTCAGTGGCATTAGAGGGGTCAATAAATACGGAATCAACCTTCACTTGGCGAAAAAATTCGATTTTGGCGAAAGTCGACTTTCCCTCTGGAAAAAGCGAAAATCTGACCCTTTGGCTCAGGGTGAAAAAAAAAATTATTTCGACATTTCTGGCGCCTCCGAGGCTTTCATTGGCACTAGCGGGGCCAATAAATACGGATTCAACCTTCACGTGGCGAAAAAATTCGATTTTGTCGAAAATCGACTTTCGCCGTGACCCTTTTGACCCACGTGAAAATGAAATTTTTTTTCTTTTCTGTCAGCCCCGAGGGTTTCATTGGCATCAGGGGGTCAATAAAAGACCTAAAAAGGGTTTAAAAGACTTTCAGAGGTTAAACTAGAACAGTATATTCACCTCGGCCCAACACTTGGAAACACTGAAAACCCCCTACACTGATATAGACTGATTAATTTATTCCAAACGAGATTCGTTAACTATTAATGTATGGTAGAGCCGAATACGACCAAATGAATATTCATTAATAGTTATCGAATGGTTCACTTGAAAAGTAACAATTGAGTCAAACAGGGCTTCTCAAATGTGGATTTTTTAATTATTAACGAATGAATATTTAATGAGACCGAATAGACCATCGTCTCCAACCAAATCCATAATAATAACTAACCCTTTTTAGCAGTGGAAACGGGACATAACTAGAATAATTCAGTCAGGAGTTTTCAGATCCCAATATGCGACTCGGATGTCACACTGTTAGAACATTACTCTTGAAATTTCAAGAGAAAACGCTTGAAATTTTTAACAACTTCAAAGTTACATGAATTTTCCATAGAATTCTTCATTGACGAATCAATTAATTTCTTGAATATTCAAATAATTCCCCATTTTCAGGTTCATACGGCACTGAAAAACCTTGAAAATTTTGAAAATTCAGGCAGTAACTTCTCTAAATTTTCAATTCATTGAAAATTGAATTGTCTGTGATGTTCAATTTTCACGATAAGTTTTGAAATATAAGTTCTCATTGAAAAATAAATGTTTCTTTAACATGAAAAACCCAATTTTCTTAAATATTCGAGGTGAATGTGAAATTTAATGAACGCATTCATTTGAAAATAAATTCAATCTCACAACATTGAAAATTCAGATGACATTGTGATTGGAATTTCAAGTAATTTCTAACACTGCATTATGAGAAATCCTTCTTAGAATAGGATTGAGGGAGTTTCAAGGAAATATACAATACAGAACAATAATATAAATTTTAAATAATTAAACCCCCAAGTTTCAAATAATGGGATAAAATCCCCTCCGAATTAAAAGCGAGTCTTAATGAAAAAAGTAAATCAAACCTTTCTGCTTGAATTCCCACGCTGAATTATCGGAAAACCATTCGAATAAATTTCCTGAATTAAAAAATCCTTCCCTCCCTGAATTAAAATCCTCAATATTCCATAATTGATTGAGCTCACAATTTTTTACTCCCCACTTTAATTCCATTTCCAAACCGATCAATGATCGATTATATTCCCTCGAGGGGCTGGTCACTCCTCAACCGAGTGAGTTTCTGACAGTGATTTCCAGAATCAGATGATTTCCTGTGATTTCCTGTTGATTTCTGTGATTTCTCGAATGATTTTTGTGATTTCTCAATCAACATTAGAAATCATGATTTCTTTTGATTTCTTGTGATTTTCATGATTTCTAGTAGATACCAACGATTTCTTGATTTCCAGAAATCACTGGAGAAATCATGATTTCGGGACCAGAATAGGACATCTGTCGATAATGGCAGTTTTCGACATGACGTTACAATACGCAAGGATGTCAAAAACTTCACAGCGTCACATTTCGGGATTGGGTGATTTCGAATGCACCAATACCATAACAAAAATTGTAGAGTTGAAACTGCAAAATCAATTTCGATTTTACACTTATCGACGATTTCCAATGATTTCGGAATTCATTTGATTTCTAGTGATTTCCATTGATTTCTGGTGCTTTCTTTCTTGATTTCCAGTCGAGTGTTCCAGTGATTTCCTAAGTGACTAGCCCCTCGTATTCCCTACACGGAGAGAAATATTCAAGAAAAATTACGGAACATTTCACGTAATCCGCCAGCGAGAATCGGTTTCAGTGAATTTCTATAGGAATATAAGAGAATAAATCTGAAACGTTCAGTAAATTTTCGGGTCTGTCACCGAAAAAATACGAAAAAGTCACGTAATTTTTCTGGAAGTTGTAAAATCTAACAGAAACTTCAAGACTTATTATGCCTCAGAGCATGAAAATTCTTGGATGTTTAAGAATTTTTACGAAAAGTTCCGGAAAAATTACGGAACGTCTTGTTAAAATCTCCCCCTCACGATGACTCATGGCTAGCCGTGAGGCGTCGGACGGATGAGTAATTTTTACGGAACAGATCGTAGAATTTATGTGACGATTGACACTTTTTATTGAATTTTACTTCGCTCCCAGATTACGTTTCGAAACGTAATTTTTACGTCTTTTTTCTGGTAATTTTTATTAAATATTTCTCTCCGTGTAGTGTTATTCAATTACAACTTCGAAATTCATTGCACTTCCATCAATCAATTACTAGGACTTCCACCAAAATTAAAGTCCCCCAACAGTGATTATTGTGGGTACATTGCACACTCCACTCATCCGCCTGTGCTGTGACCATAAGGCGATAACGTTTTACCAAAGTATATGCACACGCCACCGCAAATTTTCGGACCAAACTAAAACAGGAGCGAGTACACTGGGTGACCTGGGCATGCATATGTTACGAACATATAATTTGATGGTGGGAACACGGTGAGTGAATTTAATATCACAGAATGAGGAGTGGGAGAGTAACTTCTGGGTAATTGAATAACTGCCCTGAATACTATAGTACTCTGCTTCGATAATTATACATTATCAATTAACGGTCCGGAGCTATTTTTGGATGTTGAATCATCGATTATGAATCCATCCGTGGAGGTAATTACCGGATGACTAATTGATAACTAATCATCGACATCATTATTTTGATTATTATCTTATGTTGTATTATGATTATAGTATGTTTTCCCCGCGGATGATTGGTGAGTATTGTTATGTTGTTGTGTTTGAAAATTCATTTCGATTATATTATTGAATTTATCATTATTAGTCCACATTGTCTGTGATTCCAATGGAGAAGACGGGTTACAGTAGTGTATTTCATCATTTGTGCGTAAAGGAAAGGTAGACACTCGCCTCTGGCGAGCCCTATATACTTTTCATGGGTAAAAACAAACATTTTCGCACCTGTGAGCGCAAAGTACACATTTCCCTCCCTTTTCCGTAATTCCGGAGCGAAATGTGTCACGGAATTTTTCGAGAGCGTTCCGTAATTTTTATCTGAATCTCCTATAAAAAATTACGATACCATCACTTAAATTTTCTGAGTCGATTCCGAAATCGGTGAGCGAATTGTGAGTTCTGTAATTTTTACTGTACATTTCTCTCCGTGCGGGAGGGAAATCGGAGACTTTGCGCCTACGCCGGGGTAAAAGATACATGGAGAGAAATTTTCTAGAAAAATGATAGTACGAGTACTGGAAAAAATCACAATCCACCGGCGGTGAAAAATTCTAGTGCTGTTAAGGTAAAATTTCTTGATATTTCTGGTAACAATTCTGGGGATTTCTGTGAAATTTTCACAGAAATACGGGAAAAATTCACGTTTTCCCTTATAAAATTTCTACTGCCGGCACTGGAATTTTTTCCTGGCCGTCACTTTGCGCCTCTTTTCCCGTGCTAGCACGAGAATTTTTCTAAAAAATTCCTCTCCGTGTAGGAGAAATCCGGGCAAAACGGGCCTCCTCTTTTTTTGTGTTTAATGAGACAAATGAGTCCAGTGGTCTTTTTATGTAACGTCGTTTAGCAAATCGCATAAGTAGAAAAATAAGTTTTTGAATCGAAAACAGGAACTTCTGTTTGATTAAGACAATCTCTAATCGTTTTTATGAGCAGTATTCTGGTCTTACGGGAATGAGAAAATTTGTTGCCTCATGCAGATATTTCATCCTACAGTTATAAATTTGTGTAAGTTCATCATAACTCGATTTTTGTTGAACACTTGAAAATTTGTTGGCTGTAAATTGTCGATACACTTTCAGGGCATTTTTATCATATTTTTCAGAACGTCATGAGAAAATCAATGAGAACTGCAAATAGAATTGCAAATATAATATTTAATTATTCCCTGAAACTTGATAGAAATCCGGAAATTTTTTTACCAGTGTACATTGTTAAAAATTTTCGTCCGCATTTTCTATACAAAATTCCAGAAATTTTTATCGTGATCAAGTTCCACTGAAATTTTCAGGAAATCTTGTCAGTGAAAAATCAAATATTCTATTAATTTTGTGTTCAAATTAATAAAATAGTTGATTTTTCAGGTCAATTATTCTGTGAAAATTCAGAAAAATAAGGAAAACTTGGGGAAAAATTGAAAATTCATGTCATTTTGTTTCTGAATATTCATGTTCCACTAAAAAATCAATGAAGTTGAGAAATCTCCATTTAACTTCCGCTGAAAACTCATGAATTTCCGTGAATTCTACTTAAAACTTGAAATTTCATAACCATTTTTTCCTAAATCCGATTCAATGTCAAAAGTTTTTGAAAGAAATTCTGTCAGTGTACATTTTTTGTGAAAATTATTGATAGTCGAACCGAACTGATTCCCAAGGAGGGAGAGCAGGTGCAGTTCCCTGGATAAATAAATGGAGATAAATCAGCGAATGGACGAACTTTGATTTTCCCAAAAGAAATTACCCCTCATTTTTCAAAAGAGGAAACCCATTTTTTAATTCACTAATGAAAATAAATTAAACACGTGTTGAAACCCATAAGAAGTAATTGAAAATTGATTGACAGCGAGAGAGTTCCCTCTGAGCGGTCGATCACGATTAATTTACGTCAACAAGTGACGTCCCTGCGGACCCACTCAATTCCGATAGCGCAGGATATCCGGACGTTATCGGCAGCCTCGTGTTGCCCCTGGGGACATCAGCGTCAGTGGGGAAATATAATAAGGAGAGTGCTAGCCATTGCACAATGTGCACAGGTATCGGTGTTCACGTATCACTGCGTTCTCAAGTATTCGATACACAGAGAGAAATTTTTGATAATAATTATCCTACCGCTCTATAAAAGTGTATCATGAGTCATCGTTTCCTCATTTCTATCCCGAAATTTAATAAAAATTAATATATGATGATAAAATTTTATTCAACGTTAGAGAACTTTTATCCTGATACATAATAAATTTCACTCTTCCAGTCCAATAATTTTTATGTAGATAACAACGAAAATTCTAGAACAGTTGGTAAATTTTACCTTAGCGGTACAGTAATTTTTACTCTACCGGCATTGTAATTTTTATTTATATCAGGATAAAATTTCTCCAACGTAGAATAAAATTTGATCATCATGTATTAATTTTTACTAGATTTCGGGATAGAAATGAGGAAACGATGACTCAAGATACACTTTTATAGAACGGTAGGATAATTTTTATCAAAAATTTCTCTCCGTGTAGAAAAAAATTCAATTGAAAAAATTCAATCAAGTTCTGAAATTTTCATCTCACTCCCACTAAAAACTCATGAATTGCCCTCAATTCTACCCAAAACTTGAAATTTCATAACCATTTTCCCCCCGAATCCGATTCAATGTGACTCTCATGAGAAGTACCATCAAATTTTCCGTGAAATTTCAAAAAAATTATAATACTGGATTCAGAGTCAGTGTTTTGGATGCAAAAACATCATTATTCCTTATCCGGGCGCTAGATGCACCGTCTGCCGGGAATTTCAGCTAAAAATATTCAACATACTGGTAGAGACGACTCTTTATTATTAACAAATATATTTGCTTGGAAACTGCGGTCTTTAATCTTACCAAATGGTCATTCGTTAATAATTAACAAGTGCGTATTTGATTAGTCATGATTGACTCGACTTTAACCTTTCACGTGAACCATTCGTTAACTATTAACTAATGGTAGAGTTGAATACGACCAAATAAATATTCCTTAATAGTTAACGAATCTCATTTAGAATAAATGACTTATTTTATTAGTGCTCTAATATCTCAATTCACACCCCGTTCTCCTCAAATAAATCAAATCGTTCTTTTTTGCTCCCCCCGTGAAACCCCTCTCCCAGAAAAAAATGAACACCCTCCTCAGTCATTAGATTTCCGAATGGTCAAGGCCACGGACGCATTCCACACTCACGCACACAGAAAACGCTGTGCAGATTATCTGCACACTTATGCGGACAATCTGCATAGTTATGCGGGATTCCGCCATAAGCCGAAGTCACTCTCTTATGTGCAAATCATGCATAAATAGTGCGTGAATCATGCATAGTTATGCGGATTATCTGCATAACTATGCATGAATTACACATAAGGGCGAAATTTTGATGAGGATACGTCTATGTTTTCGTTATGAGGAGTCGTTTTGTAAAATTGAGCTTACAGGTCTAGATTTTTCTAGAAAATTCAAGGGACTTCAGGGAGTTTCTAGAAATTTCGAGAGAATTCAAGGAGTTCTTAGAAAATTCTAAAATGTTCAAGAAATTTTTAGAAAATCCAAGAAAATGCATGGAGTTTCTAGAAATTTCGAGGGAATCAAGAAATTTCTAGAAAATTCGAGGAAATTCAAAGAGTTTCTAGAAATTTCGTTGGAATTCTAGGAGTTTCTAAAAATTCTGAGGGAATTGAGAAACTTCTACAAATTTCGAGGAAATTCAGGGATTCTTAGAAAATTTTAGAGAATGCAAGGAGTTTTTAGAAATTTCGAGAAAATTTAAGGAGGTTCTAGAAAATTCAAGGAAATGCAAGAAGATTCTAGAAAATTCGAGAAAAATCAGGAAGTTTCTGGAAATTTTAAGTGAATTCAAGGAGTTTCTAGAAACTCTGAAGAAATTCCCGGAATTGCTAAAAAATTGAATAAAATTCTTAGATGTTCTGGAAATTTGAATAAAATTTGAGTTTTCCAAAATAATCCAGGAATTTCTAAAGTTTTAAACAACATTCAGAAAAAAAATTTTAAGGGGAGACCGCGGTGAGATTTGAAAGTCTCGACTCGGCCTCAACAGCCATTGGATGACTTTTGATATATGAAGGGATATATAAAAAAGTGAGAAAAATTTCGGACTCGAACCGTTTTGCCCCGTATATTTACCAAAAACGTCATTTTTCACGTTTTTAGCTTAAAAAGGCTCCTTGGACCACAGTTTTCATCCGATTACAACTTTTTTTTTTAAATGTTCGTTATACTGCAACGAAAAGACTCAAGTATCAGTTTTACTTTATATTTATTAGATGATGAGAAAATGTTTTTTTTACTTTTTATTTTTTTTCCTCTTTTTAGCAAATGCTAAAATTCGTTGTTTTCCCCCATTTTTTTTTGTTATAATATTTCGATTACGTATGATTACAACGTGGAATAACGAAAAACAACTAGTTTTAGCATTTGCTAAAAAGAGGAAAAAAAATAGAAACTAAAAAAATCATTTTCTCATTATCTGATAAATATAAAGCAAAACGGATACTTGGGTTTGTTCGTTGGAGTATAGCAAACATTAAAAAAAAAAGTTGAAATCGGATGAAAACTGTGGTACAAGGGGCATTTCTAAGCTAAAAACGTGAAAAACGACGTTTTTGATGGATATACGAAGAAAATGAATTCTTACTTTTTCAAGTTTCAGCAATGTTCTCATTTAAACCATTAAAATGCAACCTGAGAAATAACTCTCATACCACTCAGGAGAAAAAAATTAGCGAAAAAATCCCCGTAATTGACTTTTTTGACCTTGCGTTTTTATGTGGAACTGCATCAATAGAATATTTTCTATTTAACAATTCAAAAGAACTGTCTAGCAAATTTGCGAGGATTTTCTACTAAATTTTTTCGTGCGTACTTATTTTCTTCAACTTATTTACCTTTTATAGGAGAGGCTGAGACAAACTGAAACCTTAGCTACCCACAGCGTGATGAAGAGTCGAAACTAATACAACAAACAGCGCTCTTTCACTTTCCTCTACTGTTCTATTTTGTCCCATTATCCCCTTAAATTATTGATTTAGAATTTACAATTTTTTCTTGCTTTCTCTATGAAATTCCGAATTGTTAAAGTCGCAATTCGTTAAAGTTTCGGTGAGTACTGGCTTTTTTCTGCGGAACTCTTATGGGCGGAACATGCGTAAATAGTGCAGATAATCTGCAATTGGTTACTAGCAGATTTCATGCATACTTTATGCATATTTCATGCATAACTATGCAGACTTTACACATAGTGGGAGGTTCGCGGAGCTTATGTGTAAAACCTGCATAAGATTGCAGATAATCTGCACAACGTTTTCTGTGTGCGCCTGCACAGGAAGTGCGAGTTGAGCCGTCATGACACGTCCCAATCGATTACAGGATTACTCCTGCTGCCTGCGATGTGTTTGACGACCTCCACCGGGGAAAATTGCTCCATCAGGAGACGACCGGCAGCATTGGCCGAGTATGCCAGGGTGAATTTCAACCCAAGGAGGCAAGAGCGGCCACGACCTTGACCTACGGGGTTGTTCGCGCGCCGGCGTCGCGTCCCTTCTCGCCGTCTCACTCAACTCTGTGGCATTACCAGTTGTGTATATAGGAGAGGCGATGGGTAAGTGAGCTTTCGCTCCCGCGTGCCGGCGAACGCGCTTTCGAAATACGAGAGGTCTGACAAAAAACCCTCAACCCCTCGCCTACCCCTCGCGCCGCTGTTTGTCCCGAGACGCGGCCCGGTGGTGGGGTGCCCGGTTGGATCGCCTGGATCACCGACGCGTCGCGATCCCTCAGTTGACCGCGAGTCCGCGATCGCGGTGGCTGAATATAAATCACTGTATTAATTCGCGATTTATGGTGATCATTTGCGATCTATTTTTCTGAGCTGAGGATAATTGAGGGAAGTGCTGGGATTTTTGCTCCTGTGTTTTGTGGGGTCTCTTGGGGGCCATGAGGCTTTGGATTCAGACATGCAGGTCAGTGTGGGGTCAATTAATTTTGAAGATCAATTCAGTAGCGAAGTGGTGAACCGGTTTGAGTGGACTTATCTCCCAGTTTTTGAGGAATATTTCCGAATCTGACGGAGATAGCGAAATTTTCGTCACCATATTTGTTACAGCTCTCAATCGGCTCTACAAAAAAGGTTTTAACGAAAATTTTGCTATCTCCCTTAGATTCCGAGATATTTATTAAAAACGGGTCAATAGCCAAAATTGACTTATACCGTTTTACCACTTCGCTGCTGAATTTATTTTGGGGATGGTTGAAACTTTTTGTTTAAAATTTGTGGCTAAAATTTTTAGCACATTTTAATTCCACTGAAATGTCAAGGAATTTCATCATTAAAAATTCAGTATTACATGGAACAATCAATGAGAACCGCGAAATTCTGGTCAATTATTCCCGGAAAATTAGTAGAAATCAGGAAAATTCTGGTAAATGAATTTTTCAATTTTCAATCAATAGAAAATTTTGTTTAATTTGGTACTGAGTATTCATGTTTTTATTAAAAATTAAAATAAGTTGGAGAATTCTCCTCTCAATGCTGCCCAAAAATGTAAAATTTCATTGAAATTTCAGAAGAATCTGAAATTTCATGATCCCCTCCCCGCCCCTCAGTTGCATTCAGTGCCACTCTCCTGATAATTAGTAGTCGATTCTTTGAAATTTCAATTTTTTTTAACAGTGTAGCGCTTATAGATTAAAAAAAGTTCAGACGTCGAATTTAATGATTAAATTACGTGAAGAAAATTGAAAAAAATTGATGAATAATCAACATCATTAAAATCTGTATTAATTTTTTGTACTCATTTTTTATGATTCCAAAAAAACGATCGTCAGAGTGAAAAGATTGATTGATTATCAATCGTTCCGGAAAAAGATCGTAATTCTCAAAAATGAAAATTTTACAACTATTGTATGACTCCTCCTTCAAAAGTAAACTTTTCATTTTGTTCAGATTTTTTTCATGATTTTTAAGGATTCATTTATCGATTTTAGTTGAAAAAAACCTTGACTTCAGGAAATGTCATCAGTTGTAGACAAGGTTCCATGAAAATTTGTCCTAGCAGCACTCGCTCCCAAATTCACATCAACAATTGAAATTATTTTTCATTTTATTAATGATTGTTACCGCCGGAACAAATACAATAGCAATGCGAATTTCAATCATTAGTACAATGAGAACAAAGAGGACCGAAATAATGAGCATGTATTGAATAAATGAGTTTCTATTGTGCGAAACGGAATGAACGCAAAAAATGGATGCAATACGGAATTTCAAAATTACAAATTGTATTGAATTCAGGGCTTCTGAGCGCTTTGGCTATTTTCCACTGTAATATTATTATTTCAAAAATTAGAGGTTAAAACTTGATACTCCATCCTTAACCCTCCAGAAAAAAAATTGAAAGTATGAAAAAAATGGAAAGTCAGTGCTCCGAAAAAAATCTATAAAATAATTTAAAAAATTACGATTTCTGAAAATCATGACCGTTTTATTTGAATGATTTATAAACAATCAATTCCTTTTTAGAAAATTTACATTATTTGTTTAAAAGAAGTGAATCTGGAATTTTTTGCAAGATGTAATTTAGATGGTGCTAATTATCCATAAATTTTTTCAAATGTTTCGCATGAAATGGAACAGAGAATGTGGTAAAACAGACCGTCGTTAATGGTCAATAATTCAAGAATGGAGACCAGCAAATTTCTCGAACAGTGAGATATGTAAATTTTTAATTAATTGCAAATTCAAGAATACATTTACCTAAGCTGTCTTGATTTCTATTGATTTTCATAGAATGACAGATCTGAAATTAACAGTTTCATCAAATAGGTATTGTTAATTACGAAATTCCTTAAAATTTTAATTGCGCCGTCATTTGATAAAAATTTGTAAGAAATGTACTTAAATTTGCAATTTGCCCAAAATTTTTAACAGTGTAGTTCCCTAGAAATTAAATTTTTAGATCCGATCAATTAGCCCCTCATGTATAGATATTCCAAATTTTTATTTTTTTCCTCATTGAAGTAGTTTTGAAGAAAATTGCGAGCTAATAAAAAACATTTGCTAGTTAGTACTTTTTTTAAAATAAATTTTTTAAAAATCACCTCTGAAAAAAAAGGCGTTATCTTCTCTATTTCATTATTTCCAAAAAATTTTATCACCAATCGATAGCAAATTGTTTGAAGATTTTTGCGAGTTAAGAAAAAATTGTCAATGCAATCCTATTATTGTGTAAATTAACAATTCCAATTTCAACTGAAAACCAGAGTTGATGACAGAGTTTGTAACAGAGATGTCAGACAAGATATGAATGTTTCTTTGGGTCAAATGAAAGAGCGGCTCGAAAAATGGCGTGCAGAAGTCTTTAAAGATGACAAATGTCTCTAAAGATGATGTCTGTTTTCAATTGAGAAGCGCAATTGTGACAACATTGTCCACTGGGGTCTAAGAGTCTCCCCTGGTTCAAAACCATCTTTAGAGGCCCTAGCACGCCATTTCTCGACCCGCTCTTTCATTTGAGCCCAAAAAAACATTCATATCTTGTCTGACATCGCTGCTACAAACTCGGGTCTACAACTCGGGCCTTCAATTGAAAGCCCGAGTTGAAGACCCGAGTTTGTAGCAAAGATGTCAGACAAGATATGAATGTTTTTTTTGGCTCAAATGAAAGAGCGGCTCGAAAAATGGCGTGCAGAAGTCTTTAAAGATGACAAATGTCTCTAAAGATGATGTCTGTTTTCAATTGAAAAGCGCAATTGTGACAACATTGTCCAGTGGGGTCTAGGAGTCTCCCCTGGTTCAAAACCATCTTTAGAGGCCCTAGCACGCCATTTCTCGACCCGCTCTTTCATTTGAGCCCAAAAAAACATTCATATCTTGTCTGACATCGCTGCTACAAACTCGGGTCTACAACTCGGGCCTTCAATTGAAAGCCCGAGTTGAAAACCCGAGTTTGTAGCAAAGATGTCAGACAAGATATGAATGTTTTTTTGGGCTCAAACGAAAGAGCGGGTCGAGAAATGGCGTGCTAGGACCTCTAAAGATGGTTTTGAACCAGGGGAGACTCCTAGACCCCAATTTTCTATACATACTCCTAGACCCCATTGTCCTCCTAGACAATGTTGTCACAATTCTGCTTTTTAATTGAAAACAGATATCATCTTTAGAGACATTTGTCATGTTTAGAGGCTCTAGCACGTCATTTCTCAACCCGCTCTTTCGTTTGAGCCAAAAAAAACATTCATATCTTGTCTGACATGACTTGGTTGGCTTCCGGAAGGATGCCGCGTTGAGTTTCAGCATTGCGCCGACGTTTCGCAAACATTGCAGTCTGCATCTTCAGGGCTATGAGCTCCGATTCTGTCTTAAGAGTATACTTGAAATATCCGCTAAAATTTTTTAACAGTGTAGTTCCCTAAAAATTAAAACTTTTTTCATCACGCTGTGACAAAAAGTGAACTTTTCGGCACGCTCCGCGTGCCTAAAAGTCCAATTTCCGCCACATTGTGATGAAAAATATTGTTCGTAACTCGTGAAAAAATGTTTTTTAGCTCGTGGGATTATATCACTCGCCTTCGGCTCGTGATATAAACCTCCCACTCGCCAAAAAACACTTTTTTGCACTCGTTACGAAATATACTATTTCCTCACTCTGTTCCCTCTGGAGATGAGTCCTTCAAACTTTGCAAGCCCTCAACGTACCATGCATTTCATTTTACCCCAGACCTTTATCCAAGTTTATACCTAACCAGGGAATTATATTTATCCACATCATCCGTCACCCACTCCCAGGAGCATCCATCCCCGTGAAAGTGTTGAACCGGGTACAATTCCGCAGTGACCAATGGTGTATGTTTACCCCGGCGTTAAATTGAACCAGTCACCCTTCCCTGACATCTTCGAGTTATGGATCACCGGGATAATGCGCTCACGGTCGGCAAGGAGGTGATAATAAAATTGCCATTTAAATTTTATAAGGCAGTAGTTTTAACCGTAAAGGGCAGACTCAAGTATAGTAATAAAGAGTGCAATCGATAATAATCCCAGGAGCTGAGTGGCTTTTTCATCAATTTCTATCGCGTGTCGAGTTGTCGTTTGTCAGGAAATGATGGAGAAATCAATATGTATGAGCATCTCATGAGTAATTCTTCCTTTGCGCGCGATTGTAACGTCTTAGTACAGCTGTTTAAGACATGGTGATTAAATCGAAATTCTGAGGTTTTACTTTCGAAGGGAAGCACTGTATTCGTCAAAATAATTGTTTGAATGAATCCAATTGTGAGTTAAAATATTCCTCTTAATGCCATTTTGACCGCGTACGATCATGAGATTAATTGCATCATGTGGAATTTTAACGTTGGGGTAATGTTGACTGTCAACGTTGGGGCAATGTTGACTGTCAACGTTGGGGCAATGTTGACTGTCAGCTTTGAGGCAATGTTGGCTACTAAAGGTGGAGTAATACCAACGTTGTCTACCAACGTTGGAGCAATATTGGCGGCCAATATTGGGGTAATGTTGGTCGTCAACATTGAGGCAATGTTGGTGGTCAACATTGAGGCAATGTTGGTGGTCAACATTGAGGCAATGTTGACTACCAACGTTGGGGTAATGTTAGCTGTCAACTTTGAGGCGATGTTGGCTGCCAACGTTGGGGTAATGTTGGCTATCAATGCTAGGGCAATGCTGAATTCAATGAATCATTGAATTCAATTTAAAATACGTCATCACAGAAATTTCATTCGTCAACAAATTGCTAATTTATTAGAAAGAATATATTGTCCATGTCGTAACAAAAGCCATTTCCCACTTATTTTGGATTTACGAAACCCGCGTTGTCGTTCATATTTCATCCACTCGTCTAATTCCTCGTTTCTTATCTGATTGAATTATTTTCATGCGTATTATAGCAGTAATGCCCCCGCATATTCTTATAATTAATTAATTAAAGAAGTAATTTAACCTGCGGTGGAATAATGAATTGTTTTTCGTTCTAATGAATTGAAACATCAAGTCAAATTACGGTGCTTCGTCTGTGTTTCTGGGGGAGGGAACTCCCTGTAAACACAGGTGGATTCATTAATGGTGCTGAAAATCCTGATATTAATGCTACCATTACATCCCTAGTATCATCCAAATCGCGCATTACGAAAAACCCACGAAATTCACCCCCTTCATTTCCCCCAACAAATCATCACCATTAAAATAATGGCTGGTTCAGATTGTTGCCGACAACCCCGCAAGAAAGTACCTCTCACGTAATCTCTCATTTCCTTCATCGTAACTCGCAGCGAAAAGGGAATCGAGAAGGAGAGGGAAGGGAGTTGAGAGACGCCTGATGCGGATACGTATAGGAAACGTTAAAATCTGGTGTA
Source organism: Diachasma alloeum (assembly GCF_001412515.2). Taxonomy (NCBI): domain Eukaryota; kingdom Metazoa; phylum Arthropoda; class Insecta; order Hymenoptera; family Braconidae; genus Diachasma; species Diachasma alloeum. The sequence goes on from NW_021680360.1 coordinate 1,297,959, forward strand.
ATAAAAGCGGGCGGGGTTGACATTGGCAAATAAAATCATGCGGAAGAAATGGGGGTGCGCGAAATAAAAGAGCATGACTTGGTACTCGCGTGACTCGTCAACGACCACTGAAAATCGGTCCCATCGATCCCTCGCGGTAACCAAAACCACACGAGTTCAAGGGCTGAATTATGTACTAATGTATTAAGTTGGTGGAAACTTTGAATTTCAGTGTTTTAGTATGTTGTGAATACAAAGGTGATAACATTGGACTACAAAGTAATTTTCTAGTTTACTTGGCGTAACATTGATTTTGTGGTACAACAAACAAATGGGGTTTACTGGGTTTTATATTTACTCAGGTTTGCTGTTATGAAATATTGCTGTTGTGGAATGTGATTGAGAAAATATCCCGGTCATCCGCGATTTCGAGAGAAATTTTCAGGCGTTTTATTTTAGAATCGCTTGTTAATGAATTGGCTGATTAATGGTAATTGGAGAAGATTGCGAAGGATTGATTGTGTTCTGCATGGAATATTTATTGCAGTTCGATAAGAATTTGATCTGCAATTTGAGGATGTTGTTTAAATAAAGCTGGTTTATTCATGAATATTTGAGCAATTGTAATATTTGAGTGTTTCTCAAGCTTGAGTTGAAGAAAAACACGGTCGCTGACTTGAAATGAGTCATTGAAGGAAAGCGAGGAGATAATGTACAATTAATTATTTTCGTTTATGAGTAATGAATTCAGTTGGAAATGAACTTTCTGTAGTTATTAGTTATATTCAAAGATTTCATGTTCAATTTGAACGCAATTTCTACTGGAATGGAATCAAAGAAATGGTTTATTTCAATGAAATAAACTGTATTTGAATTGAATAAATACATTTATTCAAAACGTCGTAACAAAACATTTATTCAAGCTCCAACTCGATTTTTATTTATCTTTTTATTCGCATGAATTAAAATGAATAGTTCTTTAAATAAAATGAATGAATTAAAATGAATAGTTCTTTAAATAAACGAAATAATTGTTTTAATTGCCAAGAGAACATGTTAATTACGTTATAATAATTATTTAATTGGAGTAAATAAATCGTTCATTCGAGTTTATTGCTATGAGTTGATTATTTTCCAAGAAAAAATTGTTGAAATGAAAGAAAGAATTCCAAGTCACGAGTGTTAGTTGATTGAAATGCATTATTTCTCTGGATATATTCAAATCTGAATTTTCGCAGTTTTTTTGGATATTAGTTTTTCACGATGAAACATTATCAAAGATGAAAACAAAATCGTTCATTCCGCTCGTTGGATTATTCAACGATTTTCAACAAATGAAAATCCTCGAGCGCATGAATTCAACAATTTTACGCTGATAGAATGATTCATTTATCCCAAACGAGATTCGTTAACTATTAACGAATGGTAGAGTTGAATATGACCAAATGAGTATTTGTTAATAGTTAACGAATGGTTCACTTGAATGGCGAAAGTCAAGTCAAACAAGGCTCCTCAAATGTACATTCGTTAACTATTAACGAATGAACATTTGGTGGGACCGAATAAACCTCAACCTCCAACCAAAATCCATTCGTTAACAATAACTAATCCGTTCTATCAGTGCAGTAACGAATGTATGAAAAAATAGCCGAAGGAAAAAATAGCCCGTGAGTAGTAACACGTGTCGTGTGTGGTAACCGACAAAATGACCGTTCATTTTCGGTCATTTTTGCCCCCTACCCCAAAAATGACCGATCATTATGTTACACCCATCGGCTATTTTTTCCTTTGGCTATTTTTTCCGCCTACCCTCCAGTAACAATGCTTTATCCATTTTACTACGTGCTGCGACACGGAACTATATTCGGCTATGTCCGTCAGATGTAACAAGTGCTGTAATCCCCCTAGAATCCTCTCCATTTTCGCTTGCGCCGCGTTATTCAGCTCATCTGGGACCTCATAAAATCCCGTCGGGTCACGGCCTCGTATTATTTCAGTCTGATAACACGAAAAACCAGAAAATTCCTTGGTAAAAAATGCCTTGTTAAAAATAATCCTCACATTCTCTAGATAAAACACTCAGAATTTTCAATGCATGACCGGAAAAAAAAAAATTAAATAATTGGTCTGCCTCTGAATTTTTTAATTTGGGCATTTTTAATTAATTATTCAATTGCTTTATATAAAGATCTTTAATTTATACTTTACAAACATCTAATATGACCGAATGATAACCTGGGATGATACGGAAATTTGAAAAGGAATCTAATTGTTTTAATAATTTCGATAAAAACAACCATAATTTTGTATTCAATCCTAAAATATCATTGAACTTATTATTTTTATTATCGATTGTCAACAAGAAGAATGAAAATATTTGTCTATTTATTTGAGAATTATTATTACAGCAACTATTTCAACAAAATTATTCCAATTAGCAGTAAAGAAGAAAAATTGCAAGTTTAATTGTTCATCATTGGCCAACAATGATTCTAACTTTCAATTTACGAGAGTAATAATCGGGAAAAAAGGCATACCCGAGTGGAATATTTTGACCTGAAAAGTCCTGACTGAATTATTCACGTTATGTTCTGTTTAGCAAGTTTTCAGGTTTTCCAAGGAGTTTGGAGAGCCCGAGACGAATATTTATTTGGTTCTAGTTGAACTTCTGGATGACTTTCAAAACATTTTCAGGCTTTCGAGCGATTTCTTCGAAGACCTTTCGCATCCTAAATTGTCTTTCCACCCTTCGGACTACACGGAGAGAATTTTTTTAGGAAAATTCTAGTGCTAGCACGGGAAAAGAGGCGCAAAGTGACGGCCAGGAAAAAATTCCAGTGCTGGCACTACAAATTTTATTGGGGAAAACGTGAATTTTTCCCCGTATTTCCGTGAAAATTTCACAGAGATCCCCAGAATTTTTACCAGAAATACCAAAAAATTTTACCTTAACAGCACTAGAATTTTTCACAGCCGGTGGATTGTAATTTTTTCCAGAACTCATACTAGAATTTTTCTAGAAAATTTCTCTCCGTGTACTTTTTTACTTTATGAAGACCTGTAAAAACCCAAACAAATAGCCTAACAAATCTCTGTTAAACCAAACAAATCTTTAACACATATCCCTAGACAATAGCGCCCAAAAGTTAGTCACTACGGATTTACGGAAAAAATTCTAAATAACTTAATTTATTGCATTCTCATAAGTTATTGAGTTGTTCTAATCTCATGTGTTGTTGATGCAGGCAACAATACTGTTAACTGTTTGAATCAAGTAAGAAATTATTTGTTAATTAATTTTTTGAATCAAATAAGAAATGCTCTTACGAAATTTATATTTTGTAGAGTTGAATATCGCAAAAACTATGTAGTACAAAATTATAGAAAAAATTCACCGCAATCGGAATTTATCAATCTATCACAGATTAATTTTTTAAGAACATCATAATAACCATTTTCTCATAAGATAAAAAAATCGAGTTCGGGGGGACCCATAACTCGCGTTTCGCCTATGCCTCGCGTGTTGGAAGCCCGCATTTCATTATTTATTACCTTCTAAACTGTGTCCTATAGCTAGTTAGAATTCAGTAGCGAAGTGGTAAAACGGTATAAGTCAATTTTGACTATTGACCAGTTTTTAGTAAATATCTCTGCATCTAAGCGAGATAGCAAAATTTTTATTATAACCTTTTTTGTAGAGGCGATTGAGAGCTACAATAAATGTAATTTCGAAAATTTTGCTATCATCGTTAGATTCGGAAATATTCCTCAAAAACTCAGTTAGGAGATCCACTTAAACCGGTTTACCACTTCGCTACTGAATTTTTTTTAATAGCTGGGAACTATTCTAAACATTATGAATGAAAAACATGGAGACAATCTTAAGAAAGACGTGTTTTCTAGGAATATACCTCCACTGGAATAAATCAGACGTCGTCTCCCAGACTTTTCAGGTCAAAATATTCGACTCCCGTATGATATAACCACTATCAGAATGAATGATTAATGATAATCATAATAGCACTAATCAATTATTTTTATCAGATTGCAAATTTCATCAAATGATGATCACGTGTTTTTGTTTACATTCTATCGATGATTTTACGCAGGATAATTTTACCCCGCTCGCGGTGATGTTTTTTTTCGCTGAAGCCTTGTTCCACGAATAGATCGACAATTCACTGCTATGCCCTTGCATTCAGCACTTGTTGCTTCGTGGAATGAAAGAGTGAGGGTGAGGGTGAGGGTGAGGGTGGACAAGGTGAATAGGAAAATCTGGGGAATTTTTTTTCATCATATTGTTCTCTCCATTGTTGAGATGGGAAGCGCAGCTGGATGAAAATGAGCATGAAAATTCGAAATCCCTGGAGGATTCCCGAGGCTCATGAGACGCTCGAGAGGCCCATCCAATCAGGCCAAGGACTCGTAAATACGCCGGGATGATTGCGGGGGTAGCTTTCCTAAATTGTTTTATCGGGGGGCGTTTTGTTTGATTGAATCAATGAGTTTTTAATAGGCCACGGAGAAATTTTAGTGATTGGCAATTCGGTTGAGACAAGAATTTACATAGATTTTATGCAAACCTTATGGCAAATACATCGCACTTCAACGCAATTCAACGTTTCTGATCTATTTTAAAGTAGTATGAATCGTATTGGATGGGCGATACTCCCGAGCTAACAATTAAGCTCACTCGGGAAAATTTATGACTGATACGAGACGGTTGTTTATTTAGTATTAATTTGGAAGGAATTGAAAGATTCATTTTTGGTTTTGTGATTAATAGCTTCGTTTAATTCAAGATTTATATAATTTTCAATTGGATTTATTATTAACTCAACAATACGACTGAAATCTGTTCATATTATACTACTTTGAAGTAGGCTTACCGTTACGACTCGAGTCATTGAGTGTTTGAAAAAAAAGACAAATTCTGAAAAATTGGGAAAAAATTTGAAGTTTTTAATAAAATTAAAAAAAATAAATAAATCTTGATTGAACAACTGTCAATATTTTAAAGATTTTTTTTCATAGTTTTAGTAAAAAAATCGACAACAAAATCTTCAAACATTTAAAATTTAGATAAAATTCAGATTTTAATCTTCCACTTCAAAGGAAATCTGCAACATTTGGCGATTTTCCCTTAATCTCCTGAGTTAAATAATTATTTTAAAACATTGTTATATATAAAAACAAAAACTGCAGTTAAATGACAGAAACAATTACGATTCCGAATCTCACCGAGTTTTCCGGTAATTGTTTGCAGATTTTAAAAATTTTTAAGTAAAAAATAACCTCTTGAGTGTAGCGTTGCTTTAATTCTTGATATCTTCGTTCATAAACAGAGATATTGGGATTTTCAGTCCGTGACGAGCATTCCACTTTGCCCCTCCTCATCCTATGAATTTCAGTTTTTTTTTTAAATCTGATCTCCATTTTTTGCTCGTCAGTGGTCAGATGTTCGTTAGAAAAAAAATTCACGGCAAGACTTTCTGAAATTCATCGCTGAAGCCATCAGTTTCAGAGATATTGTATCCATAAGCTGTATAAAATGCTGTACCTCCTGCCCTCCATCACTTTATTATGGGAATCAATAATGGAAACGTTGAGTCTTTCTTCCCTCGTTCAAATCTGTAATCCTAACTCCAATACTAGTGTCCCACAAATTCAACAGATATTTAAAATTTCACAAAATTCCAGTAGTATTTTCGTGATAACAAAAAAGTCAGATATCCATTTTCACTTCTTTACAAATAACTCCATAAATCACAACTTTTTTAATCTACGAAAATGCGTCAGTGAAAAAGCTCTCAGTGAAATAAAACAAGAATCAATGATCATCCACATGCACTTTTCAGAAGAAATGAATTGGGTCAAGTACTCGGGCTCTATAAGCAACAGCTGAAACTCGTCGTATCATGTGTTTTTATGCTTCTATTCAAATCATCTCGTTATGGATGTATGGAGTTCACGCATGGCGAGAGAAATATAGTAAAAATTACCGTGAAGCGGATGGTGAACGTGTAGCGACGACACTTGAAAATTTTCATCTGAATTTTCTGTGTCAAATCCCAGAAATTTTTATCATGCTTAATTCCACTGAAATTTCAGACAATCTTGTCGTTGAAAAATGAGATATTCCATTGATCTTCTGTTCGAGTGGTCTGAAAATCAATAAAATACCGGATTTTTCTGTTCAACTATTTCATGCAAATTTGAAAAAACAGGAAAATTCTAAGAAAAATTGAAAACTTATGTTTTTTTGTTTCTGAATTTTCATGTTTCATTAAAAATCAATCAAGTTGCGAAATTCCCGCCTCATTCTCACTGACGAGTCATGAATTTCCTTGAATTCTATGTAAAATTTGAAATTTCATAATCTTTTTTCCTCTAAATCGGAGTTAATGTTACTCTCATGAGAATTACTATAATAGTTTCCACGAAATTTTGAGAAATTTCTAAAAGTGTAGTATTTTTCCGGACTGTTGCGATGGGGTTTTTTACTTTAACAGTAGGGTTTGTGTGTTTTTCTAATAATTGAAGAAAAACTTTGTTATATACTCACACTGTTAAAAAATTTAGCTGAGTTTTTCGGAAAAAGACTTGGAATTCGATTTAAGGGGAAAACGTCAATGGAATTTCAAGTTTGTCTAAAACTTCAGTAAAGTCCTATTGTTTTGCGGCAGAAAACCGCAAATTCCACAATTTACATGAATTTTCAAGTGCAAAAGAATATTCACTACCAAATTCCCTTGAATAGTCAGGGGATCCCTTTAAAATTCTTGGAATTTAAGAATTTTTTCCAAAAATTCCCAGAAAATTCAGAGGAATTTGGAATTTAAGAAGAGATATCTCTGAATTTTCCTGACTTTTCACTAATTTTCGCAGAATAATTAAATTTAAATTTATAGTTCCCACGGATTTCCCCTGAAATTATGAATTTTCAATGACAAAATTTCTTGAATTTTCAGTGGAAAATTTTAAACAGTGTACGCACATGTACACACGTACGGACGAGGTCTAAAAATTGAATTTTCGGACTTTTTGGATCATACTGGGTCGACATAACACGAAAAAACCAAAACTTAAATTTAAACGATTACAAAGTTTCCATTCAGAAACCAAAAGAATTAATATTCAAGAAATGTTTAAATGCGCACTGAAATAGTTACCTGACCATTGAAAATTTTCGCGGTCGGCGATTGCATCAGGGCTCGAGAACCGTGAAACTTCCCTCCCGTCTCACCGCTCCCCCCAAAGAAATACAGACGAAACACCTTAAGTCGTCTGATCCTATTTTAAAACTTTCACGCTTGATTCATTTGAAATCCGACGGAAAAGAACACTTGAAATGCCTTCCCCCCTAGCCCCCGTTTTTATCGCAGTTGAGGGTCAAGGTCACTTGCTCCATATCGTCGAAAAATTCCGTGTTGTTTTCCGATCGCCATCTCCTCTACTGACGTTTTTTTATCCCCGAATTTCGAATAATCCAAACGCCCCGTGATTTATAAATCGTATAGTGAGAGATAGAGTGCAAGGTCGGTCCATCTACGCAAATAGTGCATTTACTCCGGAAGTGAGAGGTTGAATAATCGTAAATCATCGTATTGGAACTTTTGCGCAATTAATCCGGAGGATTATAAATAATACGGGGAACTGCGTTTGAGCTTTCGCGATGTCGCAGTTTTTTTGTTCACTCAGTTCTTCTCCAGTTTTCAATGTTTTTACTCTGCTCTTTTCTCAACTCGTCGCTCTATTATTCTTCGGGGCTGTCATTATCTCGCAGTGTTTTACATCTCCCGGCTCCTCCTTGCGTACAACTGCAGAGTCATTTACATTTTAGGATCGCAGGGGGGCTTTTGGATCACTGCCAAAATAGTGAGAATGAGGGTAATGGAGTTGAGAATTTTTGGGGTAGTCTTTAATCATCTGGAGGAGGAAACCGACATCCGTCGGGGCGGGGAGGCGTCAAGCGGTCGTTGATCTTGGGTTTGAGGTGGTGGGAATGATTTTTGATCTAATGAAAATTAATTAAAGTCGTTGGAAACGGAACGGAATTCAGATTGTCTGTGGTTTCAGTGCATTCATTGTTGAAATTTTTTTGAAATATTATGGATTATTTTTCTCACTCGGATTTCAGCCAATCAGAGCGCAGTATTTGAGGCTGTCAAACAGTTTTATTTCGGAAATTTCTAAAAAATTTCCAGTAGTAATACCACTCGTGCTTTAAAATTAATCGGATATTTTCCTCAAGCTTCCCTGTCTAGGAACGAGTGTGTCAAATTTTGCAGGTTTAAAATCCCGAGTACCGACGTCGGTGGCCGAGTGGATTAGACACAAGTCTAGTGTGCGAAAGGTTGTGAGTTCGATTCCCCGTGGAACTGAATTTTTCAACGGAAGGCTCCGGCGAGCGGGAGGTTGCTAATAGAGGAACCGCCTGTACCGGCATGGGTTTTCTGTGGTTTCCCCATGCTACTCTCTATGTTCTATAGAAGTGCGAATGCGGTACAGTGTAGAATCCACAGCCGCATGCATAGGGTTGGATAGAGTGCCGAATGGGACCCGAAAAGGGG
>NW_021680360.1:1306535-1336867 GCF_001412515.2 Diachasma alloeum
TCTATTTCTGCAAAATTTGACACAATCGTTCCTAGGCAACGAAGCTATCGGAAAATATCCGATAATTTTGAAGCACTAGTGGTATTACTACTGAAAATATTGTAGTAAATCTCATGAGAGTGACGTTGAATCGCATTTAGGGAAAAAATGGTTGTGAAATTTCAAGTTTTAAGTAGAATTCACGGAAATTCGTGAATTTTCAGTGGGAGTCAGATGGACATTTCCTAACTTGATTGAATTTTCAGAGAACCATGAATATTCAGAAACAAAATGACATAAATTTTGTGTGCCTCCGAATTTTTCAATTTGTGCACTGATCATTGTTTAATTATTTCCCTCATTTAGAGGTTCGGAAAGTCGAAAGAAAAAATTTCTAACGAATCAAAATGAAGGTTTAAATTTAGACGGTCAAAGTTGGAATAATAAATTTATTGAAAATGATGAAAAACGAACATTAGAGTAAAAATCATTCTGCAGTAAGATTGTTGCAAAATTTTCAAATATTGTAAAATTCGTTGTTTATAACGGTTTGTTTGAAAATAATTGTTAATCGCGAATTTATTTCTTGACAAAACGAGACCTGGATGCATTTTCCTACTTATTCTACCCAAATGAAAAAAAAGAGGATTCTAGACTAAATAGAAATGCCCTTTCACACCGTTTGAATCCAAACATTTTCGTGCTCAAACTTCTCCACAAGTTGGTCGATTTCCCATGTGTCATGCCTCGAGTCCTGCTGATTTTGTATGGGCGATAATACAAATAGAAAAGTTCCTCGAAACGGAATGGCTTTCCCCCGAAGTTTCAGTTCCGCTCGAAGGTGGAAGTTCAATGTCGCGGATGGACCTTACATCGAGGTCACGTTTCCAGGAGGAAACATACATAAACCCTGTGGCGATTCTTGTTGACTTTACCCAAGTTTTCGAGCAACGAGCTTATTGGCGAAAACACGTTTACGGAAAACTTTACAATTTATTTACATCCATTGTACAATTTATTATCATCATAAATTACTGGGGAACTTTGTTTTGAAAGTTCAGGGATGCCTCCGGATTATTCGTCTTTTAAGATTTTCATCGCTTGTCTAACAATAAATTAATTCACATTTTCAAGTTTAATTAAGGTTAATTTATGTTAATGAGTTTTTTATTTTGGTTTTGAATGAGATATAATATTTTTTTACGTGTAAGGTCAACTGATTTGATCAATCACTGTTTTTATTTTTGAGTTATGAACAGGGGAAAGAATTGAAAGTGTTCTTTTTACTGAAAAATTCAAGGGATTATCGGGGAATTCATTGGTTTCCAATCTTGTCTATCCAATTTCTATCTATTTATATTTTTCTTATGTAAAAAGGAGATCTCACATAAATATTCATAAATGTGAAAGAGAAATCACATACATGATGATGATGATACTGATTTTGGTGATAATGTTGGTGTAGGTGATTCCCAACGGATTCTCAATCGAAGTTTGCATGGATTTCGACGAATTTTTCCAGGTTTTTAAATAGAAGTTACGACAGATTTCTATGGAAAATCCTTGGCTTTCAATGCAACCCCTACATTGAAGCCCTCCATGTTATGTTTTCATAACTTTTGCCGTGTCTGCTATTGATTCTCGATGCAAATTTCCATCCCTTTGCAATAAAAAAAATCATGGATCTTCAATAGAAGTTTTCATCGCTTTCTACGAATTCTCCTTAGTAATACTATAGAAATTCGTATACGTGAAAGAACATATTGATTCTAATCAACTTAAATAATAATGTGATGAATCATATAAAATCCATAAAAAATGCGCAAACGTAGATTTTTCAACTTTTTGTTGAAAATCTAACAAAATCTAGCATTAGAATTCAAATCAAGGAAAATATTTGAAAAACTTATTCCCAACAGTTAAAAAAAATTCTCATCAAAATATATTATATACAAAAATCGATATCTAATAATCTTCTCCTATTAAGTCTTCCGTGGATATTTTTGTGAAACAGAGCGGAAAAAAATCAATAGAATTTCAAAAAATGGTAATCGAACCAGACAGAATTCCCCAGAATTTTCCATTCTATTTTTTCTTCTGTAAAACTAAAAAATTTACGGTTTTTCGTTCTGGAAGAAATCGCCACACAGTAATAATGTCGCAACTATTTACTATTGATGTCTTCAAGTAAAAAAATTTAATGTTTCACATGCAATGTGTCACGCTGATAATTCACGTTAATGGAAACAGAAGCCGTTGAGAGAGCTGAGCCGGCTGTGCCTGGGTACGAGCAGTCACAACAATCCGGTGGTTGTCACTGCTGATGTTGTCTGCACGGAGCCACCGAGTGGTCTGCCTCTACTGCAGGTCTGGCCCAGCGATTCACCCAGAGGTGAGGCTGACGGGCAGGCTTTCATCTTCCCTGATGCCCCGGACAGTGTCAATGATAGTGGAATAGAATCAATCCAGGTAAGAGAATTCATCAGAATTAATGTCGTCAATTTCGATGTTTCATCTTTGCAATTCTCTTTTTTCCCCTGTCAGTTAGTCTTAATTAGTGCAGTTTCTATGGAAATTATGTTGACGCTTCTGCATGCATGCATAACGGAACCCTTCACTCAAACCCACACGAGAATTTGAAGCGATTTTGTTATTTCTATTCAAAGCAAATATTTGATTGTCAACTTTTTAAGAGAGTCATTATTTTTATTAATTTCTGGATGTATACACTGTTGAAAATTTTCGTCTGAATTTTCCGTGCCAAATCCTGGACATTTTTATCGTGTTTTATTTCCACTGAAATTTCAGGAAATATTTTCATTGAAAAATCAAATATTCCATTAATTTTCGGTGCAAATGATTTGATCAATAAATCAATAAAATATTTGATTTTTCAAACTGAGATGAATTTTCAATTTTTCATTTCTGGGAAAAATTGAAAATTCATGTCATTTTGTTTCTGAATATTTATGTTCTATTGAAAATTCTAGCAAGTTGTGAAATTTACATATCACTCACATGAAAAACATTCATGAAATTAATAGAAATATTTTGAATGAACTGTTTTATTCGATTCAAATGCGTTATATCTCGTCATTTTTCATGAAAAATGCATAAATTTTCTCATATGCTTGTAAAAAATTAAATGACATAGGAGAAAATTCATCTGTTACTTCACGATTTTTCTTGACGTCAAACAGAAATGCCGGAAACACTTTTTCCGTCCGATTATCTAGCTTTTGCATGAATTTTTCGTGTGATTTATTTCCGGGTACGTGATTATTGGAACTGATTGATTTGTCCAAGTTGAAACGAGCTGGTACCGAGCCTGTCATCACGCAGGCAGAAGGTGGAGTCCCCTCCTAGGAAAGAAAAAAACCTTTCGTGATTATAATATGCGTCTGAAAGCAATTGTTGATAGCGACAATCGTGGAGAAATCGATGAATATCTCAAATGAGTCGCAAACACCCTGTCACTCCAAATTTTATTTGTAGGAAACTTACTTTATAGGAATGTTTGTATTTTTGGAATTCAATGCCTGATTGTGAGCTGATGAATTGAATAAATTATCATTTTCGTTTTTTTTGTTCGTTGCGGGGAAGGGAGAGGTAATCTACTCTATCTCGGGGGTAATGTCCGATGTTTATTCATGAAGAAGAATGTACAATAAAATTTGTCCAGAGATATGCATAAAAATTAGAAAATTAGAAAAAATGGAATCGTGGTAGAATAAAATTGCAATGACAATTTCCTCAATTCTGATTTTGACCAATCAGAGTGCAGTATTCGGAGTCACGTGATGCGTTTCACACTGATAATTTCCCCGGCTGCAGGGAAATTATCAGACTGATCAGGATGCAGTGTCCCGTAACCCCGAACACTGCATCCTGATCGGCCAAAATTACACTGAGAAAAAAATTTATTCCTTCCAAGAAAATGTTATTGGTGATATCTTTTTCATACTCTTAGTAGAAGAAAATATCTCTTTTGGAACGTATTTCTCCAGGCCAGTCATTTCCAGGTGCTCCGAAATCAGTTCCAAGCGTGAGAATTATGGTGATCTATAAGAATATTCTTCTGCATATGACCTCGAAGAAACTCCAATAATAATTATTAACATTTGGAATTATTCCAATTTTCTTTACCTGAGAAAATCGCCAATTTGTAAAATCCGGAAGATATCGGAGAACATTTTGTCAAGGTCATATGTAGCATAATAATAAGATTGTTCAACATCACTGTAATTTTTGAGGATAGATTTGGACTCTCTGAAAATGACTGTCCTGGAAAAATTTGTTCTGAAAAAATATTATCTTCTGACGAGAATATCAATCCTTGGCAGGAATAATTTTTTCTCTCAGTACAGAATTGAAGAAATTGTCCTCCGAATACCCCTCGACCTTCAAAATTCATCGGATATTTCCCTCAAGTTTTCCTGCCTATCAACGATCGGGATCAGCTCTGCAGTAAAATCCCGAGCGCTTTTTACTTCGCTCCCAGATTACGTTGGGAAACGTAATTTTTACGTCTTTTTTCTGGTAATTTTTCTTGAATATTTCTCTCTCTGTGTTATCAATAAAGCGTTCTATTCGTGTTTTTATCCCTGCGATTAGAAATTGTTATCACAAAAATAGTTTCCCGAGTAGATTAACCTCATCAAAGTGCTTTGAACTAATTTTTCAATTTTCGAAAATGCATGAAAGCACGATAACCGCATGAACCCCAAGCCCTGTAAATTATTGAGCCGCCCCTCGCGGCCGTTGTTCGTGTCAGCGAGACGATAATTATCGAGCCTCCCCGAAAAAGGCATCACCATCGCCATGCGGTGCGGCCTGCACCAGCACAGCGGCCAGTCCTCAGCAGTCGCGTCGTCCGAGTCTGCTGCATCCGGACCACGCGCGCCTGCACCTCCATCATCTGCACCACAACCACCACGCGGTATCGAGATCACCGCCATCGCCAGACAGAACGTCCATCGATGAGGAGCCGCCCCCCGCTCCACCTAGTCCCTCCAGCTCGACGACAAGCAGTCTGAGGTCTATGCCAAGTTCAGCACTTGCATCGGTTCATTCGTCTCACGATAGGCGACGCAGTAGCAGGTAATTTTAGTATGAAATTAGTAAATTTAACTCTTGTGCGCAAAGGAAAATTTTCCGCATGCGCCGTGTGCGATAAATACCACTTTCCACACATTGTGATGAAAATAGGGTTTAATACTCGTGGGAGAAGTGTTCCTGGGACGGTGGCACTCGCCTTCGGCGAGCGCTACACATTCCCATGTCAAACATTACTTTTTTCATATGACGGGTCATGTGACCGTCATTGAAATCTTGAAATTTTTAACAACGAATAATTTACATGGAATTTCCATTCATCTTGTTATTGATAAATCAGTCAATGTTCTTGAATATCCAATGAAATTTCAGTTCTCAGGTTCATACCACAATGAAAATGACTGAAAATCATGAAAATTCAGGAAACTTTTCTTCTGAATTTTCCATCTGTTGCTTAATTTTCGCGATAGGTTTGAAAATCCAAATTGTCATTGAAAATTCAATCATTCATAATCAAAAACTTAATTTTATTGAATTTCCAAGATGAATCAGAAATTCCATGAGCAATTTAGTCTGAAATTGAATTCAAGTTCCGAATATTGAAAATTCAAATGCATCTGTTACTTAAATTTCAAAAAATTTCTAACAGTGTAGGGAGAGTTCCTTATCCCAAAATTAGTTCCCCACCAATAACCCAACTCAATTTAATTTCCTCGGAATCTTAAAATTCGTCATTTAATCTCACCAAAATGAGTTCTAAAAGAATTAATGAAATTCGTCTGTAAAAAAATTGTGAACCCTCAAAAGCTCTCCGAATAATCTAATTTCACTCCTCCAACTGCAGATACTCAGTGTTCGACGCACTGGACTTGGAATACGCACTCCTGCGAGCAGCAGCCCGTGGCTCGGTGGGTCCCTACTCACTATCCGAGTCCCTCCACAAGCTGACGTTCACTCAGAGCCTGGCCTTTCCCGCATTAGCCCGCGGATTAGCTTCAAAACAAAGTGTCCCAACAAGACGTCCTCAGCAGCACTCCGAAAGCGGTTTGAATGCATTTGCAAAGGTCGTCACCGCAGTTGTACTCATGCTAGTGAGCGTTCTCGTGTTTGGTGTTGTGTATAAATTCGTGAGGACGTGAGGATGGCTACTGGCACCCGGACGACAATATGACTCGCCGCAAGACATTAGGAGAGTTGAGGATGCAGTTGTCTCGGGTGCCGGTGATCTGTTTCAAGTGGACACGTGAGTGTCTGATTAGTTTGGGGAGAGTGGGAAATTTGGGGACCCCTGAGTGGTGTTTTGGTGAGAGGAAATTGGAGGTGAACATGTGAGTTGTTGAATGCTTGCATCCTGAGTGGTTTGTTTGAGTTAAGTGAACTTTATTCGAATCAAATACACTGTTGAATGACTCCGGCTGGAATTTGGTACTGAAATTTCGAGCACAGGGAGAAAAAATGCTTTGATTCTCGGGGATATGTCGCTTCATTTCAGGGATCCATCGGTAATTATTAGAGGTAGTGAACACTGACTAGAGTGACTGATTCATCAGCAAGAATCGGCAGAAATCACTACTTCGGTGATATTAAAAGGAGTTTATTTTTAATTAATTACGGATATCCAAGTATATTTTATCATTTTCCATTATCAAATTCGTCAATCAAAGTGCGTGAAAAATTTGGAAAAAATCATGAATATTTAACGTCATTGAAATTACATTTTGCATAGAATTATTGTTTTTTTAAGATGCGTTGTTTATAAATAAATAATTGAAATTGTTTAAACTTTCTGAATTCTTATGTTTTTAGGCATGAAATGGATTTCTCGTAAATTTCTGAATATGAACGAATTTTTTATCATTCTGAACCTGGTTCTGCTGGTGAGGATGATTTTTATGTCGGAAACTTGATTGTTTACAAATTGTTTATAGAAAATGCTCGTAATTTTAAAAAAATAGGAATTTTTACATTATTTCATCAATCGTTATCCTAAAGAAAACTTTCTAATTTTTTTCAGATTGTTGAAATGTTTTCTAATGATTCGATATCGACATTAAAATTCAGATCTGCAAAATTTAAATAGTAAAATCATTGTAAAATGTCCGGAAACTTAGGGTCGAATGGGGCTCAAATCAAAGCTCTGATGCTCGACTACAAAAGTAGAAAAGCATTTCAATGAAGAAAAAAATGCCAAAGGACTTGGATATCCTTAAATTTCACTAATTTTTATTAAAATTTGGAAATAATTTTAATTTTCAGTCATTATTCAACAATCAATTGTAAATTTCTGAATTTGTTTTTTCGATTAATCAAATATTCGTCAATCTTTGGGGTCAATACTCATTTATAAAATAGTTGAAAATTTGGAAAGTTCAAGTGATGTGTAATATTTAACAATTTGAAAAAACATGATTAATGATTGATTTAGAAAATTTAATAGATTGTGCAATAGAGTTAACTGATGTGGTAGGTAATGCAATAATTCTAATTCTACATAATGATTTTGCCTATGCCTGACCATTGGTGATTTTTATCACTGAAATTTAGTGATAGACCCCTAAAAATTAGAGATGGGTCCCTGAAAATTAGTGACATTGCTCTGAAAATTGCTGAGAGTGTCACTGAAGATTGACATGTCCCTGAAAATTCAATTTTTTTCCCTGTGAAGGGAAATTCGTGATTAGAAACTCATAATTTGATGGGAAAATCAGTGGAACAGCACATTTCAGCCCCATTATTTCAAGATTATTATTAAAATTGAGGGAAATCCAGATAAATATATTCGAGAATTCTTCACTAAATTGAACATTCAGCGCAATTTGCTCCTGAATAGTCATCTTTCTATCGAACATTCCACTACACCGGGAAATTCTCATCTTCCCGCTGCTCCAGAATGTCTAATTTCATTGAATTTTCAGTAAAATTACAAATTTCATGATGTTCTCCCACCTAAATCGAATGCAATCCCTCTCTCCTGAAACTTTCTGCTAAACCTCTGATGATATTTTATATTTTTTAACCTTATGACTGCATTATCAAAAGAGCTCGTAATAAAGCTTCATTCAAATTCAGACTTGATTTTTATTTGCATTCTGACTTCCATAAAATAACAATTTTTTAAATATAAACCAATGTTTTTTAAACTAAAATGAAGACATTATTGTTTAGCAGGCGATGAAAACAAATCGTTTGCATGATTTTAATAGAGGATTTATGTGGACTGAATAAATTATTCATTTCCCGTAATTAAAATATTTTCAATGAAACAAAATATGAGTTCATTGATTTTCAATATAATTATTATTACATGAATCGTTTTATTTGATTCTATTAAATCATTTTCCGGGGTTTGGGACTTGGAAAAAATTCTGATGCAAGTGGATTCATCTTTTTCGGTCAGACATGCTGTTGAGTTTCCATTGGAATCCCTTTGTATTTTATTTTATTTCCCATTCCAATATTCCAGAAAAAAACTTGGAAAATCTATACCTAAGGCATTCTTACCGGAAAAATCCCAACAGAACCTCTATTCCATAAAATATCTTTCCAAAAATTCCACGGCAAAAAACAAAATGAATTCTTCATAGAATTCTCCTAAATTTAATTACAATATCCAATACAATGTTTTTTTCTATTGTTTTTTTTTTAATTCCCCGTTTAGAAAAAATGTGTCAGGAAACCTTTGAAGCTCACGACATACGTTCAAAAAAAGTCCTCAGTTAAATTGTGTTGCAACCTTCTTCCTGGAAATACTCTGAGAATAATCGACAATTTGTTCTCTTCTGTTCTATTTTCACCACCTCCCTGAGGGCATTATCATCTCCTCCTGCATCACGAATATTTTCACTTCAATATTCTCAGGAATTCCTGAGTTGTTGCGTGTGGAACTGAATAAACATGACTATTATCTCCGTACACTTCTGCGTTATTTTCCTAAGAAATATATGAGAAAAATCCACGAGTGAATGTAATGAAAATTCGTCTCTAGAGATATCGACTCCCGGATATCCTAGAATGTAATGATGATATCTCAAGACGGTGTACGTCGAGCTCATGCATGAAAGATGAAGCCAGTAATGGAAGTGCGATATCCAACGGTATTTTTGTAAATCGATTGGACAACAAATTTTTATCTGACTCTCAATGTCGTCAGGAATATTTAACGAGCAGAACCGTGATGAAAAAGATGTATTGAATTGTCGAGAGGCCATTCACGCACTGACTCATAAATCCAGGTCGTAACTGGGCCACGACGAATGATAAAAAAGAATAAATGAATACAAAATTGTGAATAAGAACTTTGTAAAAATCTGGTCAAGTGTCTCTGCTATTTTCGAAAATTACTAATGTAAAATTCAATTTTTTTTGTCACCTTGACGTATGGAAAAATTTTATAGAAAAACCTGGCGAATTCTCTAGACAATTCTCTTCGATTCCTATTGGAATTTCTATTAATTTTTGGCTTTCTATGATTTTTTATTGAAAGTCAATAGAATTCGATTTTTTTATACAACTTATTCTATTGAGAGATTTTCCTCGGCTCGAATTTTCTACGTTTTTTTGTTTAATTTTCTTGATGAAAAGAAGAGCAAAATAAAATTTAAAAAACGTTGAATTTTATAAAAAATATCTCAATAGAATAAGTCTTGTAGAAAAATCTAATTTTATTGTCTTTTTCTGTACAAAATTTTCTATTAAACATTTCAATAAAATCGGCTAAAAACCAATAGAATGTTCGATAGAAATCTAACAAAATTGTCTAGCAAATTCGCCAGGTTTTCTATTATTTTTTTTCGAGCAGATTCCCTTAAATAACTGCATCTTCACTCAATTAATTATAGATGTGTTTATGTGTGTGCCTGACTGAAATACAAGAATTACGAAAACTACTAAAATTTCGAGAATTAATTAACTAATTAATTAATTAAATAATTCTCATGTTATTTTAATTCTTCCCACTCGTTCCCCTCTATTTTTTCCCTTGTATTTAATAGAACACGGGCCATGAATCGAGTGGGGTTTAAAAATATCCCACAACCGGGGCTGTAATGTCACCAAGTCACTTCCAGCCCTCACCTCTCGGTCCTTGTGTCGTTTTTTTTCTCGTCGTCACGCTCCGCTGATAATTTTTTTGCCATTACCTTCTTTTTATATAGCCGTCCTTATGTGCATTCCTTTCATCCCGGATATAACAAGCAAGTGACAATCGCCCGGCTTTTTTAACAGTCAAGATTTTTTAAAGATGTTAGTTATGATCTTCCCTGGGAAAAATATGCGTTGAGACTGTTTTATGACATTATTTGGAATGGATTTGTGAGAGCGTTTCATTTGTGAGCTGTGTCCACTTTAATTATTGGTTGTGGATGTGAGGATTTTGGATTACAGGGAAATGTGGTGAAGGAGATGAGAAGAAAGTATACGGTTTAAAGGAATTCATCAAGAGCCCTTTATACGTTTCGTCAGTGAAAAAAAATTATGACTTTGGTTTGAAATTCTCATAGAACGATCATCGTAGTTATCAGATAGTGTATTAATCTTTTTCGATATTTTTATTTGTTTATATTATATATTATATGTAATTATTATTTATATATCTCATATATCAGTTATTATATTGTTCCGTTTTCTCGAGCAAGTTAAAAGCCAATTTAATTTCTTATGCCGTTTTTCTTGGGGTCTCTGACGCGCTGATAGAATGATTCATTTATTACAAACGAAATTCGTTGACTATTAACGAATGAGCTTTTGGCGAGACCGAATAGACACTAGTCTTTAACCAAATCGATTTGTTAACAATGACTTTCTATCAGTGCGGTCGCTTAACCAAGTGACAATACCGTTGTAATTTTTTTAATTTAAGAAACGCTCCAGTTCAAATCGCTGTTATGAAACACGGACTTACTGCCGCAGTAACCACGCCGAAAAAATAGTATATTGTGTTACTAGTGCGTAAAGTTCCACTTTTCGACACGCACGTGTAAGACATCTTATTTTTTTCGTCACTAGGCCCGATGAACCGCTATTTTCGGGCCTAATGACAAAAAATATTGTTCGACACACGGCCGTGGAAACTTTTCTGGCGAATATGAGGCGAGTTCTGTAATCATATGAAGCAGAAAAGTTCCTCACGGCCTAGTGTCGAAATGTACTATTACGGTACCTGCAGAGTTCACTGTTCGGAACCGCAGTGGGGGTAATGTGAATGTTTTTATGCGCGCTCGTGAACTCTACGCACGCCGTGCGAAAAACAACCGCTTTACGCACACTAAACCATTTCGAAAAGTGCACTTTTGAGGCAGCTATCATAAAATATATTATTTGCTTATAAGTAACCCAAAAGGCCCATTTCGGCATGAGGTGAACCCAGCAGCAATGACAACAACGCCATTACGTACGAACCCTTATGACAATTTTTCAAATTAGCACGAAACTATATTATCAGCTCAGGTGGTAACGCAGTTTCGTGCTGAACTCTTCGCCACTTCCCTACAAAATCAAAAATCAATGCTTTATGAATAAAAACTGTTCGTTCTTAAATTAATCATTCAAGTAAGACTCAATTAAGAAATAATGTAAATTGTAAACAAACTGCAGTTCGTGTAATTTAGAGAATACAAAGTCAAAAAACTCCTGAATTGAATCCCAAATAATTCAGTTAATCTAATTACAGCTCGAATGGATCAATAAAAAACACGTTTTCAATATTTAGTTCACATAATTTATTTTACGACTGTAGGATCAACCGCAAACAGTCGACAATCCTCACACCTCAATATATCTTTTCCTTAATTTAATATGTAATTTAAATTACAACGTGTTCCCTGTCGAGTTATCCTCATGAATTTTTATTCGTCATTTTATCATTACAATTAATGCTTTTTAATTCACACCTAGTGCTATTTTTATCTACAGTGATATTCCACTCGCTATACAGTCGATTCCAGCCATTCACAGGGATTCATATTTAATATATGATCTCTTTTTAATATATCTCTCTTAATCTCTTTTTATTTTCCCTACGTACACTTGTTCGTTAGTAATTTATAGAATTTATGACTTCTCATTCAATAATTCAGTGATAAAGTAATGAAACAGAATAAGTTAGTGTCTTTTATAGATGGGTTTTTAGAGCAACTCTTTTTGTATGAAACGAAATGAGATCTACGAGACAGATTTCGATAGAAATCTTAAAGATATTTATCAAAGGGATGTCACACCAGTTTTTTCAAGCACCAGAAATATTACATTTGAGTCGTTATGCAATTTTTCATTGCTAGTAACATTTATTGTACATTCAATGTAAGGCATTGACTAGTTCTTTTTTCCTTGCTATTGATTCTCTGGAAGATCATACAAAACAATAATTCTTGATTCAATTTGGAGTTCTCAGTTGATCTGAGTAGGAATAAATCAAGTTGAGAATCTACTCATTTCAAGTAGATTTGCGGGGCGGGTGTCTGTAACGTTATGCTGCTCAGCTTGTAATGTCATGCCTTTTTTTCACTTTTAAGGGTATCCAAGTACTTTGGCTATTTTTTCTCCAGTAAAATCCTTTTCTATTTTTGTTCTGGAGTATCAGAGCTTTCATTGGAGCCCCATTTGACCCTAAGTTTCCGGACATTTTACAATGATTTGATTATTTAAAAAGTTTAAATTATTTAAAAAGCATTTGAATTTGAATCTCGATGTATAACCGTTAGTAAACATTTTAAAAATCGGAATTTTTTAAAATTATGAGCATTTTGTATAAATAACTGATGGAGAATCAATTTTCCACTATAAAAATTGTTTGTTCAGAATAAATGAGAGTCTTTCGTATCATATGATAGCAGAGTTCATGCACGAAAGAAGTCCAGATATGCCTGAAATATCATCATCGCTTGCTCTTAATCGCCTTGAGGTCAAAGAAAAAAACATTATTAACTTTTCATTCAGCATCGTATTGAACTCATTTCAAAGGGCACCGATTTCTCGTCTGAACTTTATTATAAAATCATCAAATATATATGCTATTTTCTGCACTCAACATTATTGTTATGCTATTAGGTCGTTTTGTCTCTTAATGTCTGTTTCAATCTGGAGATTACGGGGAGACTCCTCTGAGTTTTAAAATTCCTGGAAATCCCATTTACATTTTCCATGCTATTTCCATTTTCATTTATAAATAGTGAATTTGAATCATCGTATTACCTTCATTGTCTTAAAGAAAAAAATGTCGAAGTGCGTAAAAATAACATTTTCAAGCTATTTCTAGAGTTTAAACTCTCTACACCCCCTTTTTTTCTATAATAAAAAAATTATTTGAAAAATTCAAGTAAAAATCAATATTTTTTGTTCGAACCTTTTTTTTCTCAGAGGTCAAATTCTCCTGATATCTATTTTTATTCGAAATTTCTTCAGTTCCACTTATCTCGATCACGAATGCTTAAAAAAATCTGAAAAAAATCACAGAGAGTACTTTTGATGAGTATTAAACCCATGATTTTTTCACATTTTTGGAAACCTTGTAAAAATAGGTGCACAGCAAAAACGAATGTCTGAATTTCACACACCTTTCGTAGACATTTTTCAGACCCGAAAAAACGACTGAATAAAATGAAAATTTTTCTGAATTTCAAACATGAATTAAGATGTTTAGGCACCTGGTCGTCTGAAATTCAGACAAATTATATTTGTTCTGTCTGATTTGTTTCATTTTACTCGGACGGTTTTTAGTATCTTAAAAATGTCTACAACAAACGAAAATAAAACGAAATTACTTGTATAGAAGTCAACTTTTAAAAAACTAGCTCGCAATTGTTATTGTACACATTTTTTCAAAAATTAAGAAAAAAAACTCCGTAGCTCAAAAATTGCAGGCCCTGAACTATTTTAAAAATTTTAAGCGTCTGCGGGACAAACGAACAATAAACAATTTTTTTTTGCACTAATTATTCACTTTTAGACATATATAATCGATCTTCAATGTATCAAAAATCTCACTCCTAGTAGTCTCCCCTTAAAAAAAATCTGAAAAATTTTAAATCAAATATTTTGGACACTTGAAAAAATGGTGTGACCTTAAACCTCAGTATGCAATAAAATTGACCCATCCTGTTGCATCATTCCACTACTGAATCCAAATCAATTAATTCTGTACGTCGTGGAATCATCATCATTTAAATTATGTACACGATAATTTATTCATTTCTTTTAAAGTATCAGTTTTATTGCCTAATATACAAGATTCAATGCGCGCTCATGTCTCTTCATTTGACTCAATTCCCCTTCACATTCTCAATGGATTGTATTTCTGTCAATAAAATTCTACATCTGTTAATTGTCATTCGAGGAATGGAACAGGATTCGTGTCGGAGGACTAATCGATTGCTGCGATGTTTCATTTTCGTTTTATTATTTCATCGTATTATAATCATAATTTGTGTCGATGTCTGACTATTCATTTATTTCAGCGATATTTACTTCTTATTTCTCCTTCGATTGTATCAACGCGCGAGCCTCCCATCTGTGCAGTAGTCACACATTAATCAGACTGTTTTATCATTATGTTTTGGTTTATTCGTTCGAAGACGTTATTTATATTTATAACACAGTTGCAAACAGGAAGGAAGAAAGAACGTGAAAATAGATTTTCTCTTGGAATTATTATTTTTTTTTCGGTTATACTTTCTTGAATAATCGTTGGAAAATCAGTGAATATGCGTTATCGGTGAGACTCGCGCTTAGGCCGTGCACGATCTTCAAAGAAAAATAGTATTTCCTTTATTCATTGTTCTCATAATTTTATGCTTTTTCTTCCATCTCTATTCACACTTGTAATCCGAGGATCTAACATACGTGTAGAGAGAAAAAAATAGCGACAATGAGACAGAGAGGGGTCTGTGATAACCCGGCGCTCTACGTAGAAAAATAAATTATCGCCGAGGATAATTCAGGAGTCAATTCGAAAAACTACTCGAGTCAGACGTGAGGTCTTCATCAAGTTGGCAATTATCTCGTTAATGAGTGGGTTTAAGGAAAAATGTCAAAAAAACTTTTATGAAGAGAAGAAAATTTCGCGTTGAAAATGTTTTATGACATTTCTTCGTAAAATCACTTACGAACGAGATAAATCCATAATCCAATTTTTTTACACATTTGTGCCTTTGGCATTTGTTTCATACAATGCTTTTTCAATGGCTCATCATCTCTTCAACAAACTGCTGTAGAAAATGTTTTGTAACACATCAATTACTATTTATGGTGTAGATTTCCTTGAATAATTGATTCTTTCATTATTTTTAGAAGAAATAAATAAAAAGAGCTTTTCATTGAAAAATTTTCTCCTGAGCTCGAATAATTTTACAACTTTTCCTCTGAACTATCAATCAAATCCCCTCATTTTCATTTTATTTATACAATATGATTAACAATCTATGGACTACCTCGAAAATATACTCGATTATATTAATGAATTACTTCCAAAGCTCAATTCGAGTAGTGAGTGTCAATCTTGATCAGACACTGTGGTTCAGGTAATCGTCGAAGATTTGAATATTCTACTTTCCCGACAGTAGCTACACACCGACCGTAACATTTCTGAAAAGAAAACACCTGTGATGGAGTCGAGTAGTCACGTCTCGTGCGAGTCAGACGTGCAAATCTCGTTAGGGTGGGGTTGGGGGGCGGGATCGATAGATCGAGGCAGTCCCATTGTCGAATCACTACTAATTCACGTACTCCGTCAGACCACCTGACATCACTGGACCTCGTACAACAAGTAGGTGATACATACTCTCTCTACTGGTTAATTATACAACACTCTATACCATCGACAAAGTTATCACAGACGCGAAGAACGTTTTCGCTAGAGTTTTCCCCTGTATTTAATATCTATCCACTTCCCTGCTCTCCAGACACTGATATACTTTTGATATTTTTTATTTGCACGATAGTCTAGACAATGGACAATTACGCGAACACGTTCTCCTCGTTAACGATTCAGTTTGATTTGATTTTTTTTTTGTAGATTTAACTTTAGGTTTTTAGGTTTTTGGGATTATCTTTGCTGCGGAGACTTTGAGTCGAGTTCTTTCTCGTGATGGTTATGCAGTTGGGGGATTGGGCACCCCAGGAGCGGAATTTTGTGTCTCGTTTTGGCTGGAGTGTAGTGATGAAGAATGGGAGATTGATAGAAAAATTGGGGAGCGATTATTTTGGTAATATCTCGGAATATAAGGGGTTTAGAAGAAAATGTGATTAAACGTTTTTTGTAGAAAATTTTGTGAGCTACAAAAAAGGTTTAGGGATGTCTTTTATTAGAACAGGTAGTTCTTGAGATATTTGCAAAATTGTCTGCACGTGAAGTCTCAAATGTTGTTTTTCTGTGGATAATCACTCTGATTTTAAAGAACTATTCTTGTAGAGTATAATTAATAACAAATGCGTTGTAAATTTATATTGTGGTTATTTTGCAAACCACAGAAAATGTTTTTTCACAACAAATTAGGCGGATTTTCAGGAAGGCGGATGCAATTTCCTTATAAATTTAGTAGTTTTGAAGATATTTGGAGGATTATCTCTACAAGATTTTTCGACTCATCAATTGTTATTCTTTTTAAGATTCAATCTGTTGAATTATTTCGGTACTGACCGATGTTAAGAGATCTCAAGAGACCTTGTTCATAAAAAAAACAGAAACTATAAAAAAATCCACCAACATTTTTTCTGAAATAATTCAGTAACAAAAAAAAATAAAAAAGAAGATTCATGTGCTGTTTGTTCGTTAGAGAAAAATTTTAAGAAACATTATTTGTGTCTCAAAAAATTCTCTACAAAAAAGTCTCGTGTTTTTTTTTCTAATTAATTTCCGAGATATCCACAAAACAATAACAAATTTCCATTTTATTCTATCATAGCTCCGATTGTGAATCACTTTACAACCTACTCAATCCCCTGGTAATTCCCTTAATCGACGAATTGAATAGAAGTTGGAACACAAGAAATTTGGTATACTCCACGACGAAATAATCCCTAATTAATAATTACTCTATTAGTTTTGTTTGAAAGCCCGTTAACAAGAAAATGACAATCGAACGTGAATTCGAAGTTTTTTTTCTTGAATTGATATTTCAGTTAGAGACGAAATTACGATCTCGTGATTTCTCCAGCATTAACATTCTCAAATGTAACATTACGTTGTCATGACGTAAATGTCCTCAAGGACAGTGGAGAAACATAATTTTCAATTTCCAGATTTTTTACTCTCAATTTTCTCTACTGATAAATGATCTGATGCGTGGGTTCCTTGGGAATGTCACTGTCCAGATTCAAGTAGGCGCCATTTTTTGTGATCAGATAATGAGTGAGGAGTTGACCTTTTCCCTTCACGAACACCATGCCACGTTGCTCAAAACCGTAGCCAAAGGGCTCGAGGATTTTTCTCGTCTCATCGGTCACCTAAAAGAACATTGATGAAGGCAAAAAAATTGTGAGAAAAAATCTTTCTTCGTTGGGGTTATTTCTCGATCGACGTAAATAGATAGGGAATTATTTCCAGTGGATAATGCATAATTCTGGCTTCACTATCCCCACAATTTTTTATCATCTGGAAATAGATTTATGGAGTATTTTTAGAAGGGACTGGAGTCTGTGCACGTGTATTGATTTTTTAAATTACAGTCTTGCTTTAATGAATGAAAAAAATTCATTGAAATTCATTTTATGGGGAATTTTAATCTCAGTTCTTCAACATTATTCGTTCGTTTTGTTTTATCATTTATTGAAGATGAAGTTCGTACTGTTGCTTTCGCGAAATGGCGAATTTTTGGGTCAGGATTACTATTTTCGCCGCAGGAGTTCGAATATGCTATTTTTAGACCATGTCCTGCAGTATGTGTGTATGTGTGACCGATCGTTTTTCGATGGCAACTAAAAATATAATTGTTCAAATGAATCCAATTGTGATTTAAAATTTTCTTCCCAATTCCATCTAGACCGAGTTTGATCAATTGGTTGGATCATCTGTTGTTGAAAAATTTCATTTTGAAACCAATATTCAGGGAAAGGTAAAAAATTTTAACTTTGGGGCAATGTTGGCTGCCAACGTTAAGGTAATGTTGGCTGGCAATGTTGGGGCAATATTGATTGATAACGTCAAAGTAATATTGGCCGCCAAAGTTGGGGTAACGTTGGCTGCAACTTTGGGGTAATATTGGCTGCTAACGTTGGGGCAATGTTGACTGCCAACCTTGAGCCAATTTTGAATTTCATGTATCACTGAATTCAATTTAAAAACGATCGTCAGAAATTCCATTCAGAAGCAAATTGCCAATTTATTAGCAAAAATATATTAAATATATTGTGACGAAGGCAATTTCCCACTTCTTTTATGTTTTATTAGTGATTGGGGGGATCCATTTGTCAATTTTTTTTACCTGCAAATGTCCAACTTTTCCAGTACTCTCCATCCTAGAGGCGACATTAACAGTATTCCCCCAGATGTCGTAATGAGGTTTTCTCGCTCCAATGACTCCAGCAGTAACTGGGCCGTGATTGATCCCCATCTTTAGGACGAAATGATTGAAGCTCTGTTCATTGATACTCGATAGGGCTTTCTTGAGCTCCAGGGCGAACTCAACTAGAGCGGAGAGATGGCTCCACCTGGGGCCATCCTCGAGCTCTGCGTCCTCGGTAATTCCCGAGGCCGCCATGTAGGTCGAGCCTATCGTCTTGATCTTCGTGATGCACTTGAACTTGCTCTGATCGAGGATCTGATAGAGGGATAATTATGTGGTGAAGTCCAACGGATTAATCGAGTAATCGATGGAGTTGGAGAGGAACAAGATGAGTGCAAACGGTTTTCATGGATTTTTTAAATAGAAATTTCTCTATTTATTTTTAAAGGCTTCACAGACATTTATTGAACACTACTTCTTGTGATGGAAATTCAATCAAGGAGGAAAAAAATAATTAAATTGCAAATTTCATTGATAACGTAATACAATTCTATAATAAATTTCTGAGTAACGAGAGAAAACAAAATTTTCTCAATTACTTGAATTTTTAATCAAAAGATGAATATTCAGTGCCGAATTATGCTGAATTTATAATCAATTAAATATTCAAGAATATATTCAACAGAACGTTCCTGATTTCTATTCATTTTCATGGAATAATTTGCTTTAAATTTACATTTTTCATTGATTTTTTCATCAAAATATGAATTTTTCATGACGAAATTTCTTAAAATTCTGATGGAATCATGACTCGATGAAAATTTTCAAGGAGTGAACTGAAAATTGTAAATATAAATAAAAGCTGCCCTTCGGAGATTTCCAGACATTAAAGTCTTCGATATTTTTTCATCAACCTACTACTGATTCTAATTTCTGTCTGAATTAATTCTTAACATAATGATTTCTGAAAGTTTCGAGTACATTTTATTTTCAACAAGAATGCACTCCATAAAAATATACTCAATATCCTCAAAATTATTTACAACTTTATAAAAAAAATTGAAGTTTCACGAACAGCTGACTAATAATTTTCAGAAGAGCGACATTTAATTCGATTTAGGGGAAAAAATCATCAAATTTCGCATTTCATTGAAAAGTCGATAAAATTCAAAATTTTTGTGACGCAGGAAAACCAAAATTCCCCCACTTACTAAAAAAAATATGATTATTCAATACCAAATTACGCAGAAAATTTTAATTGTTAAAAAATTCCCGAAAATATTCACTTGAATTTTTCTAATTTCTATCAACTTTCACTGAATAATTGAACTG
This sequence comes from Diachasma alloeum, assembly GCF_001412515.2. Classification (NCBI taxonomy): domain Eukaryota; kingdom Metazoa; phylum Arthropoda; class Insecta; order Hymenoptera; family Braconidae; genus Diachasma; species Diachasma alloeum. The sequence continues at coordinate 1,326,335 of NW_021680360.1, forward strand.
AAATTTACAATTTCCGTAGATTTTTCCGTAACATTTTGAATTTTCAATCATGAAATAAATTGAAAGTTCAGCGGAACGATAATGTGATAACATTATAATGCTTGCACTCATCCGGAATTCGAGTCAGAAATCAAACGAGTGATATAAATTAACTCACAGCATCGAAATCGGAGATGACTTCATTGAGAAACCTCAGACACTCGAGTCCCTGATTATTGATACTCTCCTCGCTATAAAAATCCGCAAAAGTGGGCATACTGGCGAAGAGTACACCGACCTCGGAGTAGCTCTGGCTGTACAGGTCATCATGGTGTCTAGTGTTCGACAGATAGTACATAGCGACGTGGGGCGGTAGAATGTTATAAATCAAGGCGCCGTTACGCCTCTTCATATCCGCCGCCCTCTCGCGTTGCGCCACCACCTCACGTCCACGCAGAAACAGAATTCGCCTCGATTTCTCCGTCTGTTGAATGAGTAAAAAGGTGAGTGAGGGGTTGAGAATTCTCGCCATTTCGTGTAATGAAATATTTCACGACTGCGGAAGTGGAGAACTCATCAATAATAAATGATAATCAATGTCTCGATTCCATTGGAGATGTGAATTCGGGGAAAAATTGATCAACAATTTTGGTCGATTGATGGTGGAACAATAATCTGAAATTTGCTCTCTCAGCCAGGCTGTGGGGGCAAAATTAATCGACAACCAATCCCCGAGGTAATTGCCACCCCTACGCAACCCACACGCACCCCCTGTATTGCTCACTTCCCCTTCCAGTAGTACAAACACACGTTGCACCCTCCCCAATCGATTATACACCCTGGGAGTCACTTATTGTCTCGGAATCCCACGCCTCCAATTGTTTCACAATCCCAAATGGTCTTCTTGGAATTTAACAATCAATGGTGGACTGAAATTATTGATAGGTATTGTTGATGCGTTCAACTGAATCGAGGGGAGGCCACAAGGAAAAAAAAGTTAGGAGAAAAAATACCGAACGAATCATGTAATCGTGGAGCGGAATCCATTTCTGGTTCTTTTTCACCCGACTCTGTTAGAAATTTTTTTAAATTTCATGGAAGATATTATAGTGAAGCTGATGACAGTGACGTTGAATCGGATTTAGAAAAAAAATGGTTATGGAGTTATGAGTGAGATGGAAATTTCACAACTTGATTGAGTTTTCAGTGGAACATGAATATTCAGAAACAAAATGACGTGAATTCCCCTATCAAAAAATGTGTAAAAAAATATAATACGGGCCAATTCCATATATTTTTCAAATTTATAAAGAATGTATAAAAAATATATAAACCATATATTAAAAGACCACAACGGTCATACCATCTGGCACCACCCAATTTTTTATATAAACCATATATTTTACATATCAATAAAATATAAATAATCAATAAAAATATTAACAATAATATTAATTACTAAATTAATTGCTCATATTTTTTTACACAACTTGGCACGGTGGTTTGTTTGGAGGGGAGCTTGAGGGAAATACCCGATTAATTTTGAATCTCGAGGGGTATTTGTCAGATTTTTTTTCCCAATTGGATTTTGGCCAAGCAGAGTGCAGTGGACAACATCAGGAGGTGAATTGGGGAGGATTTGAACAAATTATGTTAATAGAATAACCCGATTTTCATAGACTGTCAAATATAAGATTCTATCTGAAATGAGCCGAAAGAATGAAGAGCTACTGCGAAATACTCAAAAGCTAGGAGGAAATATCCGAAATAAAACTGTTGGGTAGTCTCAAATACTGCATTCTGATTAATCGAAATCCGATTGGGAAAAATAGTCATTCACAAATGCGGAGGAATTGTTTATCTCTACTTGGCAAGTGATATATACTCACGTATCTGGCGACAATGACGAGTGTAACTGCGACAGTGAGTAACGTAGCCGAGAGTGAGTACTTGAGGGGCAGAGGCACTGGGTCAGAGGAGTACGAAGCCATGTCTTCGCGGTCCAAACTAGCCCCGAGTATGAGAATATTGACTGAACACTGGGTACCCGCCAGCATGAACATGAGCACGGATTTACCCAGGTAACTTATGTACGCCGGCATTGAAATTACAATCAGCGCTAAAACACCCACGTACGAGTAGTACGAGGGGTATGGACAGCGGGATGATTTTATGGAGGCGTTGCTGGGTGGATCCGCCTCGTCTATTACAGCACAATTACCCTGGGGAATAAAATCACGATTTGAGGTGATTGGAGACTGTAATTAGGGCACAAGCATCGTAAGCATGGTGTTAATGTATCGTTAATTTACGCCGGAATTCTCGAACCCATTTTTAATTGGGTGCAGTATTTCACGCATGGGAACATATTTTGACTCTTCATATGAAGTATTCTCGTGAAATTTCTTTGTAAAAATTCTTAGGCATGAGTTCTTCAAGTTCTTTCTGCTGTATTTTTCGGTGTTTTTTGTTAGTGAAGACGAGAAACATTCGGAAAGATTTACACAGAAAAATCAAAATCTATCTGTGTTTTTTCCGTGAAATGTAAATGCATAATTTCGAGCAGAAACTAGTGAGTATCAAATAGAATTATTACTGAAATCTCAGTGGGAAGTTGATGAATATTTTCAGCAAATAAATAGGGTTTTCTAGGGAATTTTTTCCACATGTTTTTTATCTGTTAAATTCGACGATTTAATGAGATTGGGGGATTGGTTTAAAGCCTGAGGGAATTATATTTCGAGCGTTATCTTGATTGTTTTCAGATTTCTAGCATCTGTAATATTATACTATTTCTATTTGATTTTATATCACGCTGGGGTCTCTAAAAATTATGATTGTGCAATAAAAAAAAGTTGAAAACATGCAAAATTAGAGAATTGAAAAATCGACCGATTACCAAGCTTCCATTCGAAACAAAAGTGAACATTTTTAAACAGATAAAATGAAAGGAAATTGCAATTGGATAAATTATTTTGGCAACTGACGATATGATAGCTATTGACAACTGTGAAAATGATTAATTTACAATTTCCTCGTTATTTGATTTATATCCTGATTTTTATTGAAAAACGCTCTCCAAAATTTTTCATTTTTTTAAGGATATCCAAGTATCTTTTACGATTTGTCAATTAAATGGCATGAGAAATTTGAAAAAAAAATCATGAATTCAGTGCCATTCAAATTACATTTTGCACAGAATTATTATTTCTTGAACATTCGTTGTTTGTAAATAAATAATTGAAATTGCTTAAACTTTTGAAAACCTTTTTTAAGATATGACATCGATTTGTGGCAAAATTCTGAATATGAATAAATGTATTATCATTTCGAACAAATGAGTTTTATGGTTGCAACTTGATTGTTTATAAATTATTTATAAAAGTGCTCGTAATTAAAAAAAATAGCATTTTTTTTATTATTTCATCAATCTTCCTCCAAAAAAACATTCTAATTTTTTTCAGATTTAAAAAATGTTTTCTAACGATTCAATATCGCGACTCAAATTGACACCTGTAAAGTTTAAATAATAAAATCACTCCATCTCAAATGAAAGCTCTATAATCATAATTTTCGGGGACTCCAGCGCGATGTAAAGCGCAATGGCAATTAAAAAATACTTTGGATTATCAAAATAAAAGAGAACAAGATCAAGTTCGAAAGATATCTTAGGCCTTAATTTATTCAGAGATTTTCTGAACGGATAAAGCATTTGCGGGTTATGATAAAAATGTTTAATGGGTTTTTTGAACTCACCATGTCGAGGATAATAAAAATACTGAGGGAAAAAATCATAAGTAGAGCGAGAGTCCGCCTGAGCCATCGAGCACGCACAGCACTCCCTAAACACGTAGCCCCGGCTAATACAATCCCAAAGAGAGTGACCATGCCGATACCACCAAAGGTGAATTTACCCGAGGGCTGAACCCTCCAAACTGGTGCAGCGCATATCATCACCAAAGGCCCACCTAAAATTTCATCAATTAGTGGGGGTAAGAGACGTAATCAAGTCGAGTAATTGGACGAAATTATGAGGTAAATATCGTATTTTTCAACTAATTATTTCCCAAATGATCAGAAAGGTAATAGATTAACCGGGAAATTGCATAGGACCTTTTTTGATGTGGATACGTCTATGATTTCAATATTTGGGATTAATTTAGGGCAAGATCTTCATGCCGCATTTCCATCTATCTGAATTCTAGGATATTCTACTTTTTTTTTAGGAAATACAAAAATAATCTCCAATTTTCCACAAAATTCGAGAAAATACTCCCCTTTTTTAGAAAACATTTCTTTTTCTTCTTCCTTTTTAAATTTCATACGCTCATAAATGCATTATAATATCAGGGCCCGATTGCACCAAGCCCTGTTATCCAAGTAAACTCCAGGGTAAAATTTATCCTCGGGGTCAATTATATCGTACCGATCATAATTTTCCAATATTTGACCCGAAGAATCATTTTTTATTTATCCTGTAGCCCCATTTGAATTAACACTGATTTAACCTTGGGGTTGAATTTTATTTTTTGTTCCTGAGATAAATTCGCGATACTCTCCCGGGTAAAATAATCCATCGAACATCCAAATTTACTTTTTTTCTTATCTGACGTTTTCGTTACCCGGAGCTAGTGCAACCGGGCCTGAAACTAAAAATTACTGGAATTCTACCTCATGAAACGCACAAGAATCCAAAAGTATGAAACAAACTAAAGGTATCGATTCAATTGTAAATCGCATATTTTCTATTAAAGAAACGGAGTTGTAACACACATTAACAACTCATTTTCAATATATAAAATTTTCCAAAAAATTACATTATCTCACAGCATCACTGCATATTTTCTACTAAAGAAACGGAGTTGTAACACACATTAACAACTCATTTTCAATATATAAAATTTTCCAAAAAATTACATTATCTCACAGCATCACTGCATATTTTCTACTAAAGAAACGGAGTTGTAACACACATTAACAACTCATTTTCAATATATAAAATTTTCCAAAAAATTACATTATCTCACAGCATCACTGCATATTTTCTACTAAAGAAACGGAGTTGTAACACACATTAACAACTCATTTTCAATATATAAAATTTTCCAAAAAATTACATTATCTCACAGCATCACTGAGTCGATACATATCGATTTCATAATTTTCCGTTCATTAGAAATGAGCGAAATCGAGTCGTATTGAACGCCCACTACGTTTGGTAACAGAAAGGCCCCGTCTACACTGTTGAAAATTTTCGTCTGAATTTCAACGTCACTCTCATGAGATTTACTATAACATCTTCCATGAAATTTCAAAAAATTTCCAACAGTGTAAGGGGTTAATGTTCTGTAAAATAAAACTGTTGACAAAGCGGTTCAAAAACCAGATGAGTAACGGAGGGTTAACGAAAGTTTTCTCCCCATCCCTCCGTTCAAAAAGTGATTCATGATTCATTGACTCACCCAATAATGAAAGTGGTGAGAATGCTTCTCCACTGCTGTGAAAGGCATCCTCGACATTGGGGTCCTTGAAGCTGAGTGTCAGCCACGACGCCTGACCCCTCAATTCCGCACCCCCCACTGGGACCAATAAATATCAATGAAATAGGATACCGGAGGGATCTATGGCTACGTATTTCATGAATGACAATCATATTCTGTACCTCGACTGTCAAGCTCTTTTCTGAGCCTCTCCCGGAAGTCCTTAGAGTCCTCTTTGGCGTTCCCCTCGTCGGGATGATCCATCATCGTCTGTGATGATTCGGTGCCGGCCAGGGGCGCCACGCTCTTTCCCGTTGCTGGTTGGAAGGGCTTCAGTGCCCTCACGATGAAGTAGGTGATGAGGCCAGCTTTTGCCAGGGCCTCCTCTCTTCTCTCCCCGTACGCCGGCTCCACTTCGAATTCTCCGTTTAAAAAACTCATCGTCGTGTTGGAAATGTGGACACGCCTTCCGTTGTAATGGGAACATAAAGATAATGTGAAGAACGAAGTGATAGTAATCTGGTAGTAATTTTAACTGTTAAATTTTTTGACTGAAATTTCTGCTACACTTATTGGGAATTTTCATGAAGTGATGGCTCCACTGGAATTTCGGCGTTGATAACTTACAATTTGGTGAAGAAATCGATGGAAATTTTAAATTTTAGTTCTATTCATCTAGGAGAATTAATAGAAATCAAGAACATTCTGGTGAATGGATTCTTGAATTTTTAATCAAATGGAAATTTTGTGTAGTTTAGTGCTGAATATTTATGTTTTGTTTGAAAATTCAGGTAAGTTGGAGAATTCTTGTCTACCTGCTGCTTCAAGCTTCCAAATTTCTTTGAAGTTTTCAGGAAAATTTGCATTTCAATTACTTTTCCTTACTTTAATTAAATTCGATGTCACTGAATGAAAAATTCTATTGGAATACCCATGAAATTAAAATTCTTTTTTCTACGAATGAAAAATGGTCATAAAATTTTCATTTTCAGGCAGAATTCAAAGAAATCATGATTTTAACTTTGCGTAAATGAGATGAAATATACTATTTCATAACTTCTTTCAATTTTCAAACATGAATTTTTCTAGTTTCTCAAGATTTTCGCGGAATAATTGAACTGAAAGTTGGAGCTTTCGTGCAAATATTAACTCCTTGAAAATTCAGTGGAAACGTCACTTGATAAAAATTTCCTGTATTCAATATGGCAAATTCACCCAAAAAATGTTAATCGTGTAGATCAGTCATCAAGACTTAACGAAATTGAATTTCTAAAAAATGGCTTTCATAAAGAAATGATTTTCTACGTTTGTAATCGAACCGGGCATTTTCCAATGACTTAATTATTTTTCCGAACATTTTACAATGATTTTATTATTTAAACTTCGCAGGTCTGATTTAGAATCTCGATATTGAACCGTTAGAAAAAATGTCAAAAATCTGAAAAAAAATAGAATGTTTACTTGTGGAAGAAGATTGATAAAATAATTAGAAAATTGCAATTTTTAACAATTACGAGCATTTTTACAAAAAAAGTTATAATAAACAATAAATTTTACACAATAAAAATCACTTGTTCGGAATCTCAACAATTTTATTCATATTCAGAATTTTACAAGAAATCGAGTGCATGCCTAAGAAAATAAGGTTTACGAAAATTTGATCAATTTGAATTATGTATTTCTTACCAACGAATGTTTAAAAAATGATAATTCTGTACAAAATATAGTTTGAATGACGCTGAATATTCATGATTTTTTTCAAACTTTTCTCACGCAACTTAATTAATAAATTTGCTGATTGAAAATGGTTGAATAAAATATAGAGCTATATTCATAAAATATAGCTTAGAATAAAATAATAAAACCATTCGTGTCGGTCATGAAATTCATGAACTATTGCAATATCTTTTAATCCATTAGATTCCTAAAGAAAGGGTCATAAGACCTCTTTTAAGGGCCATGAAAGTACTACAAAAAATATTTCCATTCATTTTCTCTTAAACCGCTTCCTCTGGGAGCCATCCGGGGAAATCATAAAAATCTGTACTGACTCCATCTCCTATTCTCCCTATTCTACTTCAGTGCAAAAATAAATATTTCATTTGAAATCCTAGGGCCGAATAAATTTGTCAGCAAACAATATAAATTATTTTACCCCGCCATTCCACTGCTCTCCATTTTATTCGCCAACACCACATCCTTACTGTAAACGTCAAACTGCCACTGCCTCTGTCCAAGGACACCAGCCAGAACGGCACCAGTGTGTATACCGACTCTCATATCCACCGGGCTCTGAGTCTTGGCCTGTACGTACTTTATAGCTTCCACCATTGATAATCCCATGTGGACACAGAGAATCGCATGATCCGGACGCTCGACGGGTGCTCCACTCACGCAGTAGTAGCAATCACCCAGGATTTTTATCCGCAATTGCTCGTACCTGATGACAGAAAAGATTTCTTCATGTTTTCATCCCTTCATTTATTATGAACACGATGGGAGGGAGTAGGAGGAGTATATTTAACCGCTGGGATAATATCCATTTCGATGGATTTTTTTGAAATTGAAGTACACTATTAAAAATTTGTATCAAGTGAAAAGTTACATGAATGAAAAATTTAAATAAATAAATTAAAATATCAATAGAAACTGTCATTTTTAGTTCAATTGTTCCCTGAAAATTAGCAGAAATTCTGATATTTATGGAATATTTTTTATGAAAATTCAGAATTAAATATTCTCTCTACTTCAACAATTGAAAATTAGATTATTAATATTAAGAGAAGTTACACCATGAAATAATTAAAGTTTATTCATCTTCATTCAAGTTAGAAAATTAATTAAGCCATTGATAGTCTACATTTTCAATCACTATGAATGAAGTAATTGATGGTATGGAATTGTTAATTAACCGTTGAGTAAATAATTCGGAATTTAAAAATTCAATTGATGATTAAGTTAAGAATTCAAAAATTATTGAGTACTATTAAATAACTGACTAATTCAGAATTGAATTTTATTAAAAAATCTTGATTATGCCGATGTCTGTTGAAAATGACAGAAGAACTATTTTGCAAATTTTTTGAAGAGTCCTGAGTTGAGAAAAAAAGTTGTAAAATTTTTCTTGTGGCTCATGAAATTTTCAAGAAAGAATGTCTTCTCATGTCACAAATATTAACGAAATAATCTTAATTGTAATTCTGACGGAAAAACTGATGAGTGGACGCCCCATTTCTTTATTTAGAGTTCATCGAGATGAAATTAAGAGAATCCAGGTGAATAAATTTTTGAATTTGGACCCTGTCACTGAAAATTAGCGAAGAAATCACTTGATTTCATGATTCCTCTCTTGTCAAATTTTGCAATCACCGCAGATCCCTAACACCCAAAACTTCTTTTCTCTATTTGAATTCGATTTAAAGTTGAATTTCAGTTCATATTTTTTTATTTGATTTTTTTTTCATCCGTCAATTCCCTGATCACCTTTGCGATAAAAAATTTTGTGTTTATGCTTAGCGAACATTAGGAGGGTGAGTAAGGGAGAGTGCAGGAGAATAGAAGAAGCTTAATTACACAACGAATAAAAAAAACCCACCCATTATCAGAAAACTAATTTCGTGAGCCAAATACATCATCTCTCGAGGACAAATCGCTTGGAACAAGAATTCCAGACCATGTACGAATTCCGTGAAGTATTCACGACTTGAATATGAAAACTTCGCGATGAAGTGAGAATTTCTCTCTTCAAGAAATCGTTTTTTCTTATGTCAGGAGATGAGAAATATGAGTCATGAATCCGTGAGTTTTATATGAAATGAATTCCGACGGCACACTGAGAAAAAAAATTTTGTTTTGAGAAGCGCGTCTTTACTTATATCAAGAAAAAGCTCTTCTGAAAAAAATAGGTTTGTTTCCGGTAAATGTATCCAATTTTTTTTAACAATGTATTAAGAATTCATTGAATATTTCCGCTTTTTTCATATATTATGTGTGTTTTTCTTAATGTTCCCACCGAGGGCCTATTCACAGGCGAATTAAGTGACACCGCGATTACAAAATGTAATCGATTACCCAGGATTACGGGACTGATTACACTGATTACCATTGCCTATGTGATAACCGTGATTACCAAGAGCACAGAATGTGATTAGATGATTACAAATGATTTCGTAGATTACATTCTGTTATTACCAAACATCTGTAATCAGTGAAATCACAAAAAATGGCCTCTTATTAAATATGAATTGATGGAATAATTAATTATTAGAACCTGCAAAGAAATGAGGAAGGAAGGGCGGGGTTAGAACAGAGGAATGCAGTCTCCAACACTCCATCTAAAAATTTGGGCATTTATAAGTGCTATCAGCAAAATAAATTTACTGAATATCTCTCATCGATGGAGAATGAAACGTACCAGCAGATAATTCACAGATAATTCAGTCGTTGGTTCTCCATAATAAGAAGAAATTTTAACTCTGTTGAATCAATTTTCTACGGACAAATGCTCTGTGCAAAACGCATTGGCTATGCAAGGTCTGAACCGTAAACATCTGTGATTCCAAGAAAAATTGATCCAGCGATCTCTGAGATTTACCGTTAGTAGAAATGACGCGCTCGAAAATTCAAAAAAAAAATTCACGGTCTCACTAGGAGCAACTGCGAAAGACTACACTGATTACAAATGATTACAGTGATTACAAATGATTACCACTTGATTACCAAAACTTGATTACAAATACGGCAATCATGTGATTACAATGATTACATTGATTTCACTGGGATTACAATTGATTACGTCAGCGAGTGACACCACGATTACGCCTGTGAATAGCCCCTCGGTTCCCACTGTCAAAAATATCTCAGAATCCAAAAGAGAAACGCAGTGTTCATAGATAGATCTCACTCGACTCTCGAATGAAAACCTTCCACGAACTCTTTCATCTCCCCCAGTTCCGCACAAAAACTCTCTCTCGAACGGAGGTCAACTCGCCCCGACCCACCCCTTTTTCAAACGAAACAACACACTCCCCGACTTCCCTAATTACCCCTAATCTCCACATTACCCCCCCCCCCC
>NW_021680360.1:1336877-1534086 GCF_001412515.2 Diachasma alloeum
CCCCTTCCGTGATAAATTCCGGACCTTTCGCTTCCCGAAAACTCCATCAAAACAGTCTTCAGTCGCATCGAAAATCCACCGTTCTTACCGAGGATTCGCATTCGCCCTTTACCCCCTAATTTGACTTCCAGAATGCAACACGGCATTCCACTACTGCCCGGAATCCCTGATCGAGTATCTCTGTCACCTTCACTCCCACCCTCGCCCATTGTCCTCCCACCTATCCACTGAATCGAATTCCGCACCTCAACGCTTACCAGTATTTTATTTCCCTCGATATTTCGCTTTGACCTTGTTTTTTATCCTCGTTTTATTCTTCACTGTTTCAAGTAATTAGTAAATTTTGGAGGTCAGAGAGGAAAAAATTGAGCAAAATATTTATTCATTTAATTATTTACTACCGAACGGCGCTAGATTATTTTATACTATTCTGTTTCTCTTCATTTCCGTCTTCACAATTAGATTAATTTAATTTTATACATTTTTATTATATATTTTTTTCCTTAATTCACATGTTACAACATTGAATAAAGAGGAATTATGTTAAAGATCAATAAAAACTTTTTTTTGTAATCAAAAGAAACCACACAAAAGAAAAATCATTCGAAAGCTCATTCGGGTAATATCAAAATTTCTCCATGTATTCTTGAAAATTTTTTTAATCGATTTTTTTCTGAATAATGAAAGAATACTCATAAAGTCAATTCCTATCCTTGTCTTTTGATAGAATGAAGAAATGACAGAAATGAAGAATCGGAGCTTAAAGATTTTATCGGATTGTAATTATGTTAATTAGTTATTTATTCATTGATTTATTCATTTATTTAACTATCTTTTTATTTACTTATTTATTACCGTCAATATATAGGGATTTAGAATGTCGCAAAGGAGGAAGAGCAGAAGGGAAATAAAAAGGATACAACGTAATATCTATTTCCCATTTCGTATTTATTTTCCTCAATATCTCAATATCTGGTTTTATTTGTATTTTCCCTCGGTTATTTCACATGTCTAGTAAGCCCAAGAGGACGAAGAAGACTAAAATAACGGAATACTTATTAATTTCCTCTTTCTCCCTTATTTTCCTCAACAGGTTGTTTTATTTTCGTTCCCTTCACTATTTCTCGTATTTAGTAAATTTCAGAGATCGCAAAGAAAAAAAAATGACGCGGAATATTGATTTATTTTCATCAATATTTCGGGCTATTTCTGTTTTTTTTATTACTCCGTTCAGAAAGTTCAAGTGGAGGAAGAGGAGAAGTGAAGGGAGTACGAGGACTAAATATTTGTGTAAAACATGTATTTATTTTAATCAATATTTCGTTCTATTTTCGTTTCTGCTACTGTTATAAGTTTTTGTGAACATTCAGAAAGAAAAATAGACAAACAAGGGACATATAACGAAATATCTATTCGTTTCCCTTTTCTCATCATTTCCCTCAAGATATCTCGTTTTATTTGTATTTTTCCTTCATCATTTCCTGTGGCATGCAAATTGCTTTAGAAACAAATATTTATTTATTTCAGTTGAGATTGCGTTCTAATTTCGTTTCCTTCACTATTCCAATATTCAAGAATTCAAGAGTGAGAAGAGAAGTGGAAGGAATAGGAGAACAAATTTATTTAGAACATTCATTTCCTTCAATCAATATTCGTTTCATTTTTGTTCCCTCTACTATCCCAATGTCTTTGAGTATTCAAGAAGGAGAATATGTGTATTTCCCTTTTCTCATAATTTCCCTCAAGATCGCTTTTTTTACTTGTATTTTTCCTTCATAATTTCCTATGGCATGGAAATTGCTTTAGAAACAAATATTTATTTATTTCAGTTAAGATTGCGTTCTAATTTCGTTTCCTTCACTATTCCAATATTCAAGAATTCAACAGAGAGAAGAGAAGCGGAGGGAACAGGAGAGCAAATTTATTTAGAGCATATCTATTTACTTCAATCAATATTCATTTCATTTGTGTTCCTTCTACTATCCCAATGTCATTGAATATTCAAGAAGGAGAATACGTGTATTACCCTTTTCTCATCATTTTCCTCAAGATAGATTGTTTTATCTGTATTTTTCCTTCATTATTTCCTATGGCCTGCAAATTTGTTTATAAACAAATATTTATTTATTCCAGTTAAGATTGCGTTCTAATTTCGTTTCCTTCACTATTCCAATGTTCAAGAATTCAAGCGGGAGAAGAGAAGTGGAACATGAGAAAAAATTTATTTAGAAGATTTATTTACTTGATTCAATATTCGTTTTATTTTTATTCCCTCCACTGTCCTAATTTCTTTGAATATTCAAGAAGAAGAGAAAAAATAAAAGGGTACAGCGAATCATCTATTCGCTTCCCTTTTCTTATTATTCTCCTCAAGATATCTCGGCTCATTTATATTTTTCCTTCATTATTAGGTCGGACAGGACTAGAATGAAACGAAATATTTATTTATTCCAGTTAATATTTCGTTCTACTTTTGTTTATTTCACTAGTCCAAGGGTTTAAAGAATTCATGAGGGGCGAGAAGCGAAGTGGAAGGCGTAGGAAAATGAAAAATGAATTTAGAACATAATATTTAGTGATTTGGATCAATATTTCGTGCGACTTTTGTTTCCTTCGTCATTTCAAGGGTTCAGGGACAATTTTTCTGGGGCTACAAAATAATTTTTGCAAGTGTGCAAGTTGTGACTCGTTTATGGTCCACACTTGTTAGCACATGAATTTTTCTATAAAATTTTTCTCAGTGTGTTCACACCGAAAAACAATGTCGATTTTTGGTGATGTCGTCTTATTTCAAAGTCTCCACAATGTTTTGGGGTAGTTGTCAACAAAATGTCGATATTTGTGTCTGTGTGCGGCGCAATCGTATCCTCTACAATTACTAGAACCCATGGGTGGACTTTAATAGGAATTTCTATCCGTTTATCGGTGCGAATGCTGTCGGTTCGTAATCGTTTCATTCTACTTTGAACCAACGCAGCCAAACGGGGTGCGAGTGGAGCTGGCGAACCCTAGGTCTGATTTCATATGCTCTCACCTGTTCAAGAAATTCGAGGGGAGGAGAAGAATACAACGGAATGTTCAGTCCCCTCTTGTTATTTATGTCCCTCAATATTTTCCTCGGTTTTTATAAAATTTGAAGGGAAGAGGGAGAGCATGAAGTGTTTATCCAAACCGAAATATTTATGCTTGTTTCCTCGCTATTTCACGTGTTTAAAAAATTCAAGTAGAGGAGAATAAAGTGGAATATTCATTCATATAATATTATTTACTGCCTTCAACATTGAGTTTTATTATTTAGTTTTATTTTAGTGGAGGAGGAGAATAAAGCGGAATAGAAATTCATCTACTGTCATTTATTGCCTGCAATATGTAGGTTTAGTCTCTTGTTTTCATTTATTGGTACAAACTCTGCCGGCTCGTAATCGTTTCGATCTACTTGAACCAATGCACCCAAACAGGGTGCGAATGGAGCTGGCGAACGCTAGTTCTGATTTCATATGCTTTCAACTATTCAAAAATTCGAGGGGAGGAGAAAATTACAACGGAATGTTCAGTCCCCTCTTGTTATTTATGTCTCTCAATATTTTTCTCCGTTTTTGGAAGATTGAAGGGGAAGAGGGAGAGGATAGAATGTTTATTTAAAAAGAAAGATTTACGGTTATTTTCTCGCTCTTCCAAGTGTTTGAAAAATTCAAGTAGAGGAGAATAAAGCGGAATATCTATTCCCCTAATATTGTTTATTGCCTTCAATATTTAGTTTTATCCCCTTGTTTTCATTTATTGGTACAAACTCTCCCGAGCGGAGCTGGTGAACCCTAATTCTGATTTCATTCCTAATACGCTTTCACGTGTTCAAAAGTCCCGGGAGAGGAGGCGAATACAACTAAACGTTCAGTCCCCTCTCGTTATTTATGTCCCTCAATATTTTTCCGTTTTTAGAAGATTCAAGTGGACGAGGGAGAGGACAAAGTGTTTGTTCAAAAAGATATTTATGCTGGAGGAGAATAAAACGGAATATCCATTCGTCTCCCTATCGTTATTTATTGCCTTGAATCTTTAGCTTTATCCCCGTTTTCCTTTCTATCTCACGTCTTCGGAAATTTTTAATTATGAATTTTAACAGGAGTTTCTCTCCGTTCATTGATACGAACTCTGCCGGCTCGCAATCATTTCTATCTACTTTGAACCAACGCACTTTGAAAAATTCAGATTTTATGGATTTTCATAAAAATTTCATTCCGTTAATTTCTATTTTGATAGGCATTTCTCTACGAACCAACGCACTCAAACGGAATGCGAGCATTGCTGGCTACAACGGAATGTTCACTTCCCTTTTCTTATTTATGTCCCTCAATATTTTCCACCGTTTTTAGAAGCTTCAAGGGGTAGAGAGAGGATAAAGTGTTTATCCAAAAAGAAACATTAATGCTTGTTTCCTCGCCATTGCACGTGTTTAAAAAATTCAAGTGGAGGAGCATAAAGTGCAATTTCCCTTCATCTATTGTTATTTATTGCCTTTAATATTTAGTTTCATCCCCGTTTCTGAACTACCGCACGTCTTTGAAAAATTCAGATTCTATGGATTTTCATAAACATTTCTTTCCGTTAATTTCTATTTTGATAGGAATTTCTCTACGAACCAACGCACTCAAACGGAATGCGAGCATTGCTGGCTACAACGGAATGTTCACTTCCCTTTTCTTATTTATGTCCCTCAATATTTTCCACCGTTTTTAGAAGCTTCAAGGGGTAGAGAGAGGATAAAGTGTTTATCCAAAAAGAAATATTAATGCTTGTTTCCTCGCCATTGCACGTGTTCAAAAAATTCAAGTGGAGGAGGAGAATAAAGCGAAATATCCATTCACCTCCCTATTGTTATTTATTGCCTTCGATATTTCGTTTTATTCCCGTTGCCCTCCCTCCCCACGTCTTCGGAAAATTTCGTCCGAGGAGGAGAAACAGAATAACCCCGGGAGGCGCATATTTCATTCCAGCGTATTCTCCCGCATACATTGCTACCCAGCAAGAGAATCAGCGTAATCGATCGATAAGACAAAAAGAACAAGAAAAGCCCGGAAGAATGCATGAGTCAGGGGAGGGAGAAAATTCTGCGGGGTTTTAGCACTTGTGTGGGTGGGTCTGGCAGTTGTGGTAGTTGGCCCCGATGATACGGGTATTTACCATTCGCTGAGTCGATCGAAGCGTGCAAAAAGCTCGTTTAGAATCTTGACGAGCTCGCTGGCGCTGTAGGTTGATGAGATGGCGGTGAAACCGACGATATCAGCGTAGAGGATGGAGACGTTCTCGTGTCTCGACATGTAGATCTTTTTGAATTGGGTGTCCATCGAGGCGCCCAGGTCCTGGCGCATTTTCACTGCCACGTGCTCGGGGAGAACACTCAGGAGCAGGCGCTCCTGCTCCGCTGATTGCTCCTCGATTACTAGCTGCGCTTGGAGACATTGACGGGTCTCCAGGAAGGCGCGACGCTGCTGGTACTCCGCTAGGGAGTAACTCGAAGCACCCAGGACTGCTGCTGCCAGCGATAGGGATCCTGTTATCGCCTAGAAGTGAAAATTTTTAAATTATTTTCCACTGGTTTTTACGCTGCACTGAGAGAGAAAATTTCTTTTGACACATGGAGAGAAATTTTTGGTAAAAATTATCCTACCGTCCTATAAGAGTGTATCATGAGTCATCTTTCCCTCATTTCTGTCCCGAAATTTGAGTTTATTAAGAATTAAATTTAATTTTTAGGGAATAATTGAACTGAAAAATCAAGAATTTAAGAGAAAAAACGGAATGGAATTTCAAGTTTCTGTGAAAATTCAAGTACAAACGCATTTTTTAGCGGCAGGAAAAAGGAATTTCTAGAATTTACACGAATTTTCTAGTGGAAATGAATATTCACTTGGAATTCGAAGAATTTTTGAAGGATTTCCCTGAAAGCGGAATAGGAATTCAGAGAAATTTGGAACTGAAGGAAAAAATTCTCTAAATTTTCCTGATTTTTAATTACTTTCCTCGGAATAATTAAACTGAAATTTCCCTTCAAATTTCAGTGGAAATGTAACTCCTTAGAAATTATTAGAAAATTCTTAACAGTGTAGACCATATTTACTTGAGATAAATAAATTATTTTCAATGGCTTAAATCTCTGAAAGTTTGCCCTTCACGGAACCCGAATAACTTCTCATTTATCACTATCGTTCCGCGTTACATCATGAAAATATTACGAATAGAAACATTGGAAGTGCTTAAAAAAATCATGAAACCAATAAATACTTGAAGATTGACGATCCTTCTACGCGATTTGTGTGACTTCATCTGCGACAAAGTCATACTTAAATACAAAAATATTTCAAAGCATGAGAGCTTTTTCCCTGCAGAGTTATGATTCAGTCAATGCAGTTAGTTCTGGAACATAATGTTGATAATAAATTCCCGATGAATGATCGAACGACTCGACACGGTACATCCCATGAATGATTATTAATGAGTTCATCCCACGTATTTAATTAAATCCGGAAAATTACCGAGTAATCGAGTACGTAACATGCGTTATGCTCGTTACATCACACTGAGTTGGCTCGATATATACTCTATTTTAAACTAACCATTCACCATACTTCACTCGAGTGTAACTAACGAACTCTTGTGCACGTGTATGCCGGTTAGAGGCGTCATTTCGCTTCCGCGGCCGTCTCTGAAACGCTCGAACGGGCTGCTATCGAGTCGGATTAGTGGCGTTTCATTGACCAAAATTACCGGGAGGGAAAACACGTCAAGGGTCACAGCGGGATTTTTACCCTCGGTGGTGATAAATTCGGAGGTTTCACGTGTGAAAAAATTGAACGAAATATCCTACCGCGTTTGCTAGATGATTCCATTGGAAATTCCATTAGTTTTCTGTGGATTGATCAATAAGAACATTCAATAGCGGAATATTGAATGGCGGAAAGTCAATACAGGGAGAAAAATGTTGAGGAATAATTACTAGAAAAAGTCGAGTGATCGTGAAGTAAAATTCCAGTTTAGGGATTTTTTATTTAAGGATATCCAAGCTTTGGCTTTTTTTTCTCCATTGACATCGTTTTCTACTTGTGTAGTCGAATATCGGAGCTTTCGTTTGAGCCCCATTTAACTCTAAGTTTTCGGACATTTACAATGATTTTATTATTTAAACTTTGCATCGTTAGATAACATTTTAAAAATCTGAAAATAATTAGAAAATTTGCTTATGGAAAAAGATTGATGAAGTAATTTAAAAATTGCAATTTTGGAAAATAACGAACATTTTCTACAAATAATTTATAAACAATCAATTTTCCACCAAAAAAATCATTTGTTTGCCATTGTAACAAACTTATTCATATTGATAATTTTACCAAAAATCGATTTTACGCCTAAAAAATAAGATTTCCGAAAGTTTGAACAATTTTAATTATTTATTTATAAACAACAAATGTTGAAAAAAATAATAATTGTGCCCAACAGGTAATGTGAATGACACTGAATATTCATGATATAATTTAATTTAATTTAATTGACAACTTTGGTAATTGAAAATGATAGAATCTGATTTAGTTTTTCATGATTTATCCTGAAAAACTTGACGACTTTGTTTGTATGCAGGAAACCTTGAGGAAAATGCTCGATTAATTTTGAAGCTAGTGTGGTATTCGGGGGATTATTTTTCCAATCCAAATGTCGGGCAATATAATTGGACCATGAGACGAAACTCACAATTGAGAAACGAAAATTGTATAATTAACACTCATTTCGAATAAAAATCCTCGGATTACCACAATTGAATTCAATCTGTCAGTTTGACGAGGGGTTAATTCGACTGCATGATAGTTTGTTTTTTATATAGCAACTACCAGAGAAAATTATCAAAAAATTATCAGTTGAAAACCCTGTAGCTTGTACCACGTGATGTCGAATGGACCAATTATATTGCCCGGTATTTGGGTTGGAAAAATAATCAGGTAAAAAAATGAAAAACTACTGCGAAATATTCAAAAGCTAGGAGGAAATATCCGAAATAAAACTGTCGGGGAGCCTCAAATACTGCGCTCTGATTGGTCGAAATCCGATTGGGAAAAATAATCAATATAATAGACTCGTACCTCAGTAATTGGAATTCGCAAGGTTTTTGTGCGCAATTATTTTACGCATGTTTTATAAGTTCCGGAGAAAATTCTCACAGCGAAACTTCTCTCATCCTTCTACCCCCTCAATGAAAACACAATCACACCAAAAATAGTTGTCATCCCCGAAAAGGCTTAGTTCGTTCAATATCTATCCTAGACCCGAGAATTTTTGGATTCTATTCCTGAACCCAATAAATCCTCTATCGGATCCTAGCTCCCTTATTTCCCAGGGGTAAGTGACACCCGTGGATTAACGTCCAACTCCGGATTGTATTCTTATCCAAACTCCTCGATTCGGTTTACAAATTTGGGAGGGTGAGGGAAAAACAAGCGTCGAACGATTGTTCACATCAACAACAATTGTTAAAGTTTTATCAAAACTTTTGATACTTCTTTTCCATCTCTTGTTGTTCAAGGACACGAGAATAAAAGCATTTGAACTTTGGACTTTGTGTTGTGGGGAGTGTGGAAATCAGCAAAAGTGTCCAGGCTATTCATACTAAAAGAAAAAGGAAACCTCATTCATGTGAGACACCCTCAAAAAGCCGAGGCGGAAGTTTTCCACAACCAGAGAACAGTGAGTATGAATAAATGAGGGAAGAGGGAAATGGTAACAAAACTGAGGTTTGTAATCATTCTGTTCAAAGTTGAAGCAGCTTTTACCATTTTTCGCAATTTTGTTTTTTTTACATCGAGTTTAATAGTCCTCTGTTATAATGGAATAATTCTATTCTATATGAGTTCATTTTCAGGGTTTTAAAATAAAGAGGATAAATTTCGTGCAAACGTTGGCAATTTCCTAATTTGCGAATTTTCGATTTTTAGTTAGGAATGCTACACGGAGAGAAATTTTTGATAAAAATTATCCTACCGTTCTATAAAAATGTATCATGAGTCATCGTTTCCTCATTTCTATCCTGAAATTTAGTAAAAATTAATATATGATGATCAAATTTTATTCTACGTTAGAGAAATTTTATCCTGATGCACAATAAATTTTACCCTTCCAGTCCAATAATTTTTATGTAGATAACAACGAATATTCTAGAACGTTTGGTAAATTTTATCCCACCGGTACAGTAATTTTTACTCTACCGGCACAGTAATTTTTATTTTTATCAGGATAAAATTTCTCTAACGTAGAATAAAATTTGATCATCATATATTAATTTTTACTAAATTTCGGGATAGAAATGAGGAAACGATGACTCATGATACACTTTTATAGAACGGTAGGATAATTTTTATCAAAAATTTCTCTCCGTGTAGTCGTGATTTTAATAACTATTTTACTAGTCCTTTTTTTACAATGAAATGATTCTATTCTACATTAGTTAATATTGAGGTGCTTAAAATAAAGAGTATAAATTTCCTGCAACGATTGGCAATTTTCTAATTTACGAATTTGTGATTTTTTCTTAGGAATGCTAGTAGTGATTTTAATAACTATGTTACTAGTCATTTTTTTTACAATGAAATGATTCTATTCTACATGAGTTAATGCTGAGGTTTTTAAAATAAAGAGGATAAATTTCGCGCAAAGGTTGGCAATTTCCTAATTTGTGAATTTCTAATTTTTTCTTAGAAGTGCTAGAAGTGATTTTAACAACTATTTTACTCGTGATTTTTTTACAATGAAATGACTCTATTCTACATTAGTTAATGTGGAGGTTTTTAAAATAAAGAGTATAAATTTCGTGTAAAGGTTGGCAATTTCCTAATTTGCGAATTTCCGATTTAAAATAAAAATTAGGAAAATGTTTATTTTAGGAATTCTAGGAATGCTACTATTTTAGTAGCGATTTTTTTCACGGGATATTTATGAAAAATCTCATGAAATTTACACAATGAAAAATAAATATCACGGTATTTTTAGTTGATTGCAGTTAGATATAATTCAGTGTTTGAAAATTACGGTTGAAATTTCAAGTGAAAATGCTTGAAATTTTTAACAACGACAAAGTTGCGTGAAATTACTGTATGTTTCTTCAATGACGAAGCAGTTCATTTCTTGAATATTCATGTAATTCTCGATTTCCAGGTTGATAAGACACTCGAAAATGTTCAAAATTGGGAAAAGTCAGGTAATAACTTTTCTAGGTTCTTAATATATTAAAAATTCAATTGCATCTAGTGTTGAATTTTCGCAATGAGTTTGAAAATTCAAGCTTTTTGATAATTCAATTGAAATATCAATGATCGCTTAACAGGAAAACCCCAATTTTCTTGAATTTTCAAAATAAATGAGAAACTTAATGAACATTTTCCTTTGAATTAAATTCAAACTCACAACATTGAGAATTTCTAACAAAGTTGTGTAAATTTTCTAGTTGTGATATAAGCATGTATGCATGAGGGGAGAGGGAAACGGTAAAAAAACTGAGGTGTATTGTAATGGTTCTGCTTGAAGATGGAGCAGCTCTCGCCATTTTGACTTTTACATTGAATTTAATACTCCTCGATTGGAGTGGAATATTTCCATTCCACATGAGTTCATTTGAAAGTTTATGAAATAAAGAGAAGAGTTTTAAATTCCAGAAATTCATGCTCTGGTGTTCGAATTCCATTTCAGAATTTCATCGAGATTAATTTAGAATTGCAAGAGTTTTAATCTGTTTCATTTGTAGCATTCAGATTTTCTCTTGAAAGTCTAGTCGAACTCGTTCATTTGTGATTTTATTACACGGGATATCTATGAGAAATTTCACGAAAATTAAACAATGAAAAATCAAAATCACATTATTTTGAGTTAATTTCTACCATACACAATAATTTCTCTGTTTCTCTGTTTCTCTGTTTGCCCGTTAAATTTTAGAGTGCCTCAAATCCCTAAAAATTATAACTTTTCCTTAACTCTAAATACGCTAATTAACGTTTGATTGTTCTTCATAATTTTTTACATAATGATCAAGCCTAAATATATTCTTGAATTTTCAATAAATTAAAAACTTATCATAATTCCGCACTGACTATTCATAATCTCACAAAAAACTCAAATAGCTTGAGGAATTCTCATCTAAGTACTGTTCAAAACTTTTTAATTTCCTTGAATTTTTAAGATTTTTCTCCCTTAAAGGGAGACCACTATGAGTTTTAATGAGATTGCTCATGCATTGATGATTGACTATTGTATATTTCTAAAAATGAATAATTATTGCAAAAAAATTCATTATTTATTGTTGGTTTGCCCCGCAGACGCCTCGAAAATTAAAAATACTCTATCGTCTCCAATTTTTCAGCTGCAGAAGGTTTTTCTTAGCAAAATTTTTGAAAAAATGTACAACAACAATTACCAATTTTTTTTTGCAATTCGAATCCTACATAGCTAATTTCGTTTTATTTAATATAAAATTTTTCGCCATTCACGTAAAATAATCAGAAAAATTATCCCTTAAAATATTGAAAATATATTCTCGATTCGTTCAGCAACATTTTTCAGGCTATTTTACACGACTGATGCATTTTTTTACAAAAAAAAATAACGAGATTAACTGTGTAGGGATTGAATTTAAAAAGCCTAATTCATAATTGTTATTGCACACATTTTTTCAAAAATTTTGAGAAAAAAAAATCTCTTTGTCTCAAATACTGGAGGCCCTGCATTATTTTCAGTATTTTGAGCATTTGCGGGGTAAACGAAGAATAAACTGTGACGCGTACAAAGCAATTAATCCCACGTCGCAAAACAATCAATTTTTTTGCCCTAGTTATTCGTTTTTAGCCATACATAATCGCTCTTCAATGTATTCTTAATCTCACTCCAATAGCCCGCGGCTTTCAAAACTCCTAGTAGTCTCCCCTTAAGCCGCCTTCACTGTCCGTCTCCTGAAAATGACTAATCGAGTGCCTGAAATCACTTGTCTCCTCCATTTCCTCCCAAATCCACCTACCAGGACTTCGATCGGCGGCTGAAACGGATTCTTCCCAAGTCCGACCACCGCCACGACATAAGTAGTGACAGTCCCAAGGGCAAGTAACGCGCAAAGCAGTAGCCTCAGCGGTAGCGTAGCAAACAGTAGATAAACCATGAGTAAAAGCCACCCCAGACTATCCCTGGGTGTCACATCGGCCTTCAAAAAAAGTTGTGCCAGCAATTGCGCGAGTGTCAGGTGCCACGCCATGTGTGGCAGAGTGGACCAGAGTGTATCCCTGCCCCTCGTGCCCCTCTCCGCAAGGGCCAATAGTCCAAGATTCAACCCAAGAAACACCGCAACAACTCCCCGCGCCTGCAGCTCCGGCTCCGGTGACAGCAGCATGTAAATATCATACAGAATTGCGTACACTATAAAACAGTGAAGACCCCCGCGCTTCTGCTGCAAAGACGAGGAGCGATACAATCGCTCCAACTGGGGACACGAGAAACTCGTTTTGAAGAGATTCGACGGTCGTCCTGACTTCAGGTACGAATCCTCGTTCGGTATCATCAGTCTCTGTGACATGATTAACTGTCTTCCGAGATTATTATCAATCCCACCGTCACTTTCTACAATTTTTCTCTCTCTCTCCGTCACTCAGCACAAACGATAACGCTGGTTTAAATCCAGAGGCATTGTCAGTTGACCTTGGAACTCCCCTTTGCTGTCCTTTTCACTCCCTCGAGGGTTTATCAATCCAAAATTACACGCTCTGATACTGTAGAATTGTCGTTTCATCTTTCCTCCCATTTTCTTCGTATTTTCAGTGGGTGAACCGCAGATTCGGGGGGCAACTTCTTCGTTTTTTAATGCCACACTAATACCATCACATATTTAAGTGATGATTTTTATTCACAAGCACAAGAATTTAAATAATATAACAATCACTAGATTAAGGTGGACCTGAAGTCGTGGGGTTTGAGATTAATGGAATTGAACAGTTGTCACAAACACAAAAGTCGTAACGATTTATTCGTGGATTTAGTTCGGGCTTTTCTTTTGGTATTTCGCTTTAGTCAACTCCACTGGATTTTATTATGGTATGAATGGATCAGCTGCGTTAAGGAAAAGTAAAATGCGGCTTTTAAGGAATGCTCAGACCCGTCCACACCGGGTCCTGGCTCGTATGCACCGCCCGCGCGCGGGGGACTGGCCGGGTTACTACCAGTTTCCTATCCACCGCTTCCTCGTTCACCGCTCTTCGCCTACGGCGCCGCCAACATCGTCCCCTCGGCCCGAGTGTTTCCCTTGTTCCAGGCTTGCGCCATGCAACTCACTGGCCACCCCGGGTCGATATCAACCACCAACACATCTCTAGGGGCAGCACCAACACAGGTTTACGAGTTGGATTGAGAGAGAAAGGGGGTGGGGTGGAACAAGTGCGAGGGGGCGGGGGGAGGAGATTCTCGGAGGCTTGGGGTCTTATCCCACGGGCTCTTATCAGTTACCTCGATTTTTAGCGGCGGGGACGGGGTGGGAAAGGGTTCGGGGGACGGGGCGAAATAGCTCTTTGGGAGATTTTTGCAGGAGGGGAGGGTAGGGTACAATGGACACCTTTGGCGTTGCGTGCCGAGTGCAAACTTTGGAATTGTGCGACACTGTTGAATATTGTTGCCGGAATTTTCTGCTACACTTTTCGGAAATTTTCGGCGAAGTTAATTAACACTGAAGTTTCAAGGAATTTCGACATTGAAAATTCAGAATTTCGTGGACAAATCCAAGAACTGTAAATTTCAATCCTATTTTTTCCTAAAACTGAACAGAAAACCAGGAAATTCTGGTAAATATATGATTAAATTTTCAGGACAGTGACACTGAATTTAGGGGGAAAAAATCATGAAATTTCAGGGGTGAAGTGATAAACCCGCTTAAGTCGATTTTGACTATTGGCTAGTTTTTGATGAATATCTCGGAATCTAAAGGAGATAGAAAAATTTTTGTTATGACATTTTTTTAGGATCAATTGAGGGCTATAAGAAAGGTCCTGACAAAAATTTTTCTATCTCTCTTAGATTCTAAGATATTCATCAAAAACTGACCAAAAGTCACAATCGATTTAACCCTGTTTACTGCTTGGTTACTGATTTCAGATTTCACTGAAAATTTAATGTAATTGGGCACTGAATATTCATATTATATTAGAAATTCAAATAAATTAAGGAAGTTTCGTTTTTATGCTGTTTAAAATTCTGGAATTTTCCTGAATTTCACTGTCCTAAAAATTGGTAGTCAACAGTCCATGAAGTTTCATTTTTTATCTCATAGTGTCAATATGAATTTTACACTATTCAGTGGCAACTACACAGAGTCTGTGTTATCATTCACTCAATGCAGTGTTACTCGTTACACCTTCTCGATGTTAGCGATAACACCGAACTTATTCTTCTCAACATATTTTTAACTCCCTAGTGATGTACACCGCGAACCATGTGGACTTTCTGGGATACCAATACGGTGTCAGAATCAACACCGAATTTTTTTCTGTGACCCTGGTAGGAGATGAAGAATGGGCCAAGATCGGCCGAAGCTGGCCCACCCTCGCCCATTCTTCCTCCCCTACCAGGGGAGTCGTATTAATAATATTTGGCAAAATTTCTGTTAAAAAAAATAGAGAACTTACATGAACTCGTAATTTCCATTTCTCCCTTTACAAGAAAGAGTCCAGGGATGAGGGGTTCTTTACCGGCAGAGAACAAATGTGAAAGGCCGAATCAACCGGCGAGAAATTTTTCAAAGGGTTAAATTATGAATTATTACCTAGGTGGTGAGGACTTTCAAATGGAAATGTGAAAGCATTATTTCAATCCTTCATCTCACTGGATTATTTATTTATTAAGAGTCAGTAACTTCAGTCGCAAGATTAAGGGTCACAACGGTAAGATTGAGGGCCGAAATAAGGGTAACAAGAGTCAGATTAAGGGTTTAAATAAATGTCAAGGATTAAATTAAGGGTCACAAGGATCAGAGTAAGGGTCCAAATAAGGGACATGGGGGTTAAAAACCAAAGGTCGAAAACTAAGTGTCACCAGAGTCAAAATAAGATTCGCGAGGGTTATAATGAGGGTCAGATTAAAGATCCAAATGAGGATCACAAGGGCCAGATTAAAGGTCACAAGGGTCAAAATAAGGGTCTGAATATCTCTCTATAGTGAAAAAATCCAAATCGACTATTGGTGATGAAAATTTGGTGCTCGAAATTAAGACTCCAAAATTAAGGGTCAAAATAAGGGTCTGAATATCTCTCTATAGTGAAAAAATCCAAATCGACTATTGGTGATGAAAATTTGGTGCTCGAAATTAAGACTCCAAAATTAAGGGTCAAAATAAGGGTCACGAGGGTTAGATTACGGGTCACAAGGGTTAGAATAAAGATCATGACGCTCAGGGGGAGCGAGCAGGGGCCGTAGTCCCCTAGTCCATTATTATAAAATGTCTATTATTATAAAATCAATTTATTTTAAAATGGGCAAATGGGGAAAAATTATAATTAAAAAATGGAAATTAGGGAAAACTGAAGTCCACGCAAGTTTCCTATTCCCTTCAAATAAATTTGTTGTCGTGCATTGTGTCTTAAAATGCTGCATTTAAAAATTTTGTGATCACTCATCACAGCTATTTTCACACAACTCTCCCTCCGCTCGACATACAGTCTCCAGTGACACACTCGACCTTCGGGGCGGCTCGCCAGGAGGAATTCAAGACGCTCCGACGCCTCCGTAACTTTCTCATGCTCATACCCTCTGATTTAAATTCGAGGGCTGATATCAAACATGTTGAATAATTCCCCCCCCATTTTTTCAAACACGCGATTCCTCCAAGTACTTCATCCACGCGAACAGATAATCATCTCGTTTTTCTCAATAAATTTTTCGTTGATAATAACTCCACATAAATTTTTCGTCGATAATAACTCCCCATAAATTCTTCGTTTTTTATCGCTTTTTTTTCGCGCCGCCTTGAGAAGATTCAGGGGAAATTAGCGAAGATAATTGGTAGGATGTTTGCCATTTGAGGGGTGAGTGGGGAATTATACAGAAAGGCTTATGGAGGTAAGCGTCAGAGATCAGGCGGTTCATTTAGAAAAGCTAAAACGTTTCTCTGTGCGAGGGGAGCTCGAGGCCACTCAACGAAGGGAGTGGGCCGGCTCTAGTTTATCAAGAGTAAGCCAAACGTGTGCACGTGTGTATGTGTGGGTGTGTGTGTGTGTGTCACCAGCGGTGACTAGAGTATCTGGCGGTGGCTCGAGTGGATCGTGGAAAATAATTGGAGTGGAGCCAGTGGAGCAAATGCGAAGGAGGCAGACTTTCCACTCTCATCTTGCTCCTCTTTCTTCGCATCGCGGTTCTTTCTTACCACTTTTCCTCTCTTTGGAGAGGGGGAAAGGCTCGATGACAGATCGATAATCGACCTGGGGTCTATCACATGAGAGACTGTGCACTCCATTCGCGGGATGAGAGAGCCCAGTGATGAGAACTGGTTCGATTCGTTCCCCAGATTTTTTTCTGGTTTAATTGAAAATGCGCTTTGGTGGAGATGAAGCTGTATCACTTTTTTTCATTTCTTGTTATTGATCAATTTTTTTAATATAATTTTTAAATGTTGAACACATTATTTTAAGGGGCAAGCGTTTTTATATTGAATTTTTATAAGGAAAATCGATTGCCAATTCTTGTAGAATGCGCGATTTTTATTATTTATTGCCATTTCTGTTATGTATTGTAATTTTTTTTAAATAATTTCTGCATTGGAAACATTAGGAAAATTTTCTCACGGTTTAAACGTTTTTTTTCCGTGGGAATATCAATTAAGGAATTTCTTTATGAAGAATAACTATATGGTATATTCGATCTGGGAAGAAGATAATTTTTCAGCAGAACTCATTTTTTCTTTCAGTGGAGAGATTGGAGCCGACCGATTCGGTCTTCAGATCTTTTTATGTGTTTTAATTAAAAAAAGGGCTTTCATGGAGATGAAACGCTTCATGTTTTCTCGTTCCATATGTTTGATCAGTTTTTTAAATACTATTTTTAAGCATTGAAAATATAATTTTGAGAGTGGAAACGTTTCTATAATGAATTTTTATCAATTCAAAATGGAAAATCAATTGCAAATTATTCTAAAGAGTGACTTTTATTATTTATTGTAATTTCTGCTATTTATTGCAGTTTTTAAAAATTCATAGAATCTATTGTCATCTCCTTTATTTAGTGTAACTTTGAAAATTTTATCAATTTAATTTTATTATTAATTTGATTTAATATTGCAAATATTAAAAATAATAATTTCCACGATTTAAAAGTTTTGTTTTTCATACAAATGTCAATTAAGGAATATTTCTATAAAAAATGATTACATGAAATAGTAAATTTGATAAGAGTGCTGAGTGATGAGAATTTGGACGATTTATTCCTTAAATTTGTTCTGTATTTCGACTAATAAAATTGATTTGGAAGGAGTTGAAATTGTTGCACGTTTTTTTTATTCTTTATTTTTGATCAATTTTTTTCAAAATATAATTTTCCAGTCTTACATATTTTATTTCGGGGATGCAAACATTTTTATAATAAGTTTTATCAATTTAAACTTGGAAATCAATCGGGAATTGTTCTCGAATAAGAGATTTTCATCATATATTGGCATTCAATTTATTTTTAAAGAGAAAAAAATTCACAAAAAAATTCCCAAAAATATTGGGTTTCTATAGATAACTTCATCATGGTGTTCTATTATTTATTGTAAGTAAAAAAAATATTTTTCTATATTCTAAACATTAAAAAAAAATATTTCCCCAAAACAAACATTTTATTCGAATACGAATGTCGATTCTATAATATTTTTTATCACGAATCTTTCATAAAACAGTAAATTTTGAGTAGAAAAATACAAAAAAGTACAATTGTTTTAAAAAATTGTTGGAAAAATATGGAAATTTATTTTTAGTTTAGATTTATCTACTAATAAATAACTAGAAACAATTCTCATTTCATTTGTTCGATTAAAAATACTCATCTGCCAGTTTCTAGTCGACTAAAACAATCTACCGGAATAATTAAATTCAAATTGAGCTCGTGGAATCACCAGTTTTTAATCATCGCCAACTGCTCATCCGTGACTATGTAGCCGATTTCATGCATGGGCTTGACGATTTTTGGTTTCTTGCTGAGTGAATCTATCCACTTGTAATAAGGCAATTCCTCCCTCGTTCCGCCGTACATCTTGGGAAGGCTCGTTGGTTTGATATGCTTGTGAAGGCTTGACATGTCATCTCCGTGAAAGAAAACACGTTCCTGCATTCCCTTGTTTAATAGTGGCTTGAAAACTGAATATATCACATCGAATACCCAGGACTGATGGAGTATGTGAATTGCGTGTGTCTTCATGGGGAATGACGTCACCATAAGTGCTATCACCATGTTCGCAATCTGTTATGAATGGAAAAGATGAATGAAAATATATCAGTTGAACAGTGATTTTTTTATTAGAAAATTTTTCACAAGATTAAACTCGTCTGGAAAAGCGAAATAGAATGGGAAATAGTGAAATGAACAGGGAATTAAAATGGAAACGACATTTTCCCATTAAAAATCCCACCATAAAATCGAAGAAATACTAATGAAATGAAGCAGTAAAATATTTCAAATTGAAATACCACCAAAACAACTCAATGTTTCATGTCAATTGAAAAAAAATGAAAACAGTAAGACAAAATAAATTCGTCCTACAGAGTATTGATCGAGCTGAGAACATTCCCCCTTCATGTTTACGATTTGTCTGATAAAAAAAATTGATATAATTACGAAGGGTTGAGTGGCCTTGTGATGAAAAGGAAATCCCTTCAACCAAATTAAAAATAATGAGATTAATGCCGAAGTTTCGGCCTCAAACTTGGGTGCTCCTCACGACAATGGATATTTTCATTCCCGAGGAATTGATTGTCTTTTCAACACATACTAGATTGAGTTTTTGCAAGTTAATTTTTCCGCAATTTTGAGGCCATACACTCAATTGTTATTTGATGTATCATCTGATGCATTGTTATGTATGTTGGCAGATAAATGAAAATATCTGGGAATTACCCTCCACATATATGTACACACAGAAAAACTTGGAAATACACTTCAATTGAAACGCAAATTAAAATCACAGTTAAAATCGCAGTAAATTCCGATTACATAATCTCAATTTACGTTTTCCTATTCGTAAATTACGAAGAAAAATAATTATTTTTAGGATATCCAAATATCTTTTACAGTTTGGTACAAAACACACTATAAATTCAATCATCAAATTTTTCTCACGCAATTAATTCATGATTTTTCGTCATGAATTTTTTCAAATTTTTCAATTAAATTGCGTGAGGAAAATTTCAAAAAAATCATGACTATTCAGCGTCATTTAAATTACATTTTGCGCAGAATTATTATTTGTTTTACATTCGTTGTTTATAAATAAGTAATTGAAATTGTTTAAACTTTCGGAAAACTTCTTTCTTAAACATGAAATCCATTTTTGGTAAAATTCTGAATATGACTAAATTCGTTACGATTCCGAAGAAGTGATTTTTATGGTGGAAAATTGATTGTTTATAAATTATTGATAGAAAATGCTCATGATTTTCAAAAATTGCAATTTTTTAATAATTTTATCAATTTTGCTTCAAAAGTCAACTTTCTCTTCTTTCAGATTTTTTAAATGTTTTCTAACGGTTCAATACCGAGATTCAAATTCAGATGTGCAAAATTAAAATAACAAAATCCTTGTATAATATCCAGAAACTTAGGTTTAAATGGAGCTCAAATGAAAGTTCTGATGTTCGACTACAAAAGTTGAAAAGCATTTTCCTGGAGAAAAAATAGCCAAAGTACTTGGATATCCTTACGCGTAAAATACGATATTCTTTTCGTAAACTAAGCATAAGTAAATCGTAAAATACGTTTCTATTAAGATCGTAATTAACAATTCATTAAGCGTGAAATAGGCGTAATGAAACGTAAAAGACACTAAACACAACTAGCGTTTAATTTTTTCAGTGCGTAATGAGTTCTCGAAATTAGACCTCAAAACGTCGACATTAATCCTTCCACATTTTTCATTCAATTCGATGGAGTTAAAAATAGTGGCCGTGTGGACATAAAATTCCAATTCTCAATTTAATTTCCTGCCTTAATGACCTCGAGGCCCCGTAGCCCCAATTTTAATTAAAAGCTTCGGTCAACGAAGCTAATTTAAAATTTCATTAATTTTTTCCCCATCGCGAGGACACTCAACCCTTCTTACTTCATTGACACCGTTACCCCCAGGAAATATTGATAGGGGAGGGTGCGCCTGTACCGCTCAGCAGGCAATACCGCCCACCCGATTTTCTCCACAACCATCAACTCGAAAATTTTTTTCTTTTCCTGATCACGAAGGATTTGATGATAGAATGTGATTGTTGAGAAAATTTCACTCTATTTACCACTTTAAATATTAAAAAACACATAAGAAAGATTCGAGGTCTTTATGGTGCAAAATTGGTGCACTAGTAATTAAGGTTTTTGATAGTTTCAAACTCCGAATTGTTATATTAAACTATGATTATTCGATTCGTGTTATATTCACGCGTAATTTGAGACCAATTCGAACTCAAAACTCCCCTCGCGTCAATAGTTATCAACAATTTTGTTGACGCCGAGCGGAGCCGGAAATACCGCTCATAGGATCGGCCACGTTGTTACTCGACAGCAGTCGACTACAGGTTAGATTGCAGCGCAAACGATACACGGAATTTCCTATGGGCGGCATTGGAATCGTGCCGAGCGGTATTACCCGACGGTGGGTAGTACCGCTCAATGGGCTCTCTCTTTTGTTTTCAATTAATTTTGTCGATTCTGAGGGGAATTAGACGTCTACACTTCGAGAATAATGAGTTCAATAGTCAAAGAAGTACATAAAAATATTTTTTCCACTCAAGTTGAAATAGAAAATGTAAAACTGGCATTTCCCCTTAGGTGGGCGGTACAGGCATACCCTCCCCTATACCTGAAGTTGGAAAAATATCACAAA
The DNA here is from genome assembly GCF_001412515.2 of Diachasma alloeum. Classification (NCBI taxonomy): domain Eukaryota; kingdom Metazoa; phylum Arthropoda; class Insecta; order Hymenoptera; family Braconidae; genus Diachasma; species Diachasma alloeum. The sequence goes on from NW_021680360.1 coordinate 1,357,990, forward strand.
CCCAACTAAACTCACCTGCGGGGTCATAGTCCACGCATGAGTCATAGTGATATCACGAAGGTCGAATATCACAAATCCCCCGAGTATCTGTGCGCGTGGCTCCAAGGCCCCGAGTTCAAGGATAATAACAGTCGCCTTAAAAATCTCCTCGACCCCGTACTTCTTGGGATCCCAATTTCCCATCCTGTAGATCATCATCCTGCGTCCGCACTCGGTCCTGTATCCAGGCACTGTCATGACATCGTCGTCTCCAATGTGACGCATCTTGAGGGGATCGACATTCTCATGAATCTCCGGATGCTCCTCCTTGAAGTTATAGTATCTGACAATCTAATAACAACATGTCGAGTGAGAACAGAGTTCTATACGTGAAGAAAAAAATATTTCACAGATTGTATTTGACTTTTATTAGTTTTGTGCCGATGTCATGAATAATTCTGCAGTTTTTCTACGTTTTTAAAAGAGGAATAGAAAATACTTAATTGGAAAAAATCTATAGATTTTGATATTTCTACACAGATTCACGTAAGAAGAAATTTAATTTAATTTAATTTAATTTAATTTAATTTTTTATTAATAGATAAACCTGTCGAATTCGTTAGAAAATTCTATTGAATTTCTATTAAACTTTCTATTAGTTTTTGGCTGATTCTATGGACAGGTTCAATAGAAAACATTCAATAGAAGTAGTCAACAGAATTCGATTTTTCTACATAACTTATTCATCAATTCTTATGGAATTGATCAAAATCGATATGGAATTGAGAAAAATCGATAGAATTCTTATGGAATTGATAAAAATCGATAGAATTCACAAAAACGTATTCTTGAATTTTTGATTAATTACAATTATTCATGTTGTACTTGAAAATTCAAGTAAATGGAAGAATCCTTGTCTCCCTGCCATTCAAAAAGTTCAAATTCCGCTGAATTTTCATTGAAATTTTACGGGTTTTTCCTTGAAAAATGTATTCAAGGTCAACGTCAATGTCAATTTTTTACAACAGTGCATAAGAGCTCGCTATTGAAAATGTCTATAAAAGAAAAAGATAACAGCAGAATTTCAAATAGAAGTTTCTTAGAAATGTAATAGAATTTTCCATCGGATCCGTCAGTTTTTTCAACGAAATTGTCTCGCACGTGAGACGAAAAAATTCCGTAATAAAATTTCAACTGCTCGTATAATGACACTTGAAGCCATTTTTACGATGCCACATTCTTTTTGTTCACCACTGGATGCTTTTCACGCGTGGGCACTTGTGCGAAGGCACTTTGATCCACTCTACCAAGTTTCTAACGCAATCCAGAGGACCAATGAAAAACTTCTCTGAACTTTGATCAAGTACGAGAGAGAAATAAAGAAGTGTGACTTCCACGACGAGCCAGTGCAAAGATTATAACCAGAATTTATGGGCTTCAGGAATATCTGTCACGTGATTAATTACGTTCCCAGGGTGCTACGACATTAGGAGCCACTTATTTTGGTGCTGTAATCAAAAGGAGGAGACCAGAGTCTAGGAGAATGGGGATAATAATAACCGACGTTGGATTTGGCTGAGTGATCAGTTCGCCTTGGCACTCTTACGCAATGCCACGGTTCTGTCGCGTCAAGTTTATGCTTCCAGTTCGATTCACCAGTTTTATAACCGTGGAAAACATTCTGCACTTAATGATATTGAACACTGAGTTGAGTTAATTCCGATAAAATATTGTGTAATTTGAAGGGAAAGAAGGATTATTAAACTAAAAGGGGAATTTTGTACCGGCAGCAATAAATGACTTTTTACTGCATTCGAAATCAAGATGTTTAATCAAGAAATTATTTTTTGCTGATACATGTGTTGATTAAAACATTTTTTTACCACAACGCAATGTTTTGATCAGGCCAGGATTATTTGGCCAAGACTTTATTTTATTTATTTATTGGTATCACAGTCAAACCGCCGGAGCCAATATATGATTTAAATATTAGTAGATGAATAAATTCAAATGTGATACAGATAGTTTATCCAGAGGTAGAATAACGCGAGGTATTTTACATGATGTCATAACACATAAGAGTTCGAAAGTGACGTTGCGAGCGGAAAATCTTAAATCGAAATTACTTACAAGGCAAAGAAAATCAGTAATGGTTAATAGAGGTTTCATAAGCATTTTTTTCTAGCGAGTCAAGCGAATCACTAACATGTCCATGTCAGGGGACCAAAACTTGATTTCATCAGAACGCAATTTTTCGGCCAAGAAACGTTTTTTCGATCAGAATGTCAAGTTTTGACGGAGCGATGATTGTTGAGTAAAAACTATTTTGCACAATACTCAACGTTATAACTAAGATATCGAGTTGGCTGAACACTTGACAGTTCAATCAAGCCATGAACTTTTAAGCAGCCCTGACTTTGCTCCCGGACAAGACCTACCGCCAAACCAAAAGTTGACTGCTCAATCGAGACGTGTTTCCCTCAGAAGACTTGTTTTCCTATTCAAGACTTCATAACTAAGATGTGATGTATCAATTAAGCCATGACTCAACGATTCTTCAGAAGAAACAAAAAAGCTCCCTCCTAAAGATATATTGATTCATAAATGTGCAAAGGATGCAATATCTACGCCATCAATATATTTTTAGTCACAGCATCACTATCACACCACGACTGGTTGATCAAAACACAATTTTCAATGAAAGCATCCTCATCAGAACGCAATTTTTCGGTCAAGAAACGTTTGTTTGGTCAGGACGCAAGGTCTTGTTCATCATCTTCTGAACAAGATTCAACTTTATAACAAAGACCTTAAGCTGACTGAAGCCTCAACAGCTTAATCAAGCCATGAACTTTTGAATAACCATGACTTTGCTCCCTGACAAGACCTACCGCATAACCAAAACCTGACTGCTCAATCGAGACGTGTTTCCCTCAGCAGATTTGTTTTCCCATTCAAGACAAGACTTCGTAATTAAGACGTGATATATCAATCAAGCCATGACTCAACGATTCTCCGAAGAAACAGAAAAAGCCTCCTGCTAAATACATCATTACATAAACGTGCAGAGAGTGCAATATCTACGCCATCAATCCCCCAGGATTGAATTTCCACCGCATTACAATAATGTGATCAGTGCTCATACTTTATTGTCTACATTAATAACAATGGATGACCATAAAAGATCATCAAATTTGACCACCTTACGAGTAAGAGATGGTTCAAAGTAGCTGTTAATCCCCCGGCCAAACAAATAAATGTCGGTAAAGCTTTGGTGTTCTTCCTCAATGATCTACACCACCAATTCCACAGGATTGAATTCCCACTCCATTACAATAATGTGATTAATGTTTATTCTTCCATTTCTACAAGACTTACAATGGAGGACCATAAAATATCATCGAAGCTGGTCATCTCGAGCATAAATAAACAGTTCGTAGTAGATGTTAATCCCTCGCCAAACAAATAAAGGTCAGCAAAGCTTTAGTTTTATCCCTCGATCAGCATCTCTTTCCCCATTGTTATCGATTCTGTCAAGTAATAATAATACTTCTAATGATTAAGACAAAAGATTTTGACATAAATGGATGCATCGTCCGGAGTGGCGATAGCTGACTGAATCGAAGACATCAAGCGATCTTGATATATAAAGACGACACTTAGTCGATAAGACAAACAATGATTAAATCAGTAGTGAAAATAAGATTCAGGACACTGAGAGAAAGAAAGAACTACTATGAATAAGGCATTTCTTGAGCTGAGGGTGGGGTTCAGACAAGCAATCGGTGGTCTTCGGAATGAAGCGCTAAGATACTAAATGGAAAATTAATATTTTCTTTTCCGAATGAGATAATTTTCTTCAAACGACGAGAAAACTTCAGAATGAGGAGATGAGTTTGTTTCTTTCAAACTCATTGCAGTTGAAAGCGAGTGACGGATATTTCAGAAATGTCTGGAGGTTTTGCTTCGCATGAATTCTGTATTCATTAAATACGAAAAACTCCGATTCATGAGCCATTAAGTTGATGTAAAAAAAAGACTCCCTAGAGTCAAGAAATTCTCACTTCATCGGAAAATGCTCATTTTCAAATTGTGAACACTTGACGAGAATTGTATACAGCCAGTCATTATAGGAATGTCTCGTCGTTTGGTGCAAGAAATTAGTTTGAGACATCATTTCATTTTTTCTTTCAATGTGATTATGATAACTTTATAGCTGCCCGGTGGCTTGGCGCAGTGGGGAAGTTCGTTGCCTCACATGCGAAAGGTTCCGAATTCAAAACCCGACCGGGTAGAATGGTGAGATCTAACCATTTCATGTCTTGATCATCATCGCAGCATACCCCAACCGAGTCGAAACGATGTAAAATAACGATTAAAAAAAACTTTATAGCTATTTTCATCATAACTGTGTAACATACAGTGACTATTTTATTTTTGCAAAATAATTCTGGCTACTGAATCCTCACAGAGAAACGAAATTTTTACTTTAAGGAACATGTCACTCTAATTCCAAAGACGTAACACTGATTTGTAGGAATCTATCAGAAATTATTGGTGATACTGGACAGTGACTAGAATAATCTTGATTATCAGTGACTTAATCACTGAAATTTGGTGATGACTTCTTAAAAAGTAGAGGTGACTCCCTGAAAAGTGATTCAGTGACATTTTCAGTGACTATTTTGTCCTTGAAAATTAGTGAAGATGTCTTTAAAAATTAGTGATCAAGCCACTGAATACCAGAATTTTGCAGACGTTGATTTTGACAGTCGCAAGTCCTTCACACAGAAAAACCTAAATGTAAATTACGTTTTGATAAACGTAATTTACACTTATCGTCACTATGATGTCTGGTGGCTTTTATTCCATAATGAAAATCGGAATTTAAGCTCTAAAAAAGCATATTCTACGGTCAAAATAAAAACGTAAATTACGCCTGAACAAAGCGTATTTTACATTTATTAAAATGTAATTTACTTATAGCAAAGTGTCTTTTACGTTTGTCAAAAATACGAAAAAATAATCGCTTGACGCTTTAACTTCAAGCGTGAAAGATGACGTCTTAAGCGTAATTTACGTTTAGGTTTTTTTGTGTGCTAAAAATTAGGGATGCATGGGAAAATCAAAACTTTTCAAGATTTTTTTTCTCTAAAATTGCGTTCTGAAGCAGTATTGGAAAGTAAATACTAGTAATAATAATAAAACGTGTATTTGCAAATAACTTACCAATCGATGAGCTCGATTGACATTGAAATTACGCGCCCGAAGAAACCTGATGAGAAAAGCGTCGTCCATCCGATGCGGATTGCACTCGCCCCTCTCTACGAATTAATCAATTAGCCATATCGTCGAGTTTAATTGATCGGAATACAAGGCAAACAATTAACCCCATCACTTTCGAAATATAATAATCAGAAACGTCATTGCATCCTATTCACTTCCCCCGAAGGGAACATTCAAATATTACGTCACGCGATTAACGGGGAAAGGGAGGGGGTCTATATTTTCCACAGTTGTGGTTCCGGGGGGAGGGACGATTTCCCAGGTTGTAATGTTACACCATATTTTATTTTATTGGAGGGAAAGAATCGGCAATTTGTGTGCTGCATTGACTCACATTACAGTGAAACCTTCAACTACTTTCGAATATATTATACAGATCGGAAATTTTGAAATGGTTTTCTTCAACTTTTAGTGTCGTACGGGTTATTTTTGGGTTTTAGATATCAACGTTTATTATTTTATATTATGGTTTGAACCTCGTAGGCAATTTAACTTTGTAGTGAGTCAAGGAATCTGTTCTCATTGAGTTCATGTTATATTCGTATTGGACCGATTGAATTGATTGATTTTTTGTACTCACCTTCACTTTTCTTCGTTCGGGAATTGGGCCCTCCCCCAAACTCGTAATAGTGAAACTCACTCCGTAAAAATATCGTTTACGGCTAGTGCCATGAAATTTTTTACCCGCGTGGTTGGCCCGTCCACGCCTGTAAAAAACCCCATCGCATTCGCCCCGAAATATACTATTTCTTCACAAGTGCGTAAAGTGAAATTTTACGCACGCTCCGTGTCAAACAGTTCTTGACAAAACTAAATAATTTTGAGGGGACAATTTTTTTGGGTCAAAAATATTCTTTCCTATGGAGTTCTCTCAGATCAAATGATTGTTGTACAATAGATTATATTTTTTCCTGTGGACAGTTCGAATTCATCTACAGATATTTCTGATGATCACGACAAAAATTTGATTTTTGTGAAAGATATCAAATTTCCTTCTATCAAGTTGATTAATTTCCCTCAAGTAAATCTGTTCCACTGTATCAAATATTCTCACGTGGAACATATCGTTTTTCCGCACACGGAGAGAAAAATTCAATAAAAATTACCAGAAAAAAAACGTGAAAATTACGTTTCGAAATGTAATCCGCGAAGTAAAATTCAATAAAAAGTGTGAGTCAGAACTGAAATTGTACGAATCGCCGCGTAAATTTCACGAGTTGTTCCGTAAGAATTAACCACCCGTCTGACGACTCACCGCTGTGGGGATAAGTCGTTCCGTAATTTTTCCCCAAGTATTGAGAAATTTTACGGAACGGAACGCAAAAATAACTTATCCGCTTCATAAAAATTGTTGAACGTTCAAGAATTGTTGATGATGAAGGCATACTAAGTCAGTAAGTTTCTGTAAAATTTTACTTCTTCGGAAAAAATGACGTGACAATTTCATACTTGGTTCGGTGATGAACCCGAGAATCCACTGAACGCTTTAGATTTATTCTCTTCCATTCCTATAACAATTGCCGGGAAACTATTCCCCATTGCGGATTACGTGGATTGTTCGGTAATTTTTGCTGAATATTTCTCTCCGCGTATCAAGTTGGCTAATTTCTACTGGTTTTTCGGCAGAGCTAATTTTTTCTCTCAGTACCGTAACATTTGAATGCCCCTCGAATAGATCTAATATTCAAATTCCATTTGATGATAGTACCACGAGGCAATTTCACTGTAGTTAATACCCAGCGATAATTACCGTAAATCATGTCGCGTAGCTCGTCGAGAGTCTGACACTTGACCTCGTCCGTTTCGCCCAGTTCTCGTCTTGCATACTCCAACACCTCCGGCGGTGGTGGTTCCTCCAGGTCCAGGTCGAGTTCCTCCTCGTCGAGTTTTTCATCCGTGTTTAAGTTCAATGGTTCATTCAGCGCATCCTCGAATATCTCGGTTTTTTCATGTGTTTTTGTTGAATTATCGTGCACAAGCAACATTGACTCGTACATTTTCTCAATGTCATCCGTTTCGTCAATTTTTTTAGCGTCTATCAAAGGTTTCTCCAGATTTATCGACCTGCAATTCGAGATTTATTGGCTGTCAACGAATTTATCCGATTCTTGGGTAATAGTGGGAGGGAAAATTGATGTGAATGATGATTCCGGCTTCTGAGGAGATGTCATCAGAGGAAATTAATCGATGTTTAATATTTCGGCGAGAATAATTGAAGGAACAACGTAAAGGCCATTGAGGAAAACGGTTCAATTATGAATTTATTCGAGATGAATACATAATCGGAGTATCACGTGGAATTTTTTACAGCTAAAAAAATAATTTTCGAAATTTGTTTTTTGCGTTTCCGTTTTTCAAAAAATTTAACGAATAATTGAAGCAGAATTCTTTGTTAATTCTGCTTCATGATTAACGTTTTTGATGGATAATTTTTATCGATTTATCGATCTGCAATTCGAGATTTATTGGCTGCCAACGAATTTATCCCATTCTTGGGTAATAGCGGGGGGGAGAAATTGATGTCAATGATTGTTCTGGGTTCTGAGGAGAAATAATCAGAGGACATCAATCGATTTTTAGTATATAGACGAAGATAATTAAAGAAAAGTATAAAGGCGATTGAGGAAACCGGTTCAATTATGCATTTATCTCAAGGACAGATATCACGTGGCATTTTTTTTAGCTAAAAAAAGTATTCTCGACATTTTTTTTGCTGTTTCCATTTTCAAGACAACTTAACCAATCATTACGTCAGAATTCTTTGTTAATTATACTTCGTAATCAACGACTTCGATAGACAATGTTGAAAAACTTTGTTTATGCTAGATAAATTTCATCAAACTTCTTAAACATTTTCATCACATGATATTTTCCCTGAAATTACAAAGAATTTCGTCATTGAAACTCGAAAATTTAAACTAAAAAAAATTAAAACTGTAATTTTTAGTTCAATTATTCCATGAGAATTGATATCAATCAGAAAAATTCAGCAATTAATTAAAAAAATTTTGAATTATCTCAAATTTTAAGATAGGTTTTTCCCTAAAAATTGAACTCAATGTGAATCTTTTGAAAAGTACAAGTCAAATGTCTATGAAATTCCATTCTCTTTTCTTACAATGAAGGTCTTATGATCTTCATAATTCAACAATTGAAATGAGCTACATTAATTAAAAAATGAAAATACTTTGCTGATTACGTGATGAAAATTCTCGTAATCGAATTCCCTTCGGACATGTTATAAAATCGCTCATCGATGAGTTATTTTCATGAATAAATGCTTATGAAATTGTTTTCCTCACCCATCTTTTTTATTGTACAGTTGGTTCTTCTCTAGATTCTCTCCATTCTTCAGCCTCAAAATTCCCGCATTCATGTCAGACATTCTGTCTCCCCTCGAGATTTTTTCCAGTGGAATTATTCTATCCTTCGAGTTCTTCTTTCTATTTTCAAAACGTTCAGTTACGTGATTCAATCGAATCCGCATGCACCACTTGAAGCCACACTCGACTGCACTTTGTCGTATCCATAGGCTGATTGAAAAATATTTACCCACAGTTTTCTCCCCACTTTACCACTCGAGACGTGGACATGAGTATCAATCCTGTCATGCAATTCTCAACTGCAATTAATGTTCATTTTTTTCACGTTATTTTGTAATTGCTAGGGGATAGCTAGTGGCGGATTATCTTAGTGTGATAATTTTCGAATTTTTCCTGTCACTGGAATGACCTTCAAACTATCACTTAATTTTTATTACGTTTATACATTGAGAATATTAATATAAAATTAATCATTGACTGGAAAAGATGAATTTCTCGAGATCGAAAAATTTTTGAAATCCCCTTTTGAGCGGGTTTAGTTTTTTCAAATATAAACATGTGTTTATATCAGTAGCGAAGTGGTAAAAGGGTTTAAGTCGACTTATCTCGCAGTTGAGTTTTCGAGGAATATTTCCGAATCTAGTGGAGATAGCGAAATTTTCATAATTACATTTAGTGTAGCACTCAATCGGCTCCACAAAAAAGGTTATAACAAAAATTTTGCTATCTCCCATAGATTCCGAGATATTCATTGCAAACTGGTCAGCAGTCAAAATTGACTTGTACCGTTTTACCACTTCGCTACTGATATAATCCAAATAAAGACTGTAAGGTTTAAGATATTAGGCAAGAATAAAATAATTGATTAGTGAATTATGTATGTAATAATTCTTTATGTGGATCCGCGTATGAAAAAATTCAATAGAAATACCTATTACTTCTCTTTAAAGAATTCTACTAAGGCTCTAGTAGAATTGGAATTTAAAAGAATCTTTTGTTTTATAAAAAAATTTTTTTTTCATAAATATTCTGAAAAATAGATATTTTTCGTAGAAAAAAGCCTATAAATTTTTATTTTTGTATACAACTCTTCCTGTTAAGATTTTTTCCTAGGCAGTAATTTTCCTACTTTTCGTTCTTGCATTTTATCATGTGAAATGAATCAAAATACCGTGAAAAAACCTGAAAATTGTAAATTCATGTCTGGGAATTTGTATGCCGAAATCAAAATTTTTTGACTTTTTTCTATCAAATAACGCAGTAAAATTCCACGATCTTTTATAGAATGAGCGCAGAAAAGGAATAGAATTATTCACTACTATTTGAGCCTGTCATGCAATTCTGAACAGCAATTAATTTTGATTTTTTTTTCACGTTATTTTGTAATTGGTAGGAGATAGTTACTGGCACATTATCTTAGTATGATAATTTTCCAATTTGTCCTGTCACTGGAATGACCTTCAAACCAAGATTCAATTTTTATTCCGTTTACGTATTGAGAATATTAATACAAAATTAATTATTTATTGGAGGAGATAAATTTTTTGATATCCAAATGTTTATGAAATCTTCTTTTGAAGAGATAAATGAGGTTTAGTTTTTTTTTTTAATAAAAAAATGTTTACGTAATCCAAATAAAGACTATAGAATCCCATACATTAATTAAAAATGAAGTAATTGGTTAATGAATTATTTATGTAATAATTCTTGACATGGATCTATGTGCGAAAAAATTCAGTAGAAAAACGTACCACTTTTCATACGGAATTCGATAGGGGTTCTACTAGAATTCTATTTAAATAGTCTATTTCGTCACTAGGCCGAAAAAAACTTTTCTGGCGAATATGAGTTTGCAGCCCGATCCGAAGGCAAGGGCTGTAATCATATGAGCTAGAAAAGTTTTTTTTGGCCGTATGACGAACAGTATTTTTTGTTATGACGGCCGTGAGGCAGCGCTTCACGACCGGAATGACAAAAATAATCATGTGTTTTTCATGTCAATTCTATAAAAAAACGATGCAATGTATTTAATCCTGTCATGCAATTCTCAACTGCAATTAATGGTGTTTTTTTGCGTTATTTTTCAATTGGTTTAGGGGTAGTGAAGGTATACTGTCACGTAAATTTGGCTGAATTTTCCGGAAAGAGACCTTGAATTCGGAAAAAAAGTCGATGGAATTTCAAGTTTTTCTGAAAATTCAAATAAAGTCCCAAATTTTGCGTGGCAGGAAGACGGAAATTTCACAATTTATATGAATTTTCAGGTGGAATGGAATATTCCCTGCAAAATTCCCTTGAATTTCTAAGGAATTGCGGCAATTTTTTAAGAAATTTGACGAAAATTCAGAGAAATCTCTTCCTGAATTCCAGATTTCTCTGAATAAAAACCTCTCTTCTTGAACTCCGGATTTCTCAGAATTTTCCTGATTTTCCAATAATTTTCCCGGAATAATTTAACTGAAATTTACTGTTCATACCAATTTTTCCGTGTAATTAGGAATTTTCAGTGACAAAATTCCCTGAAACTTCAGTGGACATGTTACTTATCAGAAATTTCCACGACTCTTATCGGAAATTTCAGTGGAAAATTTTTAGCATTGTATGATCATTTTCTAATTTTTCCATTAAAACATCAAAATATCAGTGAAAAAATCTATAACTCGTTTGGAGAATCACAAACAGACAATGAAATCAGTTTTTGAAATTTTCTCTGCAGTTTTGTGTCAAAACTTGTTATTTGTGGAAAGAATTAAGTTCTACACAAAATGTCCTCATGAAAAATTCACTACTCCCGTCCCTTCCAGGATATTCTCCAAAAACTGACCTCGGAACGAAATTATTGATTCTTCAGTTCCTGCAATTGATTCCATCGCTTGACAAATAATTGACGAGCATAAAATATTCCCTCACATTCAGTCCTCAATCCCCTGACAGTCTAGAAGCCCCTCAATGCCTCAACATTTCCTAAAATTGAAATAAAAAAGTAAACAGCTAATTTAAATTATTGTAATTTCCCGTTTTGCCTGATGCAATCTCCCGCACGTAATAAAAATGACCTTTTCAGACGAAATTATATAATTTCTCTTTTTTTTCTGGATAAAAGCCTCTCCCGGGAGACTGCTCATTTTTCTGTGTTGAAATTGTTCGCCAATTTTCTTCTGAGGAACGAGACAAAGAGACCACAGATGACGTAAGTGACTTCGAGTAATAGAAAATTATTCAACGAAACGATGAAAAGTTTATTTTTAAACTTCACAATACGACAAAAAAGTAGAGAATTTATTTCAAACATAAAGACAATTGAATAATCATTTACATTCATAAATCACTAGATTCTCCAGTTGAGAGATTTCTTTTATGACTAAGAGATAATAACTAAATTATGAATCAAAACCCTTGAATTTTTCAATCAAAAGTAAATAAATCTCCCCAATGCGCCAATTATGGGTTCTGTACCTAATTAAATGTATTAAGTATGGAACGAAAATTATTTGGAGTACAAACATTGGACAAACAGATGAGCACAAATATCTAGTAGATCATTGGATTAGTAGATCAATATATGAAAAACGTTTAACAATAAAAAAAAATAATCGCATAATTATAGATTAGTGCCATTATCAACAAATGAAATTAGCAATACAATTCGTATTATACAAGTAAAGAAAATAGTTCTACTTTAATTATAGAATAGTCAAAAAATTGGAATCGGTTATCTTTTGGTCGCTTCCCTATTTTCGAAAACACTTGATAATTCTTTTTGCATTTGTGCCCTGCTAAATCCGATAGTTTCTCAGGTAGTCATAAAACAATCTGACATTTTCATTCTTCTCGTATCAGTTGATGTGCTTCATCACTTCGTTATGGACTGGACAATACTCTCTCCACAACAAAGGAAATGATAATGTACAATAACTTCTGCGCAAGCGAGATAAAACATGTCTCCTTCCGAAGATTGAAAAAGAAAACTAAATTCAAGGAAGAATTACCACTTGAATTTAAATTAGACACAAAGAAATAGTTTATTTTAATTATGGAAATTTTACTTAAATCAAATGAATGGGTTTATTCAAACGATTTTTTCAATATTTAATAATTCTTTACATAAAAAAGTGTTATAATTCTTTACATAAATCTTTTAAAAAGTTAAATAACTTAAACTAACACTTCATTTACGGAATTGACTTCTGCGAAAAAATGTTTTTTTTTTGCATTAATTTTATAAAAAATACGCAACTTTGTTGCGCGTTTTTTCAAAAAAAAATTTAAATAATAAGTTGATCAATATTTATTTTTTTGCATAACTCTCATTCTGGCTCTGACTCTCATTTTGCATAACTCATTCTGTTTGGACTTTGTCTCGTGCATTAATTTGTTACGCGTTTTCTTCAGATTTTGTTATGAGAAATAAATCAAAATACACTGGAAAAAACTTAAAATTTTCAAATTTATAGCTAAAAATTTCTCTAGAAAAATAAAAATCTATTGACTTTGATTCATGTATTCACTTTAATAGCGCAAAAAACAATTGAATTATTTGATAAAATTTCAATAAAAGTCCCTCAAAATTATTTTAAATAATTATTTTAATAATTAAAAAAATGTGTATCGAAATAAATAATCAAGTTCACTAATTTTCATTTCGTTGAAATGAACGAAAAAAATTCAAAGAATTCCTTTCGATTCAAATGCGTCGTTTCTCCCAGTATATAATACAATGACCTGAAGACCCCACGTGATTGGTCCACTGATGCAATTCGCCTCACCCGTACCCGACACGGATTACTACTTACCCCCGCGGGAATTGTGAAATCGTAAATAACGTAGAAAACAGAAAGATCCTCCTGTTATTCCCCAGCCGCGAAATCGCCCTAATGAAATCCCCGGGAATTGCTTTATATATCCCACGATTATCTGGAGCACCAGGCACGCGAGATAAACCAAGGGGGAGAGAGAAAGAGAAAATAACTGTCAATTTTATAAGAAAGAATCACTGATAACAATGATCTCCGACCTTCGACGCTTCAACATCGCAATAAAAAACCTTTTTCTGTCATTTTCTGTATTTCCTCGATATATTTTCAGCCTGGCGAGTCATTTTCTATTACCACCACCGCGAAACACAAGCTGTGTGGTGTAAACATCGTGAATGTATCAATGATAAATTCACCACAAAGAAAAAAATTGTTATTTAGATAAAAAAAATTCAATAGAAATTTTAGAAATAACAATGTTCTGATTAATTGACGAACAACAGACTGCACTACTGAACTCGTTTAGCAAATTTATGTGAAAAAAATTGTTGTTATCCGCAGATCAATGATTGGCTTATTAAATTATTGAATAATGCTCCAAAAATGCAATAAAAATTGTTTCAATTTTGTCTTTATTTTCTCTGTTTGTAATTCTTTGACTAATTAAAGTACAAAAGACTGCATTAATGAACTCATTCATAAATTTCATAGTAAAAAAATTGATAAGAGCAGAAACTGAATGATTCATTAATTAAATAATGTTTCAAAAATGCAGGACAAGTGGCTTTAATTTTTTCTTCATTTTCTCTGTTTGTAATTGTTGGTCTAATTAACGTACAAAGACTGCATTGATGAACTCCGCAAGCAATGATCTGCTGATTAAATTATCGATTGATGTATCAGAAATGCAATAAAAATACTTTTGCATTTGTTTGTCATTTTCTCAGTTGGTCATTCTCTGACTAATTAAAGCACAAAAGACTGCATTAATGAACTCATTCATGAATTTGATAACAAAAAAATTGATAACAACAGAAACGTAATGATTCCTTAATTCAATTATTGAATAATGTTCGAAGCTAATAATAAAATTCATTTCTTCTTCATCTGTGTGGAAAAAAATCCTGCAATTCATTAGTGCACAAAAGACTGCATTGACGAACTCATTCATGAATTTTATAATAAAAAAAAATGATGACAATAGAAATTGAATGATTCATTAGTTCATTTATTAAATGATATTTGAACCTCGTAACAAAATGAATTTCTTCATCATCTGCTGTTTGGAAAAAAAATCATCCATTTTTTAACGCGAAAGAGACTGCGTAGAGTAATTCATGAAGTCTACATTTAAAAAAATATCAACCAAAAATGAATGATTTGTCGATTAATATATCGAAAAATGCATCAATATTCATCAAAATCGCAATTAAATTCTTTTTCCCGCATTTTCTCTATTTCCTCGATCCACATTTTCCCCCGGCGCGTCATCTCTCATGACTACTCGCGCCACATACAAACCACGTGATGTGCAGATTGTAATATGTGAACGTGTATCAAATCAGGCGACTTCATCACGATACAGCAAAAAAAGAATATTAGAAAAAGCAGAACTACGAATTCAATAGCGAAACGATAAAACGCTTTAAATCGACTTTGACTACTGCCCAGTTTTCACTAAATATCTCGAAATCTAAGGGAGATAGCAAATTTTTTGTTAAAACTTTTTTTATAGTCCTCCATTCACTCTATAAAAAAGGTTATTATGAAAATGTTGTTATCTCCCTTAGATTCGAAGATATTCCTAAAAAATTCGGTTGAAGCTTAAATCGACTTGAATTGTTGTGCCGCTTCACTACTGAATTTTCACATGAATTACTTCACGACAATTGATTCGACACAATTGCATTAACGAACTCATATTAATAAAAAGTATTTCTTTCAATGGAATTGTCTGATATGTAGATGTCCATTGAAGAAAACGAGGGAATCTCAACCGAAGAAATGAAGTGAAGCAATAATTACTCAAAAAAACACAATTAATAATTCCCTGATATCCCGCAAAAATTATTCGATAGTATTGCATTAACGAACTTCTGTATGAGATACAAATAAAAATCTGAACTCAACCAAAAACCGATAAATCATCAATTAGATTATCGACTAATTCATTCAAAAAAATCTCATAATGAAATTAACTGGAGTTCACTTCCACTAATTCAACCGATAAATCTCGCGATAAGAGCCTGTTATCTCCCCCGTGGAATGCAAACGAGATGACGTGCTCCGATGGTCGGCGAAAATAAACAAAACTCCCAATTCATAACATAAATCACAAATAAAACCAAAGAAACCAGTTTGAAAGTCTTTGAAGCCGATGATAATGACCACTAAACTCACGAATTCTCCTCGAAACTGACCGGGACATTCGTGAAGTGGAGATCGTTTCCACAAATGGTGAGACGAAAAAACCGATTTTACCGCACAAACTCACTGTGCATGACAACAAAAGGCGAAATGGAATGGTTGGAGCCTGCGGGAGTCAGACCGCGGCAAAACGCTTATGCAATGCAACTGACTTGAACTGCACACGCGGCCGGACTGCTCGACACCGATCGCAAAAGGCCCTCTTACCCGTCATGGACAACCGCCTAAGCATTGGCGCTCACGTGAGTACTCGGTACACAGTTTAATGGCTTTTTTCAGGTAAATATTTATTGCTGAGGGGACGGTTTTAGCGGTTCATCCGGGGTGAGCATCAGTGCGTAATTGTGATGAAGTTGCTCAAGGGCTTAGAACGAAGTTGTAAAACATACTTGATTCCATAGTATATTTTATACTAAATTGGGGGATGGCTGTTTCAATTCCAAGATGCTTGTTTTGCATCAGGCCGGGTTGTAGCAAGTGCTGTTAAGTGGAATATAAGGGTCAGGCACTGAGTGACAGAATATAAGGGTCAAAAAGCGCAGGTTAAAAAATGAGGGTCAGAATATTAGGGTCAAAACATTAGGGTCAGAATATAAAAGTAAAAAAGTGGGTGTCAGGCAATGAGGGTCTAAATATAAGTCACATATTATGCTTGATCCCCGTTTTCAGCCCTTATATGACCCTCGATTTTGATGAATATTGATGCATTTTTCGATATATTAATCGACAAATCATTGATTTTTTGTTGATATTTTTTTTAATGTAGACTTCATGAATTACTCTACGCAGTCTCTTTCGCGTTAAAAAATGGATGATTTTTTTTCCAAACAGCAGATGAAGAAGAAATTCATTTTGTTACGAGGTTCAAATATCATTTAATAAATGAACTAATGAAGCATTCAACTTCTATTGTCATCATTTTTTTTATTATAAAATTCATGAATGAGTTCGTCAATGCAGTCTTTTGTGCACTAATGAATTGCAGGATTTTTTTCCACACAGATGAAGAAGAAATGAATTTTATTATTAGCTTCGAACATTATTCAATAATTGAATTAAGGAATCATTACGTTTCTGTTGTTATCAATTTTTTTGTTATCAAATTCATGAATGAGTTCATTAATGCAGTCTTTTGTGCTTTAATTAGTCAGAGAATGACCAACTGAGAAAATGACAAACAAATGCAAACGTATTTTTATTGCATTTCTGATACATTAATCGATAATTTAATCAGCAGATCATTGCTTGCGGAGTTCATCAATGCAGTCTTTGTACGTTAATTAGACCAAGAATTACAAACAGAGACAATGAAGAAAAAATTAAAACAACTTGTCCTGGATTTTTGAAACATTATTTAATTAATGAATCATTCAGTTTCTGCTCTTATCAATTTTTTTACTATGAAATTTATGAATGAGTTCATTAATGCAGTTTTTTGTACTTTAATTAGTCAAAGAATTACAAACAGAGAACAAAGTTGTAAAACATACTTGATTCCATAGTATATTTTATACTCAATTGGGGGATGGCTGTTTCAATTCGAAGATGCTTGTTTTGCATCAGGCCGGGTTGTAGCAAGCGCTGTTAAGTGTAATATAAGGGTCAGGCACTGAGTGACAGAATATAAGGGTCAAAAAGCGCAGGTTAAAAAATGAGGGTCAGAATATTTGGGTCAAAACATTAGGGTCAGAAGATAAAAGTGAAAAAAGTGGGTGTCAGGCAATGAGGGTCTAAATATAAGTCACATATTATGCTTGATCCCCGTTTTCAGCCCTTATATGACCCTCATTGCCTGACACCCACACTGAGAGAAAAATATGATTTTTCTGACTATATCCCATCACCATCGAATTATAGTCAAAAAGTCCTCAACAATTTTTCATGGGTTACGGTAACTATGGCCGGAGAAGTAATTACTACAATGAAATGTAGTCATTCCAACTATTTTATAGTTCTCCTCACGATAGATTTGTCGTGGTTACTTTTGAACTTTGGTCACTTTAACTGCATTTTGATTTGCAAAAATTACGCTTGTGAAGTTGCTATAATGTTATGTGCCGCATACAAAAAAAATCGTATCGTTCACCAAAACTGCCTCCACTATTTTCTTATTGTACATCAAACTTCGGATTTTTCTCTCAGTGCACTTTTTTTACTTTTATATTCTAACCCTGATTTTTTTATCCCAATATTCTGACTCTCTTTTTTTAACCCTAATTCTGACCCTCATTCCTTCTCCTTTACATTCAGGCCCTCAGTTTTTGAATCTAATATTCCGACCCTCATTTTTTAACCTCCACTTTTTGACCCTTATATTCTCACACTCAGTGTCCGACCCTTATATTACACTCTGGTTAGAGGGTACACTACTGTAGAGAGATTAGGAAAGAATTGGTTCTAATTTGAATGTCTTAAACATGAATAATTGGTCTGCTTTTGACAGCAACGAAATATTTGGCTCCAGAGGTGGATAATCCACACCACACGGTGCCTTTTCAGGATGAAAATATCTCATACAGAGGAAAATTTATCAACAAATATTTTGTCCCCAAGTTTATGGACGAAAAAATTTAATCGAAAAACCTATCGAATTCGTTAGAAAATTCTATCGAATGTCTATTGAACTGTTCAACTGTTCTATTAGTTTCTGGCCGGTTCTATTAAAATGTTCAATAGAAAATATTCAGTAGAAAAAGTAAATAGAATTCAATTTTTCTGTATTACTTATTCTGTTGAGACATTTTCTATAGAATTTCCTCGGCTCAACTTTTCCAAGTTTTTTGTTTGATTTTCTTGATGGGAAGAAAATAAAAATAGAATGTAAAAAACTTAGAAAATTTGAATCGAGCAAATTCTATAGAAAATATATGAAAAGAATAAGTTATATAGATAAATCGAATTCTGTTGACTTTTTCTATTGAATGTTTTCTATTGAACGTGTCAACAGAATCAGCCAAAAACTAATAGAAAGTTTAATAGAAATTTAATAGAATTTTCTAACGAATTCGATAGGTTTTTCTATTAACATTTTCGTGCGTGTTACAAGATTGCTATCATATGATTATTATTATTTCATTAAAGGGTTCATTTCTTGTCTGTGCTTATCAGACAGCCAAAACGAAAGACTACTATCCCTTGTTTCGCATAAAACAAATATTTTTCGGGAGTAAAATACGTATGGGCGTATTGAATCACGAAGGAGTAGTGCTAGAACTGGCATTTCTTGCGTGCTCAAAGGATGCCATTTTTTTGAACTACTAAATCAATTTTTGCGACAAAAAATTTTCATTCTGGCGCACTCTCTGCATGTTTGGCACAAAAAAATCCTTTTTTGATGATTTTCAAAAAACTATGTTCTTGGCACAAGGAAGACATATTTGAGAATTTTGTCTTTTTTCTCTCAGTGTACCGACTATCCCCGCAACAAATGGCTCCAGACAAAACAATTATCAAACCGCCTTTATACCCCATAAAATTTCCGCGGAGAAGCTCCTGTAATAGATTTCTCCAAGCCTCTCGGTTTAAACGCTCTGTCCAATAAACAACAAACCGTTTTGGACTTGTCTCGTCAGAACGCGACATCCCACCACTTCGCGACCTAACCGCTCAGCCGTTCTCCTTCACCATCGAATTTTCCATTGTAGTGTCAACCGGACCGACGACTAGCGTCCGCAAAGCTGCCCGACCTTCTCCAGAAACTGGTTCTCAATAAAAAAGAAATTCTAAAAACAAATGAAATAGAACATGGGAAAAAACGTCGGAGCGTTGCGTGCTCAGAATTCGCTGTTTTTTGCGCATCAAAAAATTTCCCAGGTTGAATGCAAAGCCCGAGATACTGCAGCGGGAGGATACTGGAGAGAACTGAACTCCTTTTACTCCCGTCCCCCGGGAAAAAATTCACGTACACGAGCGAGACAGAGAGATAAGGATGATTTTACAACCTGGTAGTTCTCATCGTGGCTAAAAGTCGTGTCCTTGGTAATTCCCTTTTTCATTTTATCGATGAGTACATGGTACTGTGGAGGCGATGCGGGCTTGGTCATTGCGAAATGTGGTCAGGGTCACCCTGTTGCATTCGTACCGGTGCTTTCACTGGAAAACACGTACGCGCTCCCGCAGAATAGAGAAATGCGATGATGATGATCAGCGGTGAAGAGAGAAGAGGAGTGAGTGGTGGGTACGGAGCACCGTAAAGAGGGCTGCACGTGTGTCTAATGTTTACGAAGGAGATGGAGAAAATAGCGGAGCAACGATAATGTGGTGCTTGTTATCCGGAGGCCTTCGTGGTGGAACGATTGTTGGGTTTTAGGGTCCCAATTAAATGAAGTGGAGTGATGGAGCATTGGGCGGGGAAGATAATACTGGTAATTTTAGCATCCGAGTTCTCGGGAGAAATTCAATTTTTTGCCGCGAAAATTCCTCGTGGAACATTTGCGTTCCAAAATCCGTCGGACTGAGAATTTCTTTTTAAAAATTGCTTTTGGAAATTTGGCGTAAATAATTATGGTCAATATGAGGCGCGGAATATTAATAAGGTGTGGGTGAGTCGTTGAGTATAACTAGGAAAAATTAATTCAAAAAGCCTAAGAACAAAATTCAGTGGCGAAGTGGTAAAACGGTTGAAGTCGACTTATCTCGCAGTTGTGTTTTTGAAGAGTATTTGCAAATCTAAGAGAAATAGCGAAATTTTCGTAATTACATTTGTTGTAACACTCAATCGGCCCGCCAGTGAGTAACCACTCGTCTGTATTTTGTTTGCACTTCTGGATTAATTATTATCCAGTACTATAGTACAACCAGAATGGTTCTATTCATATTATCTTTCGTTTAAAATTTGTTTCAAATTTGAATCTACAAAATTCCAGTTATGTTTATACTACTTTAAGTGAAATATTAGCGTAGTTTGGCATTGAATACTCATGTTTCGATCTAAAATTCATGTAAATTGAGAATGTCTCGTCTGCCTGCTGCACAAAAATTGTAAACTCATGAAATGCTCACTGAACTCTGAAATTTCATTATTTTTTTCCCCCTAAATCGAATTCAATGTCACTCTCCTGAAAATTCCTAGTCAACTGCCCATGGAATTTCGATCTTCCCCTCACAATTTGAAACTAATAGCATTTTCTTTCCTTCCATTTGGTTTTTTCCTCTCAATTTCGGTATTCATCCAACACTCTTGACTTAAATCTCCTTACTAATTCATGTTCACAACCAGAAAACCATCCTTAGAGAAAAAAAATCTTTAGTTTTCAGGAGATGTTGTTTTATACATCTATCACCTATTATTGGTGATAGACTTATAAAACATTTACAAAATAGTTTCTTGGTTATAATTCATGTAAACCATCCTCCCCTTCAAAAATCCATGCACTGAGAGAAAAATATAATTCTTCTGACTATATTCCCATCAATCACCATCGAATTATAGTCAAAAAGTCCTCAACAATTTTTCATGGGTTACGGTAACTATGGCCGGAGAAGTAATTACTACAATGGAATGTAGTCATTGCAACTATTTTATAGTTCTCCTCACGATAGATTTGTCGTGGTTATTTTTGAACTTTGGTTA
Source organism: Diachasma alloeum (assembly GCF_001412515.2). Classification (NCBI taxonomy): domain Eukaryota; kingdom Metazoa; phylum Arthropoda; class Insecta; order Hymenoptera; family Braconidae; genus Diachasma; species Diachasma alloeum. The sequence goes on from NW_021680360.1 coordinate 1,379,331, forward strand.
GTTTAACTGCATTTTGATTTGCAAAAATTACGCTTGTGAAGTTACTATAATGTTATGTGCCGTATACAAAAAAAATCGTATCGTTCACCAAAATGCCTCAACTATTTTCTTATTGTAAATCGAACTTCAGATGTTTCTCTCTGCGTGCTCCCAGAAAAAAACATTGTAATTTTTCAGGACATGTTGTTTTCTAAATCTATCACTGAACTTTGATGACAGATTCCTAAAAACTGCCGTCAAAATCGCTGAATTTTAGAATTCCGCACTCAGTAAATTTCACAATTACAAAATTATTATTATTATTCTCTCCGAGTTCCATCACCCCTCACATTTTTCATACTGCGCTCCATCCTCCTCGTCCGAAACAATTATCTATCACCCATCAATCATCAACTAAATAAATAACCCCCCTGAATACCGCATCTGCACGCTTATCGCCACACATCAAAATAATTCAACCAATTAAAGTTTTTCCCTCAATTTCTCACGAACCCACTGACACGTGAAGAACGCCTGTTCTCAACTCAACGTATTAGCACGTAAAACGAATGAAAGAAATTACAGCATCGGGACGTGAACTAGCAGTTGAAAACTGCGCCAGTCTCTTACTGAATAGTTGAGCCCTTCCGTGTTTGCTGTCTCGTCGGGGCTTATGAGAAAGTCGGTACAGCAAATCCCCCCCTGACAATCCTTCCTTTCTAGATCCAGTGGCTTAATACCACTGTGTGTGTTATTCAACCCATAAAACGTTGGCCGTGTGAACTCGGGATTTATTAACTGATGCAGCAGGCGCTGGGCTACAATTTTTATTTCCAATTGTGAAATCGCACGTCAGACCCGATGAAATGGACAGCGTCGTCGTTATCACCATCATTATTATAATCATTGCGGTGTGGTTCAGTGTGTGATTAGATGAGCGCAAGTGGAGTTATTCGGAGAAAAAGACGTACGTGGTTTATATTAGATTGGAATTGTGAAATGGAATTTGTGGGTGAAGTGAGGTCTTCCGGTTGGAGCGAAAATCAAAGTTCACTTGTCGATGCTTCCGGTTATTATGCTGTCTGGAAACCTGCCGCGAGCTGTTCCGCACGCGTCAGGACCATTACAGGAATCGTAATGGTATTTGATGTTTCTTAGTCGATTTTTGCGTTTGAACGGAAGCTTTCTAATCGCGCTAATTTAGGTTTTGCATTTTTTGGGGTTTATCGACCCGGTATGATCCAAGAAGTCCGAAAATGCAATTTTTAGACCTCGTCTGTACACTGTTAGAGAAGAAATGACATTTCATGCACAGTTGATAACTAATTTTCAGCACAGGGACAATATTTCATTTTTTTTTTAATTATTTGAAAATTAATTCGGTCATAAAAATCATTTAATTGCATGAAGGAATTTAAAAGTTGGACAATTGGGATACAGACAACAAACGGTATTAGCGGATGTAGGAATGAACGGTCGAAAGGTCGGAAGTGTGATGAAATAATCAATAAATTTAATTCGAATGATATATTTTTTTAAATTTTCGTTATGTATCTCTATAATTTAGTCTACCCATATTTCAATATGACTCAATTATATTTCATATGAAACTTATCAACAATGAATAACACTGAATGCGATCAACACTGAATGACACTGAATGCGATTTAAGGGAACAAAAATCATGAAATTTCAGGTTTCTCTGAAAATTCTGTAAAATTCAAGAATTTTGAGCAGTATAAAGACGAGGATTCCTTAATTTATTTGAATTTTCACTTTAATATGAATATTCAATGCCCAATTACTTTGAATTTTCAGTGCAGTCTGAAATTTCATGATTTTTTCCCCCTAAATCACATTCAGTGTCACTGTCCTGAAAATTCAAGAATATATTTACCGGAATTTTCTGGTTTTCTATTCATTTTCAGGGGAAAGTGGAACTGAAATTGACAGTTCTCTTTGATTTTTCCACGAAATTCTGAATTTTTAATGACGAAATTCCTTGAAATTTCAGAGGTGATTATATTCAATAAAAATTTTCGAAAAGTGTACCGGAAATTTCAGACAAATTTTTTTCAACAGTACGTATGTGTGCACGAATTGTTATATCAAATTTTCTGTCAAAATGTTTCTTATCCGCAGAAATTCTTGACATTTTCACATAAAATGAATATTCCTCATATTTCGCATCTCGAATTGACGCTCGATAAAAATGGAAAAAAAAATTCTTATTCCTGTAAAAATCTCATGTTTATCAATATTCACTCAGAACAAAAAAAATAGGGGAGGGTAGGATAAAATGGACACTAGACTTTTTTAAAATTATTCATAACTCAGAAACAAATGTATCAATAGAGCTCAGTTTAGGCTCGTCACAAAGGGAAGGAATTGTTCCTTGCATTGAAAAAAAAATCATTAAATTTCATCAACATTGCAACCCGTCACTAATATTTTTAAATAAGTCAAAAGTGTCCATTTTGCCCCAACCTCCCCTACATAAAAATAAAGTTTGTAATAAATGAATTAAACTGTGTGAATAATTAATAATTGAATCGCAGGATGTCCAGGCAAAACTCATATTTTATTCTTATTAAATCTCTAAATGCAGTTTTTTGTTTAAAAAATTGATGGAAGGAGTCATCAATATCAGATTGGACAGCGAACGTTGAGCATGGCAAATTAGGGAATTTACAAACATTATAAATGAAACCGAGGAAGTCCTCGGGCGGCCTCTGCCACCGGCCGTCACTTTCTACTTGTTATCTCGATCATCATCAATCATACTTCCTCGCGAGACTCACATCGAGATCAATTTCCGCGAAATGGCGCGGGACTGATAACAAATACCGAAATTTTTTCGAGCATCTTTTTGAAGAACTGAGCCAATTTTTCCGTCTTCCTCCCTTTTTTTTGTGCTTTATTGTGTTTCATTGTCTGTAGTTATGCTTAAAAATATCTAAGTAGCCGGTAGAATTTTTTCTGGGGGAAATTCTTCTCGGAGTTTATGGAATAGATTAAGAGTTTTTATAGTCGCAATATCAATTTTGAACTTGAACGAAGTATTTGAATATCCTGGAGTATAAATTACCCTCAAAATCGTCATAAAATAGTTACATAAACGTAATTTATGATTTTGTATTCGTCAATTACGATGACTTTTTATGTGTTTTACGTTTATTTATCCGCAATTTACGACGAATTCTCGAGGAAATCACGACGATTCCGCTCTTCAGTAGGACGTCGTCCTTAAGTGACTTTTGATTTATAATCGAATGTTGAAAAGTCGAAAAAATGACGAGCCCAATTAATTTTGCCCCGTGAATCAACGCAAAACGACGTTTTTCATTTTTAGCTGTAAAATTTCCAAGTGCCTGTTTTTATACGATTGACACTTTTTTTTTAGTAATCGTTAGTCTCCAAATAACAAAGGGCTGCATCCAGTCTACAATCCATTGAGTGATTTCAGCGAAAATTGGAAAAAAATGGAAAATTAAAAATCCATAAATCAATGCAAAAGCGATAAATTTAACAAAAAAATCTTCGAACAAGAAAAAATCATCTATTTTACGCTGCACTTTCATTATTATTTTTTCATGTCGAGCGAAATAATCCGTCATATCGTTTTTATAATTTCAAAGTCATTAAAGTAAAGCTTAATTGGAGGAACCGTCTTTGTATTCATTATTAACACTTCATTTTTTCTAATTAATCCTTAGTGGAGGATCTTACATTTTTCATTTACAATAGAAAATAAAAAGTTTCGATGATTTGGGAAGACGCAAATTATTTCTGTTGTATCAAGTTTAAGGTCTGTTTTCATTTTTGTACAATTGTTTGAATAAATCTTCGCGGATTTTCGATTTCCTCATGTTTGTTATAATCATTTAGCCACCAGTATTTTTTATTAACCCTTGAGAACTACTACTGTCGTTTATTCACACTACACTTTGAGAAATGTTATTTATACTTCCGTTTGATCATAAAATACGCTTTTCTAAACCCTAAATTCCGATTTTCATGGCGGAAAAAATCCACCAGACATCGCACATTGACGTTGAGCGTAAATTACGTTTAGCAAAACATAAATAACGTTTAGTTTTTTCTGTGCTGAGGACATCGTTTATTCATTGCGCAATTTTTTCCCTCATTTTTTATTTCACTTTGTGCACATCACTGCATCCCACCACGTGAATTTTTCTGCCTGTCTTCCTTATTTATTAATAGAAAATAAAAAACACAAAATGGTGAAAAATATTTCCCGAGGGACACTGAACGCAGATAATATTCATTATGATAGCCAAATGATAAATGGACAAAATATGATAAAAAGCAAATCTCTAGGATTTTTTCACATGTAAGAAATATATATTCATATGAATATGTAAAATCGTCATTGAATGTATATTAATTGGTCAAGACGTGTTAAGTGGAATCACTACGTAATAATAATTACCTAATCCCCAGTGTCGGAAAGAATTAAAAGGGAGAATTGATGGCCGGTGCCCGCGAACAGCTCCCGGGGGATAGATTAAAAAACTTTTTTCATTTTTCCGTCGTCCTCGAGGCTCTTGAGACTGGAAAAAAGGAAGAAAAAGCACTCCTTCCGCGTTTATCCCTGAAACCCTCGTCCACGTACTCACATTTCTTACATCTTCACTCGGTTGCCTTCTCTTTTTTCTTTTCGCTCTTACCTTCTTTTTCAACTCCTTTCTCATTCGCGACTTCATATTTTTCGTGACTCGGTTTCAACTGGGATTACAATGCTGGAGAAAAGGGACACCTGTCGCGCCTCCATTGTAATGTTTTCAACCGACACTTGTTTACAATCACAGAATTTTTAGTAAATAAAATTTGTACATTATTTATTTATTTATGCATTTATTTTAAAAAAAATAGAATTTTAAAGGTGCATCGATTCACCATTTTTATAGAAAAAGAAACCTCATTTTTCCATTCTTTTTCCACGTTCAAGTATTTTGTCATAAATTAATCGCACGGAGAGAAATATTCAAGAAAAATTACGGAACATTTCACGTAATCCGCAAGCGAGAATCGTTTTCAGTGAATGTCTATAGGAATATAAGAGAATAAATCTGAAACATTCAGTAAATTTCCGGGTCTGTCACCGAAAAAATACGAAAAAGTCACGTAATTTTTCTGGAAGTTGTAAAATCTAACAGAAACTTCAAGACTTATTATGCCTCAGAACATGAAAATTCTTGGATGTTTAAGAATTTTTACGAAAAGTTCCGGAAAAATTACGGAACGTGTTGTTAAAATGTCCCCCTCACGGTGACTCATGGCTAGCCGTGAGGCGTCGGACGGATGAGTAATTTTTACGGAACAGATCGTAGAATTTATGTGACGATTGACACTTTTTATTGAATTTTACTTTGCTCCCAGATTACGTTTCGAAACGTAATTTTTACGTCTTTTTTCTGGTAATTTTTGTTGAATATTTCCCTCCGTGCAGTTCTAAATTACATAAAGACGCATCGATTACAAGATGAAAATGTTGAATAGCTTCATTTGTTGGGAAGAAATCGTTGGACCAAATTTTAGTCACATGCGTACATACATATTACACACATACATGTAGACATGACTTCGGAAGAGTATCACGGTTATTTTAGAGATCATGAAACGTGGAGAAATCATGAAAATTCTAACAACAATTATTTCACTTGAAATATACGTTGAAATTATGTTAAAATTTATAAAATTTATGTTCATAAAAACAAATTTAATGAATGTTATTTTATAAATAATAACTTATCATTGATAAATAAGTTAATTTCTGGAATATTCAATGGCATTCAATTTTTTATTTAGGGCCATATGCCAATGAAAAACATTAAAAATTATGAAAAATTGTAAAAAAAATTGAATTTTGTTGCATTTCAAAGATGACGAAGAATTCCCTAAACAACTTGATCCCAAATCGGATCAAATTTGGAACGTTAAAAATTTGTATGCAGTTTTTACTTAAATTTCAAACAATTTCTAATAGTTAGAAGAAAGACCATATTAATCAATATTATTGAGAGATTTGAGGAGGCAGCAGAGGAAGAAGGAATTGGATAAAGAGCAGATGGAGATTTTCATCAGCTGGAAATATTTTGGTTAAATTAAAAAATTCATTCATTTCGAAGATATAGTGTTGGAAAAAAATGAAATTTCGTGGACAGTCGATTAGCAATTTTCAGAAGAGTGACGTTAAATGCGATTTAAAGAGGATAAAATCATGAAATTTTAGATTTCACTGGAAATTCAATGAAATTCCAAATTTTTCAATAACATTAGTGAAAAATTACCTCAACCTATTGCAATTTTCAATCTAATCATGAATATTCAGTACTAAATGGCGATGAATTTTCAATTAATTGAAAATTCAAGAATATATTCATTTCTATTTTCCTCATTTCGACTAATTTTCAGGGAATAATGAAGCTGACATTTTCAGTTCTTATTGATTTGTCCATAAAATTCAGAATGCTCAGTGATGGAATTCCCTGAAATTTTAAAGGAAATTTCAACATTATTATTATTGGGACTAAAATGCAATTTAAATTTCCGTGTACCGTAAATTTGAGCCAAAAAATTTCAACAGTGTAATTTCCAAATACCAAAATTTTCAAATTTCAATTCAATCAATTTTCCCCAATAACTAATGAATTCTAACTTAACACAATTCTTATCCTTACAATAAGAATTGTTGCCAAGAATGTAAACAACATTTCGAAAGAATGCGTCAGTCTCCATAGAAATTCAACTAAAAAACCCACTTATTGTTCATCGATTCTATTGAAAAATTCCGCAGTTCTTCTACCATAAAAAAAGTGCAATTCTCAACAGAAAATATTGATTATCTCACACAAGAAATTAATCCACTTCGGACGAATATTTTCACGGAGACGCGGTGTCCGGGAAGCCTCGTCTTACGAACGAGATGAGCAAAAAAAAAACAAAAAAACACTTGTTACGTTTTTTCACTCGACTCCAAATAACAATTCACTTCAAAACAATTCCATTTCAATACTTACATCACGACATTGTTCAAACTCCCTGACAATCTCGTCGAACCCGTCAGACATCTCCTCATACAAAACTCAAAAAAAAACTCGCTGTCCCTCAGGCTTCGATTCTCTCACCTCCGTAAACCGCAATTTTTTATCCCCTATTTTTCGTTCATCTATTATTCCATCCAAGAATACAATCCCAGTCCGAGGTAAACAACTTTTCACCCCACCCCACCCCACCCCACCCCCCCTGCACAACAATGTTTCCAATTACGCCGTAATTAACGCAATTCACCGGCGGTCGCCTCTATCAGAAAATTTTAATATTCACTGGCTGTGCGATATCGAGAGTCACGCATTTTTTTCTCCTCACTCCACTGTGTTTTTTAACTCCTCTCTTCATCCATATATTTCCTATTTTCTATTTCCCGACGGTATATATTCCGAGAGCGGTGCAAAGAGTGAAGTGGAACAAATTGAGAATGCAAAAAAGTATCAAACGCGCTCAATAGAATCATCAGTGATGCATACACTTTTTTTTTCTGCTTCATCGATCGATCGAATGGAATAATTTAACTGCCTGGAAATCGATAGAGTGCATGACACTAACAGCGGGAGATCGTATGTTGTTCTTATTTTTGCTCTTTGTGAACTTCTGGGTTGTTTATGTACAAAGAGTGAGTTGTCTTGTGACGCAGGGTTGAACAAATATGAATATGAATAGTTGACGACTGTTTTACTTCAAGACATTCGAAGTTATCGGATGATTTTTTTTCTTATTTCCTTATTTTCTTTAGTGCTACAAAAAATGTTTTAACAACAATTTATCTATCTCCCTTAGATTCCGCGATATTCACTAAGACCTGGTCAATAGTCAAAATCGACTTAAACCGTTTTACCACTTCGATACTGAATTATATTATTATTTTCAAACTTCAATTAAGATAAAAAAACCATAGTAATAGAAAGGTGCAAATTCTAATAATGTTACAAAATATTACAAATGTAATGATTGTCGACCGATCACTGTATATTACAATGAAAATTTTTTCCATCAATTCACCCCTTTTCCCTTTTTTATTACAATTCACGCACGAAAAAATTTAATAGAAAAACCTATCGAATTCGTTAGAAAATTCTATTGAATTTCTATTAAACTTTCTATTAGTTTTTGGCTGATTCTATTGACATGTTCAATAGAAAACATTAAATAGAAAAAGTCAACAGAATTCGATTTTTCTATATAACTTATTCTTTTCATATATTTTCTATAGAATTTGCTCGACTCAAATTTTCCAAGTTTTTTCACTCTATTTTTCTTTTCTTCTCATCAAGAAAATCAAACGAAAAAACGTGGAAAATTTGAGCCGAGGAAATTCTATGGAAAATATCTCAATAGAATAAGTTATATAGAAAAATTGAATTATATTGACTTTTTCTACTGAATATTTTCTATTGAACATTTCAATAGAATCGGCCAAAAACTGATAGAACAGTTCAATAGAAATTCAATAGAATTTTCCAACGAATTCGATAGGTTTTTCTATTAAATTTTTTCGTCCGTGTCGTCATGCAAAACAACCATGCAAATAGGAAAACAATGCAAAACAGTTGCACAATAAATCAGCAATGTCAGGCTACAAACAAAGCGGTTCAAGGCCACGAGTATCAGTGAAAAACACCTGATCTCTCTCCTCTATCCCCGATCATTATTCACTGTCTTTTTTTCCTCCAAATTCCGCCGGCCGCGTGGACCCTCAGCCCACCTCGCGTCCTTTGGACGTCACAATTCTCAATCGGCGATACAAAATCCAGAACCGAGGAGGTGGTAAAAAGGCACGAGCGACAGAGCCGAGGGTCAGAGCTCAGAAACCGACGGGAGAGACCCCCTCTTATTTATAAATAAGGAGATACATCGCCTTATACTTTACGTCTGCTATCTCATTTCGTCTCGTATCGACCTATCGATCTCGAGCACGCGATCCGCGAATCTATTCTCCAGTTTAAAATCGTCAAAAATCGGTATTCCAGTGTTCAGCAGTGAAAGTTACCGCGTGAAATTCCAACATTTGCGTCATCCAGAGAAGGATAAAACAAACGTGAGTGATAAAACCTGGCGGAGAAAAAAATCACACGGAAAATTTGTGTCTAAGGATATGCAAGTAGCTTTCACAGTTTGATATAGACCACACTATAGGTTCAATTTTCCTCGTAGAATTAGGAAACTACCCTAAGCATTGCGCAGCATTATATAACTAAGATTTTGCTCATGGCCATATTATTGATCAATGTCTCTGAATCCTTTACTGATTATTAATTTCAATACGAACTCTGTGTAATTCCTTCCACGGTTAGAAAATTACTCTTGAAATTTCAAGTGAAAAACCTTAAAATTTTTAACAACCACAAAGTAACAGGAAATTCCACTTCGTAACGTAATTTTTCACAAAGAAACAGTAAAATTTATCATCTCTTGGTGAAAAAGTACGAGAGAAACCCACGAATATTAAGCAATTTTTACACTGAAAAATCAATAATTTGAAATAATAATAATTCTCTTCAGAAAAATATAATGATAGTTTTTTTATTCCTTAATTTTTACTAACTTTTTCTTGCAATTTTTGCTGATTTTTTTCCCCATGAAATAGACGTTCTCTGGAGCAATTTTAAGTAGACGAACTCATCACAATCGAAGCGACTGATTTTTTCCAAGACTTGGGCATTGTTGAGTAATCGTGAGGCAAGGAGCGTTGTTTGGTAATATTCGATGCATTTGAGGCAATTGAGTTTACAAAATAACTCTTTGAGTTTCACCGGTGGGTGCCTCGAGGCCGTCTTTGTAATTCCAGCACGTCGCGCACTCGTCCGTATCGGTCAAGGTAACGCGTTTTACTTTCCACATGGTAGTCGTCTGTATTCTTTGTGGGAGAATTTGTTATCATTATGATGGTGACTGAATTGATGTTTTTGAATTGGGGTTTTTTGTCCAACAAGTTGGAGGTAAATGGAGAAATGAACAATTACATCTGAGGAATAAGCACAGGATTGTTACATTTTACGCAATTCCTTTTCTTCAACGTCTAAACAATAATTACATTTTTAACTATTCAATTGATTGGTGCCAAGAAATTTTATTGTCCATATTCATTAAAAAATATTCACTTGAAAATAACAATCAAGTTCATGTTTTGATAAAAAAATTATCATGAGTTATTCAAAGAAATTCATTCATTTGATTCAAATAAATTTTATTTAGTTTGAATAGAACATTTCTCTGGATGTAATCAAGATTGAACGCACTGAACGAATGGTTTTTGAAACAAAAATCATGGACCTGAGTATAAAAGTGATTACTGTGATGAATGTTCAAGAAGAAAATCATATCTATTAAATCGGGAAGTGGTTTTATAAATCATGACGATGGGATTTCAAATGAAGTTTTATTTTGTTAAAACATTTATCACCAGTTTGCGGATAGTTAATGTGATTTTTTTTATTAAACAAATTTTTGTTGGGAATTAGTAAACTCATTGTAGTTCATTTCAATAAAAATGCTTCAATTATATGAAATTGATAATTCATTAAATCCAAATAAATTCTCTATTGGAATTGAATACACGATTTATTTGATCCAAATACAAGACTATTATATTTTTAAAAATCCTTTCTTTTCACTGGACAAAGAATAATTTTATTTCTAACTTATAAACTCTTTATTTCAATCAACGGGACTGTTATTCATATTAAACAAACAATACCAATTTGATGAGAATAAAAACGGAAATAAAAATAAAGTTTAAATTTTTGATAAAAATATAATTATGAGTTATTCAAATAAAATCATTCATTTGATTCAAATAAATTTGAATAGAACATTTCTCTGAGAGTAATCAAGATTGAACGCATTGAATGAATGGTTTTTGAAGCAAAAATCCTGGACCCGAGTATAAAAGTGATTACTGTGATGAATGTTCAAGAAGAAAATCATATCTACTAAATCGGGAAGCGGTTTTATAAATCACGACTCGATGGGTTTTCGAATGTTGTTTTATTTTGTTAAAACATTTATCAGCAGTTTGCGGATAGTTTATGAGATTTTTTTTTATTAAACAACATTTTTCAATAAAAATGCTTCAGTTATGTGAAATTGATCATTAATCACACGTAAATCCTCTATTCGAATCAAATGAACGATTTATTTGACCGAAATTCAAGACTATTACATTCTTAAAAATCCTTTCTTTTCACTGTGCAAAGAATAATTTTATTTCTAACTGATAAACTCTTTATTTCAATCAACGGGACTTTTATTCATATTGAACAAAAAATACCAATTTAATAAGAATAAAAACGGAAATAAAAATAAAGTTGAAATTTTTGATAAAAACGTAATTATGAGTTATTCAAATAAAATCATTCATTTGATTCAAATAAATTTGAATAGAAAATTTCTCTGGGAGTAATCAAGATTGACCGAATTGGACGAATGGTTTTTGAAGCAAAAATCCTGGACCCGAGCGTAAAACTGATTACTGTGATGAATGTTCACGAGGAAAATCATGTCTCTTAAATCGGGAAGCGGCTGTATGAATTATGACTCTGGGAGTTTTCGAGCCTCGTTTTATTTTGTTGAAATATTTATCAGCAGCTTGTGAATAGTTCAGCAGCAAAAACTTTGCATTAAAATTTCAGGGCAAAGGTTATTACTCCATTTGTAGGAAGTACAGCGACTAGATGGACGCGCTTGGAATAGATTAATCTGCATAGCGATAGTAAAAAGTTCATTGAGATACGGTCTTACAGATGAGAGGGTAGAGTTGGGGCTGTGCGAGAATTGCTGAGACTGTGTTCGTTAAGATCCATGTTATTTATGTCGGATTGTTTTGTCTGGTTATCGCACAAGTTTACTGTTGCAAGGTCGAGCGAACTACTCCGTTAAAATTTTTGGAATGCATGTGCATGCTACACTGCAGAGTGCCAATGTTATAAATTTAAATGTCATTTGAGACCAAATGGTTTATTAAATTTCCCTACAAAAACTAAACTTTGAATTCCAGACGTTGTGGCGGACATTTTTCAAGCATTTTGGAGTCCTTTTTGTAGACATTTTCCAAATATCAACAAGTTCTCCAACTTTTCGCCATTTTTCGGTGAAAATCAGAGCTCGTTTAATTTTTTATTTAATCCTACAATCCTAAGATTGCAATTGTTTGGGAATCACGAACTTTATAAATAATTTGTAAACAATTCATTTTATACCCTAAAAATACTAATTTGCTCACGTTCATCAACTTATATTATAAACTAGGGGGCTTCGCCCCCTGCTCGCTCCGCTCGCCAACCCGGGGGGGTTTGCCCCCCCCACTCGCTTCGCTCGTTCCCCCCCCCCGTCCGTGTGACCACAGCAGTGTGACCGTACCCATAAACATCTTCCATATAAGCACCCCCTAATATAGTAATCCTCCATAAATATCGATATCCCCTTTATGACCACCCCCTCATATAGACATCTCTTATAAATAAACGCACCTCCTCGTATAGGCACCCAGCGTCCCCTGAATTTGAGCGTCCCCTGAATTTAAGCGTCCCCTGAACTTGAGTGTCCCCTGAATTTTTCGCCTTATTTTTTTATTTATATAGAGAGACATCCAAATCGACTTCTGGTGATGAAAATTTGGTGTTCGAAATTAAGATTCCAAAATTAAGGGTCAGAAATGAGGATCAAAAAGGATTAAGAATCAGAAACTGATTGCCGCAAGGGTTATAATAATAATAAAAGTTCCTGGTAGCTTAGTTGGGAGAGTGCCCGGCGCGTAACTGGGAGACCCGAGTTCGAATCCCGGCTGAGCGGTGCGGGATGTTTTCTCTCTAAATTCTAATTCTCGTAGAATTTTTCTCTTTTTTTTGAAGCAAAAATCTAACACAATAACGGTTACAAGGGTCAAAATAAGGGTCACGAAAGTTATAATGAGGGTCAGAATAAAGGTCACGAGGGTTATAAGGGGTCAGAATAAGGGTCAAAATAAGGGCCACGATGGTCATAACAAGGGTCACGAGGGTTATAATGAGTCAAAATAAGGGTCGCAAGGGTCAAAATAAAGATCACGAGGGTCAGAATAAGGGTCAAGAGGGTTATAATGAAGGTCAGTGTAAAAGTCACGAGAATTATAATGAGAGTCAGAATAAGTGTCACTAGGGTCAAAATAAAGATCACGAGGGTCAGAATAAGGGTCAGGAGGGTTATAATGAGGGTCAGTGTAAGAGTCACGAGAATTATAATGAGAGTCAGAGTAAGGGTCACAAGGGGCTATAGTGAGGGTCAGAATACGGGTCACGACGGTTATAATGAGAGTCCCAAGGGTCACAAGGGTCAAAATAAGAATCTGAAGAGTTGTAATGAGATTGAGGTCCACAACGGTTTCAATGAGAGTCAGAATAACAGTCACCAGGGTCAAAATCAGGGTCACGAGTGTTATGATGAGGGCCAGAATAAGGGCCACAAAGGCCAAAATAAGGGTCACGAGGATTATAATGGGAGTCAAAATAACGTTCATGAGGATCAGATTAGGGTCACAAGGGTTATAATGAAAGTCAGAATAACGCTCGCGAGGGTCAGATTAGAGGTCACAAGGGTCAGATTAAGCGTCATGTGGGGCTATACGTGGGTCACATGAGGGTTCGCGAGCGGAGCGAGCAGGGGGCGTAGCCCCCAGTAAATTTCATATGAATTGATTCTATAAAAAAAATTGCGCTTCCTCAAATTTTCGTCAATTCTCATGATTTATTTACAAAAAACCATTGAAAAGAAATAATCATTTGCAAAATGTAATTTCAATGACTTATTATCCATAACTTTTTCCAATCTTTTAGACGCGATTATTTCGTCACTCCATTCGCTTCACTTCAATCCAACTATTATTATTCATTGCCCTCCATTCAAAAATGATTCACTCATTCTCATCGACAGAAGCCGCTCATCGCTCATTCACAAACCTCACATTTTCACAAATGTATAACGTTCATCCGACGAACCGTGACACGTCGAGAAGTCCTACCAGTGGCAATAAAATTAGCAGTGTTGCACATGAACTGAACGAGACCGTCACTCCGAGCCTATGAAAAAATAAGTGGGGAGGAAAAGACAACAGAGACATCCCATCCATCGTGCACTGGCTCCTCTTATGATTTTATGACCCCACCGGAGGCCAAGAAGCGGGGAATGCACGTATAAGTACAAGCACCGATCACTGCCATCAGCATTTTTGTTGTCTTTCAGTCATCGACGACATTCTTCATACATTCGATTTTCGGTCTTTATCAAGGTTTAGTTCATGCTTGTCGGTGACGGTTGAACAGTCGCGGTCGAGAGGTTGATATTCAGCATGGATTATATCGTGGAGAGTGAGTAATTTTTTATTAAATTCTTGAGATTAATGGAGTGCGTTCGGAATTCCTGACAACATTTCGATTTTTTACCAATTTCGGAAGTGATCAGATGGATTCCTCGCGAAGAAAATGGAAGAGATGTTTCTCGATAGGAAAATCAGGACGAGAAATATGAATTATACCCGCAGAAACATGTTTAGTGAAAGGTATTATTTTTTTCCAATTTTGAAAGCCATTAGACGGTGAAAAAATTGTGGAAAAATGACAGAAGAAGTCAAGTAATCGTGCAGCGACTCGATTTTCAAAGCTATTTCACACTGCACTGTTCGGAGTTTGGTGAAAATTCCGCATTAACTGCATTTTAATTCTCAATATTGAGAATTTAAATTGAATTTTAGATCAAATCGTTCATGGGATCTCTCATTCAGCTTGAAAATTCAGAATAATTGAGTTTTCCATGCTAGATTATCATTTATATTTCAATGACATCTAGAATTCTCAAACTCATTGCGGAAATTGAACATCACATCCAACCGAATTTTCAGTGAATTAAGAATTCAGGAAAATTGTTGCTTGAATATTGAAAATATTTCATAATATTCTGTCATGTGCACCTGAAAATTCCAATTCTATTTAATACAAAATAGCGTTCATAAAGCCCATGTATAAGCCGAAATTTGAATGATTAATTAAAAACCAACGAAGCGATAAAACTACTTACAGTTTCTTTACAATTTTCCTTTTATCATTCTTGATTATGACACGACATATTCAGTTTGCTAGCACATTGTCGTTTCGCGGTGAAAATTACTGAGGAGACCTCTTAATGTGTAACAGACGGCCACCGTTTCCGCGAAATTTTCAGTAGTTATACCACTAGTGCTATACCACAGTGGTATTTGACGGATTATTTTTCCACTGGGATTTGGGCCAGGCAGAGTGCAGCGAACAGCATCGGCATACATTTACACAGCCATACATTTACAACCCACTTTTTTGTTTATCTGTCACACAGAATATTAAACGTGAAATGCGTCGAAAGATGAGAAACATTTGAAAAACTACTAGTGAATTTCCGTCGGAAATTTTTTAGAAATTTCCGAAATAAAACTGTTTGACAGCCTCAAATACTGCACTCTGATTGGCCGAAATCCGAGTGAGAAAAATAATCAGTAGTAATACCCCAAGAGCTTCAAAATTATCGGGTATTTCCCCATAGCTTCCTTGCAAGCAAATGAGGATATTAAGTTTTGCAGGTTAAAAAATCCCGAGCGTTTGCGCGAGGGATTTTTCTGCAAAACTTGGCACGATGGTTTGTTTACAGGGGAGCTTGAGGGAACTACCCGATTAATTTGGAATTTCGAGGGGTATTTGTCGAATTATTTTTCCCAATCAGATTTTGGCCAAGCAGAGTGCAGTGGACAACATCAGGAGGTGAATTGGGGAAGATTTGAACAAAATATGTTAATAGAATAACCCTATTCCCATAGACTGTCAAATATAAGTTTCTATCTGAAATGAAAATCCGAAATCCGAAAATCCGAAAAAATGAAGAGCTACTGTGAAATATTCAGGTAAAAAAAATGAAGAACTACTGCGAAATTTTCAAAAGCTAGCAGGAAATATCCAAAATAAAACTATCGGGTAGCCTCAAATACTGCGCTCTGATTGGCTGGAATCCGAGTGAGAAAAATAATCAGTAGTAATACCCCAAGAGCTTCAAAATTATCGGGTATTTCCCCATAGCTTCCTTGCAAGCAAATGAGGATATTAAGTTTTGCAGGTTAAAAAATCCCGAGCGTTTGCGCGAGGGATTTTTCTGCAAAACTTGGCACGATGGTTTGTTTACAGGGGAGCTTGAGGGAACTACCCGATTAATTTGGAATTTCGAGGGGTATTTGTCGAATTATTTTTCCCAATCAGATTTTGGCCAAGCAGAGTGCAGTGGACAACATCAGGAGGTGAATTGGGGAAGATTTGAACAAAATATGTTAATAGAATAACCCTATTCCCATAGACTGTCAAATATAAGTTTCTATCTGAAATGAAAATCCGAAATCCGAAAATCCGAAAAAATGAAGAGCTACTGTGAAATATTCAGGTAAAAAAAATGAAGAACTACTGCGAAATTTTCAAAAGCTAGCAGGAAATATCCAAAATAAAACTATCGGGTAGCCTCAAATACTGCGCTCTGATTGGCTGGAATCCGAGTGAGAAAAATAATCAGTAGTAATACCCCAAGAGCTTCAAAATTATCGGGTATTTCCCCATAGCTTCCTTGCAAGCAAATGAGGATATTAAGTTTTGCAGGTTAAAAAATCCCGAGCGTTTGCGCGAGGGATTTTTCTGCAAAACTTGGCACGATGGTTTGTTTACAGGGGAGCTTGAGGGAACTACCCGATTAATTTTGAATTTCGAGGGGTATTTGTCGAATTATTTTTCCCAATCAGATTTTGGCCAAGCAGAGTGCAGTGGACAACATCAGGAGGTGAATTGGGGAAGATTTGAACAAAATATGTTAATAGAATACCCCTATTCCCATAGACTGTCAAATATAAGTTTCTATCTGAAATGAGCCGAAAAAATGAAGAGCTACTGTGAAATATTCAGGTAAAAAAAATGAAGAACTACTGCGAAATTTTCAAAAGCTAGCAGGAAATATCCAAAATAAAACTATCGGGTAGCCTCAAATACTGCGCTCTGATTGGTCGAAATTCGATTGGGAAAAATAATGAATAAAAATTACGTATCTTTCCCGTAATTCCGGAGCGACATGTGGTTGTAGGAAATTTTACGGAACTGACATTCCGTAAATTTTTCCAGAGCGTTCCGTAATTTTTACCTGAATCTCCGTGAAAAGGATGTTCTACACCCTTTCTGCCAAAATTCACGTTTTTTCAATTTTTCTGGCAAACTTATGATGGAATTGACGTGAAAAAATATAACGTTTTTGCGTTTTGTCATTATTTAATGACTGACGAAATTTTAAGGTGGTGCGAACATTTTCCTGCGTTTTCTCTAAACTTTTAAAAAGAATCACAAAACTGTTGAAAAAACGCATGAAAATTATTGCACCACTACGCAACTCCGTGAGCCATTAAAGAATGACAAACCACAAAATCGTTATATTTTTTCACGTCACTCCCATCGATAATTTGCCAGAAAAATGAAAACAACGTCAATTTTGGCTAAAAGGGTGTCGAACATCCTTAAATTTTGCGAGTCGATTCCGTAATCGGTGAGCGAACTGTGAGTTCCGTAATTTTCACTGAACATTTCTCTCCGTATGGATATCCTTAACGAGAATATTTCCATTTATATCAACATCCATTTGCAATATATTTCAGATTTTAGTCTCCAAAATTCTAGTTCTATTTATACCACTTTAACAATCACACACCATTGGCCCTCCACCACCCAGCCGAAAGCCATCAGTGCCCACCCCCTGCGCCCCGGGAGAACATCAATTGCAATTATCAGAAAGTTGTGTACCCCCTGTATTTATCCACCTCTATATTCCATCACCCGTCAATCGATATTTCATGGTAAACAAAACGTGAGCGAATCGTTCATTCGCCCAGTAAATAACATACCCCAGACACTGTCAATATTATCCATCAGAGGGGGTTATAAAAGCCCGCCCATTCTCATCGCAATACCTCGTTACCGTTTCGCCTCGGCTGAACGGTTCAATTGACTTCGAATTTTAACGTGATACAATACAACTGCTGTTCTTCCTTTCATTCCGTTTCACTGCCAAGTTGAGTGTACCAGTGAAAAGAGTTACTGTTGTTCGCATCAGTTGCTGTTGATCCGATTCTAGTTTGAGAAATCTGAGTGCCTTATACTGCACGCCTTATACTGCTCGCCTCACTGGAGCCCCTGGAAAACGATATTGTGCAGAGACGTAGAGACGTACGTTTGAAGCGTTTGAAAAAGTGCATCAAAGAGATAAAACACTTTACACTTCCTCGCTCTTCAGTTCTCGATCTCTTTATTCTTGGCTGTGCTCCAATCAGTTTTTGTTTCAATTATATTGCGGGACTGTATCGGTGCCATCATGGGCACTTTTCGAGCTGATTACGCTTCATTAAATCGGAAAGGTAAGCGCAATTGCTGGAGTATTTATTACGTTTTCATGGCCACATTTTTATTCGTGGTTAATGAGGTCATTAAATAATTTATGAACGTTTATTTTTAGAGGTTACCGATGAGTATCTACATGCATTATATTTTTGTAGATCTTAATGGATTTGTCATCTGAATTGAATCATTTTTTTTCACTTCTTTTTGTCTTCTGTTGGTTTAATTTCATTTCTAGTGGGAAAATTTGAATTTTTTTTGTTTATGTTCGTCAAATAATGGATGAGTTTCTAGTTTTTTTGAATATCTCTGATCCATTCAGTAGCGAAGTGGTAAAACGATTCAAATCGACTTAGCTCTCAGTTAAGTTTTCAAGAAATATCTCCAAATCTAAGGGAGATAGCAAAATTTTTGTAAATATCTTTTTTGTAGCTTTTAATGCAGTCTACAGAAAAGATTGTAATAAAAATTTTCCTATCTGCCTCAGAATCTGAGATATTTAGTAAAAACTGACGAATAGTCAAAATCCACTTAAATCGTTTTACCACTTCACTAATGAATTTTAAAGGGGTATTTTGAAATTTTTTGTTGAACCCTACAAATTTCAGTTCAACAGGTTTAAATCTGTTCAGGAGAGGATATCATCAATAGGTTACACTTCACTGTTGTACTTCTAATGTAAAGTGAATGTAGCAGTAGTAGGGTGGGGTGATAAATTACCCCAGTGTATCAGTAGAGGATTCAGAACGGTTTAAAA
This sequence comes from Diachasma alloeum, assembly GCF_001412515.2. NCBI lineage: Eukaryota > Metazoa > Arthropoda > Insecta > Hymenoptera > Braconidae > Diachasma > Diachasma alloeum. The sequence continues at coordinate 1,398,555 of NW_021680360.1, forward strand.
TTGAATAATGAATCAGAATCTGTTGAATAATGTTATGCAGAAAATACCCTTTTCTCTTAACATTTCGTTCTTATAATCAGAAAATGAAAATTGGAAATAGAATTACAGCGGTCTAATTATTAAATCGATTAAAAACAAAATAGTTCCTTCACTCTCTTGAATTTTACATGAATTTTTCTTTTCACCGTGAAAAATTGATGCTTCAGTTTGACTTTACGAAGCAGATGATATTTCGAGTCTTAATCGATTTTATAGGAATGATGTGTCATGTTTACAAGTTGTCGGTATTCGTTCAATGACCTTTCATCCTCTTTCCCTCTATTGATCCTCTTCAATCCTGTGAAATCCAAACACTCGAATTTGAATCCCAATGAGAGTTCGTTTTCCTTGGATAAGTTCCAAGGTTTGAGTCTCTTATTATTACACGGTTTACCGGATACTTTAGAAAGTTTCCAAGTATTGGGTAATGGCATTCAGGACCGAAAATCATTGAGCGAGAGATGTTTGCCTCGGCCCAGGCCAGACTTTCCGTTCTAGCGTGTTTCTTGCACTCCAGTGGCGATACAAAAAATCGACCTTCGCGCATAATTATGCACAGTTAAACGTCTCGTTGATGTGAAATTCAGATTTTTGTATTTTTGGGTCTGCAACGTGACATTTTCCACAGAAATGGAATAATTTTTAAATTCAGTAGTGAAGGGGTAATCGGAGATGAGTCCACTTATCTCCCAGTTGAGTTTTTGAGGAATATTTCCGAATCTAAGGGAGATAGCGAAATTTTCGTAATAACATTTGTTGTAGCACTCAATCGGCTCCACAAAAAAGGTTGTAACAAAAATTTTTCTATCTTCCTTAGATTCCGAGATATTGATTAAAAACTGGTCAATAGTCAAAATTGACTTATCTCCTTTTACCACTTCGCTGCTGAATTCATTCGGTCTCGAAAAAAAATTTGTCAACTTTTTTTCTTCTGAATGGAAAAAGTTAGTTTCCAATTATTATGCTGATAGGTTGTGGTTCGTTGCGCAATGACATTGAGCGGTGTTCATTCACTGGTCGGAAGGAGCGTTCCTCACAGCTCCTGCTGAGTTTATAGAGCGTGCAATCGACAGGATTCACTCCCGGTAATATTTCCTGCGCAATTATTCAGCTCCTCGAGATAGCCGAATACAGAGAGAAAAAATTTTCTTCAATTGAAAAATAAAAATCACTAATTACTGCCTTTTCAGTCGTGGAAATGGGGGGTGGGTGTTTCAATTTGAGGAGGATTATTTCGTATCAGCCCGGGTTGTACCAAGCGCTCTCAAGTGTAATATAAGGGTCAGACACTAAGTGTGAGAATATAAGGGTCTAAAAGTGGAGGTTGAAAAATGAGCGTCGGAATATTAGAGTCAAAAACTGAGGGCCTGGATGTAAAGGTGAAGGAATGAGGGTCAGAATGTTAGGATCAAAAAATTACACGGAGAGAAATATTCAAGAAAAATTACGAAACATTTCACGTAATCCGTAAGCGAGAATCGTTTCCAGTGAATTTCTATAGGAATATAAAAGAGTAAATCTGAAACGTTCAGTAAATTTTCGGGTCTGTCACCGAAAAAATACGAAAAAGTCACGTAATTTTTCTGGAAGTTGTAAAATCTGACAGAAACTTCGAGACTTATTCTACCTCAGAACGTGAAAATTCTTGGATGTTTAAGAATTTTTACGAAAAGTTTCGGAAAAATTACGGAATGTGTTGTTAAAATCTCCCCCTCACGGTGACTCATGGCTAGCCGTGAGGCGTCGGACGGATGAGTAATTTTTACGGAACAGATCGTAAAATTTACGTGACGATTGACACTTTTTATTGAATTTTACTGCGCTCCCAGATTACGTTTCGAAACGTAATTTTTACGTCTTTTTTCTGGTAATTTTTATTGAATATTTCTCTCCGCATAGGGTCAGAATATAAAAGTAAAAAAAAGTGGGTGTCAGGCAATGAGGGTCATATAAGGGCTAAAAACAGTGATCAAACATAATACATGACTTATATTTAGGCTTTCATTGCCTGACTCCCAATATTTTACTTTTATATTCTGACCCTAATGTTTTGACCCTAATATTCTGACCCTCATTTTGTAACCTCCACTTTTTGACCCTTATATTCTGATAATTAGTGCCTGACCCTTATATTACACCTAAGAGGGCTTGCTACAATCCGACTAGATACAAAACAATCATCTTCGAATGGAAGTCCCCATCCTTCAATTGAGCAAAATAGTGTTCAATTCTCGTATTTTTTACCGTGATTACGAGAATAATAGTTTTTTTCATTGGAAAGTTCGAAAATGTAAAATTATATCAGTTTTGTCATTCAGAAAATAGGCAACTGATGCCCAAAAAAGACAATGGGTTCTATATCCATAATGTCCGACAAACTGTGGAAAACTTTTGGCTGAAATTTCCTGTATTATGTGAAAAAACGTGAAAAATGACGTTCTTGGTAAAAGTATGGGGCAAAACGGGTCAAGTCCGAATTTTTTCTTACTTCATAATAAATCGCTTCATGTACCGAAAGTCGTCCAACGACTCTTAAGGTCGAGTACTGGCTTAAATTTCACCGCGGTCTCCCCTTAAATCAAATTCAGGGTCTCATTCCGGAAAATTCAGCCAAATTTTTTCAACAGTGTATGTAATATATTCATGATGTAGTGCGAAACGGTAGTGATAAATGAGAATTTACTCGAGTTCCTTGAAGCGCAAACATTCTGAGACTTAAGCCATTGAAAATAATTCACTTCGTTCAAGTAAATATGGTCTACATACTATCAAATTTTTCTCTCAGTGTACTATGTTCACACTTTAATTTTTAGTTTTATATTCTTTCCGTGCATACACAGCTAAAACGAATATCTGAATTTCACACATTTTTTGTAGATATTTTTCAGACAATAAAAAACATTTGAATAAAATGAAAATTTGCCTGAATTTCAAACATGAATTAAGATGTTTGGACACCTGTTCGTCTCAAATTTAGACAAATTCTCATTTTATTCAGACGTTTTTTAGTGTTTGAAAAATGTCTACACAAATGAAGACGTACTTCTAAAAAAATCTTTTTTTTTCTCAGTGACGGATAATTGTCCTCGAACTCCGGAGAATATCCTCGATTAGTTTTTTCTGATCAAGTGAGAAAAAATGGAAACATGGCAACAATTGATGAAGGAATCGCAGAAAAAACTGCCAAGGCTTCCACCGGCGATTATTCATCTCCTGGAGTCCTTGCACCTTGCCCCCAAAAATCACTCCTAGCCTCCATTAATTTTTTCATTCCGCCCTTCCACCGAACACCATGATGTCATGAAATTAGCAATGAATAATATTCCAGAGGAATAATTGCCTTGGTGATTAAACAATTATTAATGTTTCTGGTATCGATTGAACATTAGCTCCCGGTCAAATGATCACGATCTCCCAACGCACATTGTAATTACTACTCCTGTTATTCTTCTCGGAACGCGTTTCACATGTTCCTTCCCACGACTTCCTATCCCTCGAACTTTGATACATCGTTTATCAAACGAGCGAACTATTTGTCATTCAAATTATGTAGCAAATGATACTACATTGTCGGAGATTATTCGAATGCATATTGAAATACGAAACAGTCGGTATTCTTGGGTTTCGCATTACAGAGGGGTTTCCGCATTCAACAAATGTCGCTGCATTAGGTTATTAGCCAACTACATTCTTCTTATTATATTTCCTTCTGCAAACATGCAACAACAAGCGAAGAAATGAGGAAACATGGTGGATGAATTTTTTGAATATCCCAATTTCAGAATTTTATGATTCAGAGTCTACACGGAGAAAAAAATTCCAGAATTTTTCAGGCGAAATTCAGGCAAAAATTACCGTGCCGTCTGGTAAAGTGGGTTCAATTGTCTAGCACCAGAAAAATTCCGGTGCTGCATAGTAAAAATTCCGGTAACGCACAATAAAAGCTTGATCCCTGACTGTTTTCTATTACATGATAAATTTCATTCAATAGTTAAAAATGAGTAAACATTGTCATTCAGCATATCATCCTATTAATTTTATTTTAACCTCTCCTCCATATCCTCTCTCCCATATTAAAAGCGGAATGCGCGGCAAACGTATGTGGAACGTTTGACAGGCCAATGTATATCTACAGCGTTATACACCTCATGAAGCGAAAATAAAGGGCACTTATTTTATTTCTTAACCGTTTTATCACAACACTAATTAATATTTCACTGAATTGATATTATGAAAAACATTAACCTGGGGTTTCAGTAAGGAGATATGTGAGAGAGGAGGCTAGAGGAGGCGACGGAATAAATCATCTGGTCACGTTGAGTCGATGTTCGTGGTTGCGGAGGGGGGACGAAGAGTACCGAAATCTTACGAATGCGCGATCGGGTCCTAGGATTCTGGTAGAGCACCGGAAAAATTTGCCAGTCAGTGTCATAATTTTTCTCGTATTTCTCGTAAAAATTCACTGTCGCTTCGATTTTACCGTGCTGCACAAGAATTTTTCCCCACATTTATCCGAAAAATGACTCGTGCAACAGTACTTTTTCCTACTCTTTGCGGTACATTTGGCCTGGAAAGACCATCTGAACCAACTTTACTGTGCGGGCACGGTAATTTTTCTCGTACATTTCTCTCCGTGTAAAACATTCCAAAGAACCACTTAAAAATCCCAACCATTAGTATCAGAATCCTTCTCCTTCCCCCCCCCCCCCCCCCTGAAATCCCCTAAAACTCCTTCAAAACCTCGCAAGGCCACAAAACCCGTCTAATCTCATCTTTTATTCATGATCGAAACCCCCAGATCTTCCGAAAAACCGCAGTTAATGAGTGCAGTTTTTCCAGACGTGCCTGCACTGACAAAACCACATTGCACGATAATAGGATATTTTCAACCTACACTGAGAGAAATTTCAATGGTAATTTCAACTACAAGGGAATCGTCAAAAAAATAATAGTTACGGTAACAATGAACATTGTAGATTCAACTATTATATTAACATGAAAATTACTTCATAATGTTGATGACACTATTTGACACAGTAAATCGAAGGATGAATCCTAGTTTAATCTACAAAGTTTATTGTTACTGTAAATATAATTTCTTTGACAATTCCCTTGGAGTTGAAATTACCATTGAAATTTTTTTCAGTGTAGCTTTTTTGACAAACACCATTTGATTTTTCTAATAAGTTCAGCAGAGAAAAAACTGCAAAGCTTTTTAGAGACGGAATTTTTTCAAATTTTCGATATTTCTGTTAGTGTTCATTAAATTCTTTGTTGAATTCGCCGAAAAAAACAAGCTTTATTTTGGGACTTATGATCTCAAATTGCGGTTTTCAAATAATTCAAATTGAAAATTTCAAAAGCCTCCAGTTGAGACTTTTAAGTGTTAAGTTGAGACCCTCCAAAGTCCCAAATCAAGAACTCGTCTCAAGGAAAAATTTCAAATTGAGGTTCAATATCGAGATTCAAATTCAGACCTGAAAAGTTTAAATAATAAGATCATTGTAAAATGTTCGGACAACTTACACTGGGAGAAAAACAAACACGTTGTCAAACAAGTCTTGTTTGGGCCAACAAAATCGCTTGTTGAAAATTGCCAAAAAAGAATTTGTTTAGTTCGAATTTGAAAGTCTCAAACATGAATAATTGTTCTGCTTTCGACAGCAACGAAATATTTGGTTCAAGAGGCGGATAATTCACACCAGACGGTGCCTTTTCAGGATGAAAATATCTCATCTAGAGGAAAATTTATCAACAAATATTGTATCCCTAAGTTACAAGATTGCTATAATATCATTATTATTGTTTAATTTAAAGCTTCATTTCTTGGTTGTGAATATTAGACAGTCGAAACGAAAAATTACAGTCCCTTGTTTCGCATAAAGCAAAGATTTTTCGGGAGAAAAATACGTATGGGAGTATCGAATAACGAAAGAGTAGTGCTAGAGATGACATTTCTGCGTGAACAGAGAATGCAAATTTTTTTAACTACTCAATCAATTCAGTAGCGAAGTGGTACAACGGTACAAGTCAATTTTGACTATTGACCAGTTTTCAATTAATATCTCGGAATCTAAGGGAGACAGCAAAATATTTGTTATAACCTTTTTTGTAGAGCCTTTTAAGAGCTACAACAAATGTAATTACGAAAATTTGGCTATCTCCTTTGGATTCGGAAATATTCCTCAAAAACTCAAGAGGAATATTTCCGAATACTACCGAATGGGAGATCAGCCGACTTAAATCGTTCTACCACTTCGCTACTGAATTTTGGCGACAAAAATTTTTCATTCCGGCGCGCTCTCTGCATGTTTAGCACAAAAAATCCTTTTTTGATCATTTTCAAAAAACTATTTTCTTGGCACAAGTAAAACTTGTTCGAGAACTTTGTCGTTTTTCTCAGTGTGTATGTGGGTGATAAACCACCCCAGTGTATCCGTAGAAGGAGCGCCGATGATTAAATATAAGAATCGTACCGATCCCTACAAACTAAAGCTCTCGTTCTCTGCAGAATTCCAATTTTTTTCCAGCAGCGCAGTGCGGAGAATGTCCCAACATTCAGATTTTACAAAACCCCATGATGTATTCTGATCGATCATCCTCTGTCGCAAGTGCAGCAGACCAATACAGTCAGAGCCAATACCACAGATTCCACGAATCCTCGAAATGTTTGTGCAAATCCGTCTATCATTGACGATCGTCAGTAATGCATATGCAATCCTTTGATATACCATGACACAAATACGTTGACAGAGTCTCTCGCGCTGATGCTATCAATCCCCCAGAAATCCCCTTCATCTGCCCTCATATTCACTTCATTACGTAAACACGAAGGACAGTCAAAATTGTCCGGTACATCCTGACATTCGTGATTGCTCGTCTACGATTTTTCTCTCATGTTGTGGATGATTTTTCCCCCCTGTGTTTATTATTCTGTAATGCGCCTCTTCAGTTGTTTTCAACTGTCTCAAAAACAAGTAAGTCGGAATTACAAACGTAATTACACCTGTTTCATTCTTCAGCCTTGATCCGTGTTCGTTATTTTCCACTTTGTATTTTGCCGATTTCAGTCACGTACGCCGGAGAATGAAATCCTAAAAGGATTCCCTTCGTCTGCACATGGGAGGAAGGCTTGTTTATAGGCGTTCTGTGACCCAGTAATGGACGGTTTTTAGGTTTGAGTGACATCAGGTCAATCCAATAATTTTTTATAACGGGGGAGATGGAGGAGGTGATGATGTCGGGAGCATTGACGGGATGAGACAATTTTTGCATTTGCGCAAGTACTAACGAGGTTTGTAGGAGAAACTAGGGAAATTACACGGAGAGAAAAGTTGGATAAGAATTACTTAGAAAATCGTGGCAAATTTTAGTGTACGAAAGGTTATCGTGCAACGAAATGTAATTGTAATGTAATTCAATGGAAAAATACCTGTTTGCGGAGGATATTTTACGATTCGGTCGGTGAAACAACACATCTACACTGATAGAAAATATTATTTTTGTTGAAATTTTTCTTTCTTGGAACAAGTATTAAATACTTGTTCCAAATAAATAAGATATTATGGTGAATATTAATTATTTCTTGTTGAGGTACATTTACCTGAATCAAATAAAACAGTCTTTGGCGTGAAGTCACATGCATTCACCACAAAAATGGAACAGTTGTATTTTTTTTAACCTAATATAATCTCCAGTTGAGAAATTTTCTACTTTCATGAATTGATCAAAATTTCGTACCTAGGAGATGATTACTTTGAGGAACGAATTAAATGTTGTTTTCTCGAATGAAGCCGATCTTTAAATTAAGCTCTCCGTACATCACACACGGAGAGAAATTTTTTAGAAAAATTCTAGTGCTACCACAGGAAAAGAGGCGCAAAGTGACGGCCAGGAAAAAATTCCAGTCCCGGCACTACAAATTTTATTGGGGAAAACGTGAATTTTTCCCCGTATTTCCGTGAAAATTTCACAGAAATCCCCAGAATTTTTACCAGAAATACCAAGAAATTTTACCTGAACAGCACTAGAATTTTTCACAGCCGGTGGATTGTAATTTTTTCCAGAACTCGTACTAGAATTTTTCTAGAAAATTTCTCTCCGTGCATTGAACGATATTTGTGACATCCAAGATTGTGTAGAATTGCCGTAATCTGTGATTCTGTTATTGTAAACTAATGTGATTTTTTTAGTCAAGAAATATAAACTTCTTTCAACTCAACGACATCTTACTACAATCTCAAGGCTCTTTCCGCGTAACAATATTCATCCTGATTCGACATACGAAATGCTCACTTCAATTATAATTTACGTGGAACAACGTATGTTCGTGTTGATTGAGATAACAACGTATTTAATCATGAGAATAATTTTGATTTTTGAGTAAATCAACGAATTTCTGGAGTTGGCAAAATTTTGGCTAGAAAGATATCAAATACTCTGATTATTGCGATAAATAAAAGGAACTTCAACTCTAGAGAAGTTCGATTTCTCCCAATCAAATGTATCTCAAGAACAGATAACTGGTATGCACCATGAAATCATGTTTATTTGAAAATCAATACCCAAATGATAGTTGGTTCCAATAAAATTCTCTTGATAAAAATAATTTTTTCTGTCAGTGTATGGATGCAAAAATTATCCTCCTGCACAGTAAAATTTTTCACACCGGTCGTGTATTTTGTTCTTGCACCCATCGGAAGGTCATCGGGATGGATGGAACATGGACGAATTAAACATTTAAACAATTTGAAAAAAAAGAAAGTCCATTTTTTACATATAAAACCTTTCCTTTTTTTTCTTTTGTAAAAAGGGAGTCCTGAGAAATCAAATACTTTGATTATTGCGATAAATAAAAGGAACTTCAACTCTAGAGAAGTTCGATTTCTCCCAATCAAATGTATCTCAAGAACAGATAACTGGTATTCACCATGAAATCATGTTTATTTGAAAATCAATACCCAAATGATAGTTGGTTCCAATAAAATTCTCTTGATAAAAATAATTTTTTCTGTCAGTGTATGGATGCAAAAATTATCCTCCTGCACAGTAAAATTTTTCACACCGGTCGTGTATTTTGTTCTTGCACCCATCGCAAGATCATCGGGATGGATGGAACATGGACGAATTAAACATTTAAATAATTTGAAAAAAAAGAAAGTCCATTTTTGACATATAAAACCTTTCCTTTTTTTCTTTTGTAAAAAGGGAGTCCTAAGAAATCAAATACTTTGATTATTGCGATAAATAAAAGGAACTTCAACTCTAGAGAAGTTCGATTTCTCCCAATCAAATATATCTCAAGAACAGATAACTGGTATTCACCATGAAATCATGTTTATTTGAAAATCAATAACCAAATGATAGTTGGTTCCAATAAAATTCTCTTGATAAAAATAATTTTTTCTGTCAGTGTATGGATGCAAAAATTATCCTCCTGCACAGTAAAATTTTTCACACCGGTCGTGTATTTTGTTCTTGCACCCATCGCAAGATCATCGGGATGGATGGAACATGGACGAATTAAACATTTAAATAATTTGAAAAAAAAGAAAGTCCATTTTTGACATATAAAACCTTTCCTTTTTTTCTTTTGTAAAAAGGGAGTCCTAAGAAATCAAATACTTTGATTATTGCGATAAATAAAAGGAACTTCAACTCTAGAGAAGTTCGATTTCTCCCAATCAAATATATCTCAAGAACAGATAACTGGTATTCACCATGAAATCATGTTTATTTGAAAATCAATAACCAAATGATAGTTGGTGCCAATAAAATTCTCTTGATAAAAATAATTTTTTCTGTCAGTGTATGGATGCAAAAATTATCCTCCTGCACAGTAAAATTTTTCACACCGGTCGTGTATTTTGTTCTTGCACCCATTGCAAGGTCATCGGGATGGATGGAACATGGACGAATTAAACATTTAAATAATTTGAAAAAAAAAAAGTCCATTTTTGACATATAAAACCTTTCCTTTTTTTTCTTTTGTAAAAAAGGAATCCTAAGAAATCAATTCGTATTCCAAATTCTACTAGCTTTCTATTTCATACGAGAAATACTAGTGGGTTACAATCTAATCAGATCACAATTACATTATGATCCGATCGTGTTCTCAACTGTTTCGATCGTATCACTGGCGCGTGAAAAATCGTTGACCAAAAATTTTGATACCATGACCCAGATACACGCAAGCATCATTCAATTTATATTTTGCACAGAATGATTACTTTTTAAAACATTTGTTGTTCATAAATAAATTAATTGGAATTATTCAAACTTACGGGAACCGTATTTTTTTGGGCATGAAATCGATTTCTGGGAAAATTTCGATTTCTAAATATGAATAAACTTGGTACGATTTCGAATAAATGATTTTTATGGTGAAAAATTGATTGTTTATAAATTATTTACAGATAATGCTCGTGATTTTAAAAAATTATACTTTTTACACTATTTCATCAATCGTCCTCCAAAAGTAAACTTTCTTTTTTTTCCGATTTTTACAATTTTTTCAAACGGTTCAATGTCGAGATTCAATTTCAGACCGGCAAAGTTTAAATAATAAAATCATTGTAAAATATCCGGAACCTTAGGATCAAATGTGGCTCAAATGAAAGCTCTGATGTTCGATTACAAAAGTAGAAAAGCATTTCACTGGAGAAAAAACAGCCGAAGTAATTGGATATCCTTAAATTCTCTCCAAGCGAATTCGCCAATTCTGTCTATGAAAAATTGCCTCAAAATTTGAAAAGGTCTTTTCTATTTTTTATCGGAAAATATAGTCCAAAAGCAGAAAAATGAGCGCAAACGGAGCTCTTTAACTCGATTATTGGCGGAAATATTGAAGATTGCAAATTTTTTCTCCTAAAATTTTTTCGAATTTTTCAATTCTAATTACAAACTGCTAAGGATAACAACAACAAAATTTGAAGATTTGGTCGGAAATTTTCTCTTTTTTTCGAAAAAAAATGTTCTTGAAATATTATTTTTTGAAAAACTCAAAAAGCAAGCTCCAACCGATTATTTGAAACTTTCTCTCTTTTTGGCAGATTCGCTCATCTGTAGGATTTAATACAAATTCTATCTGCTTTTCATCAATTGTATTAACGAATTCCTCAGCTGGTTCCTTCAATAAAAATGTTCAATAGAAAGTACAAAAGACCTCAATACATTTTCATTTTCTTACGCAACAAAAATCAATTCAATTCGTTTTTTGCAATTTTTATTCTGTTGCGCTAGCTTTTACATAAATTCCTCCACTCGTATTCTCCAGGTTGTCTGATCGATTAAAAAATTTCCGTTAAAAAAAAACTCCTTGTACTCCATTTTTTCCACCATTATCTTCCATGCAGCCGAGAACATTGTTTCTACCAATGATTCCCCCGTAAATCATCGATGGGTGATAAATTCCCCTTGTTAATATACTGAGAAGAAAACTAATGACTTCTGCTCCAATTACATCCTCATCAATTACCCGCATTAGCATTAAGAATGGCCTATTCAAGCCCAGAGATTAAATTGAAAAAAAAAAAAAAACACATGAGTTCGATAAGTTTTTATCTCTCCAACAAGAGTTAAAATGCTCGTCGTGCCTGGAGTGGAAACATTCAGTCTTCAGCCAGACGTACTTTACATGACAAGATGGATAGTGCACTTTATATAAAAGGTTGAGCATACATTCTCGTTACCGAATGAATGGTACCACTGTTTTCCTTCGTGTCTCTATTTCGTAATTGTTTTAAATAATGGAGAAACAGCATTGAATTTAAACATCCGTGGAATAATCAATCGTGAAACAGTGACGTAACCGCGAGTTTTTCCAAGCATGTGCGGTTTAGCGTTAACCTTGACTCCTATGATTGGAACAACTGTCGTTCGAGGATTGTTTATTCTTGCTCGAATACAAAAGTAGTGGGATCCTTCGGATTTCTTTCTTCTTGGATATCTGCCAAAGCTTATGTGCGAATTGAGGACGAAAAATGGGGGGAAATTCGGGATCCTTTAGGCGGGGAAGTGGTGCAGGAAAACCAGTCGAAATGACTCTCATACTGAGAAAAAAAATTTTAATATATGAAACATATTCACTTGAAACAAGTAGTATTTTTCAATCACTTGAGGATATCCAAGTCCTCTGGCTATTTTTTCTCCAGCGAAATGCTTTTCTAATTTTGTAGTCGGACATCAGAGCTTTCATTTGAGCCTCTTTTGATCCTAAATTTCCGGACATTTCACAATGATTTTATTATTTAAACTTTGTGGGTCTAACTTTGAATCTTGAATTTGAGCAGTTTGAAAACATTTTAAAAATCTAGAAAAAAATTAGAAAGTTTGCCTTTGAAGGAAGATTGATGAAATAATTAAAAAATTGCAATTTTTGAAAGTTATGAGCATTTTCTATAAATTATTTATAAACAATCAATTTTCCGCCATAAAAATCATTTATTCAGAATTGTAATAAATTTATTCATATTCAGAACTTTATTAAGAGTCGATTGCATGCCCAGAAAAATAAGGTTTCTGAAGTGTAAACAGTTTTAATTATTTATTTGTGAACAATGAATGTTTAAAAAAAATAATATTTTTCGGCAGAATGTAATTTGAATTATGATGAATATTCATGGTTTTTTAAAACTTTTTCTCTCGCAATTTCATTGACAAATTTGATGATTGAAAATGGTTGAATCGATCAGTGATTTTTATCACTAAAATTTCGTGAGCGATTCCTAAAAATTAGAGATGGTTGTCTGAAAATTAGTGACAAAATTCTCAAAATTAGTGATAATTCAACTTAAAATTTACTTTCACGTGAAACTGCCGACAAAATCACTGAATTTCAGAATGTTGCACTCACCGAGTTTCACAATCGCAAATCCCTATTAATATTTTATTAATTGGGGATAAATTCCTAAAAATTACTAACAGTCTCTGGAAATCGATGACATATTCCTAAAAAATCAAAACTTTTTTCTCCTTTTGTTCGCAATCATCACAGAATCCTCTACTCCTTAAGAACAACTCCATAAAAATTAAAAACTCTTTAATTTCCATATTCATCCAACATGTTTTGATATCTTTCCAATAATGCCACTTGCAACCTTCGACCTCATCCGGTTTTCAAACAAGAAAATGTCATATTTTTTCTCCTGAACGCGCGAGTGGGCGGGGAAAGAATGACGCGAATGAGTCAAAAAAACGAGAGAAATACCGAGGCTGTTTAAATAAAATACACATCAGCGAGGATAAATCATTTTTTATTCGATACTTTGTGGTCTTTTATGTTCACCTGCAAATTTGGTAGGCAAACGTTACCTCGGGATTTTCCCGGTGACTACTCATGCCTTTAAAATTCACTCGCGAGTGAATGGCGAAGATTCTCAGGCAGTTTAATGGAATCTCGTTCAATGGTGCAATCAAATTCATTTTATACACCCGGGTTTCTATCGCCGGGGCATCGACACACTCGATTTCAATTAAAAGGCATTTGCGACGCGTCACTAAAAAACAACAGCTGTCAACTACGTAGGCCAAACCCAGTAAACGCACCAGCCGACGCGTCAGTTGCAAGTCAGTAGCGTGGAGTGAGTCAACGTTATATTATTCACGATACCAATGGCTTCCGCTGATACCTAGAGCTTCGGCAAGGGCAAATGCGATAGGATTTTATTCGGAAAAGTGTGATTTGGGGGATTTAACGAGGTTTCGTTGTTTATTCCAGAAACTATGCTGACGGACATGGATCAACTGCCGTCCATTCAGCTAGGGGACTTTGTCCTTCAGTTTGAACTCGGACCACCTAGTACTGAGATGCAGGAGGTCGCGAGGAAGGAACTCAGGGAGTCTCCGGATTTGCAGAGACAGGCTGTCGCTGAACTCCGAGAATTACTCAAAAGTTAGTACAACATTTTGTCTTCAGGGGGAAGCTTCTGTAATCGTTGGAAATTGTGCCGAATGTCACGATACATATGAAGTTTTTGGAAAATGTTCTATAGAAAACGTCAATAGAATACGATTTTCCTGTACAAGTTATTCTATTGAGATATTTTCTGTCAAATTTTCTGAGTTTTTTCCATTTTTCTTTTTATTTATCAAGAAAAGCCGGGGAAATTGTACAGAAAATATCTGAATAGAATAAGTTGTGTAGAAAAATCGAATTCTATTGACTTTTTATAAACGATTTTTTATTCAACATTTCAGTAAAAGCCAAAACTATTAGCAAGTTCAACAGAAGTCCGATAGAATTATCCAGCGAATTCGCAAGGTTTTTCTGTACAGAAAATTTCTGTACGATTTTTTCATGCATGAATGCTTCTATTCGGAAGTAAAAATATTACTTGCAATTAATTCCCCACACATATTCATGATTTTACGATATATTCCAGAGGAAACTGATCTCAAATGCCCCCTCGACAACGAATCCTGGTTGATTCGTTTCCTCAGGCCATGCAAGTACTATCCTGAGTCAGCTGCCAAACTAGTAAAAGAGTACTACGCATTCAAAGTGAAGCACTCGAATGTTTACGATGGCCTGAAGCCATCCAGGGAGAAGAACATATTCGAGCACAACATCCTCACTGTTCTCCCGAATCGTGATCAACACGGGCGTCGTATATTGATCATTGAGCTTGGTAAGAAGTGGAAGCATAATAAAGTGTCGTTGGATGAGGTCTTCAAGGGGGCGGTTTTGTACCTTGAGGCGGCCATGCTCGAGCCAATATCCCAGATTGCCGGGGCTGTTGTCATCTTCGATATGGATGGCCTCAGTTTACAGCAGACGTGGCAGTTTACTCCACCATTCGCTAAGAGAATTGTCGATTGGCTCCAAGATGCTGTTCCGTTGAGGATAAAGAATATTCATATTGTTAATCAGCCTTATATTTTTAATATGGTCTTCGCTTTGTTCAAGCCCTTCCTCAGGGCGAAATTGAAGGAAAGGGTGTGTTGAAAATTACTTTTTTATTTATTTTTACTTAAAAAATAATTAATTGAAAAATCTACTGCATTTTCTAGGAAATTCTATGAGAATTATATTGGGGTTTCGCCGTAAAATCCATCAGAAAAAGTTAATAATGTTTTTATTTTTCTGTAAAACTCATTCTATTGATAGATTTTCTGCGAAAATTTCCGAGCCTAAATTTTTGATTTTTTTGCATTCAATTTTTCTCCGTTTCTCATTCAAAATGAATAAAAAATAGAAGAGCATCCACTGGGAAATTCTATTACAATTAATTTGGGTTTTCCCCAAAAAGTCCGTCAGAAAAAAATGAATAATTTTTATATTTTTCTATAAATTTCATTCTGTTGATATATTTTAAATAAATTTCCTATTTTAATTCATTTCATTTGTATTTTTTTTCATTAAAAAATCAAGCTAAAAGAATTTAAAAATTTAATTCGAGAAATTTTCATAGAAATTAAATCAGTTGAGTATAAAAATCTATTGATTTTTTGTTTACCATATGTTCTATTGATCATTTTTATTCACAAACTTTCCAATTAAATCAACTGAAAACAAATAGAATTTTCAATAAAAACCATTTTAAATGAAACTGATAATTTAAGTTGATTTATCTTTCTGTGCAGATTGTTTTCCACGGCACTGATCGTAAGTCGCTGCACCAGTACATATCACCGAAATGCTTGCCAGAGTGCTACGGTGGTACTGTTTCAATTCCCAGAGTCAGTGGACCTCAATGGCTGGAGTTGTTAATTATGTGTGATAAAGAATATGATGGTGAGGATTAATTGAATGAGTCAGGGTTTCTGGAAAGATGAAATTACCAGGGAATTCAATGGGGCTTCACGATTCACTAAGCGGTGACCTCGACTTTAGTTGGAAGCATATTTGAAAGAGAGGGATTCACATGAAGCCGTCGAGAGGACTGTTTTGGAACGAATTTTATGGCTTATAAACAGGATTTTTCTCTGAATTTGTTGAATTGTTCCGCAGAGAGAAAAAAATGGGTTGAAAAATACTCCTGAGTTTTAGTAATCGTAGTGTATTCATCTTCTAGGAACTTTTATCACAATTGTAGTGAAAAAAATAATGAGTCTAGTGAAGTATTCAATATTTTGAGTGAACATTTCACAGAAATATTGTAATTTTCACTAGAGTTACTGAATTTTTAACTAGAGTTCGATGATAATTTATGAAAGATCAATGCACTATACAATTAGTCAATTTCAGGAGTGATTTTTAATAGATTTTTCTCCTCAACTATCTTCAATTCCCAAATATTTGATTACAAATTGGATAATTTGTGAAGAGAACTATTTTGAAAAGAATTTCATGGCCTATAACAGGATTTTTCTCTGAATTTGTTGAATTGTTCCACAGGGAGAAAAAATTGGGTTAAAAAGTACTCTTGAGTTTTAGTAATCGTAGTGTATTCATCTTCTGGGAATTTTTATTAAAATTGTAGTGAAAAAAGCAATGAGTTCAGTAAAGTAATCGATTTTTTGACTGAAAATTTGACAGAAATATTGTAATTTTCACTAGAGTTATCGAATTTTTAACTAGAGTTCAGATGAAAATTTATGAAAGATCAATGCACTATAGAATTAGTCAATTTCAGAAGTGATTTTCAATACATTTTTCTTCTCAACTATCTTCAATTCCCAAATATTTGATTACAAATTGGATAATTTGTGAAGAGAACTATTTTGAAAAGAATTTCATGGCCTTTAACAGGATTTTTCTCTGAATTTGTTGAATTGTTCCACAGGGAGAAAAAATTGGGTTAAAAAGTACTCTTGAGTTTTAGTAATCGTAGTGTATTCATCTTCTGGGAATTTTTATTAAAATTGTAGTGAAAAAAGCAATGAGTTCAGTAAAGTAATCGATTTTTTGACTGAAAATTTGACAGAAATATTGTAATTTTCACTAGAGTTATCGAATTTTTAACTAGAGTTCAGATGAAAATTTATGAAAGATCAATGCACTATAGAATTAGTCAATTTCAGAAGTGATTTTCAATACATTTTTCTCCTCAACTATCTTCAATTCCCAAATATTTGATTACAAATTGGATAATTTGTGAAGAGAACTATTTTGAAAAGAATTTCATGGCCTATAACAGGATTTTTCTCTGAATTTGTTGAATTGTTCCACAGGGAGAAAAAATTGGGTTAAAAAGTACTCTTGAGTTTTAATAATCGTAGTGTAGTCATCTTCTGGGAATTTTTATTAAAATTGTAGTGAAAAAAGCAATGAGTTCAGTAAAGTAATCGATTTTTTGACTGAAAATTTGACAGAAATATTGTAATTTTCACTAGAGTTATCGAATTTTTAACTAGAGTTCAGATGAAAATTTATGAAAGATCAATGCACTATAGAATTAGTCAATTTCAGAAGTGATTTTCAATACATTTTTCTCCTCAACTATCTTCATTTCCCAAATATTTGATTACAAATTGGATAATTTGTGAGAAGAACTATTTTGAAAGGAATCTTATGTCCTATAAAATGGATTTTCTCTGAAATTCTTGAACTGTTCCACATGGACAGATCAATCTGTTAAAAAGCCACTCCTGAGTTTTAGTAATCGTAGCATATTCATCTTCTAGGAAATTTTAATAGTTAACAAATGCACATTTGAGGAGCCTTGTTTAACTCGATTTACACTTTTCAAGTGAACGATATTCATTTGGTCATATTCAACTCTACCATTCTTTAATAATTACCGAATCTCGTTTGGAATAAATGAATCAGTCTATCCGTGTGACGCCATTAGCGACCTCAAAGCGTTTGAAATTGTCAACTTTCAGCAATCAATTATTAATTAACGAGCAATATTTCTAATGTTTAATCGACTAGTCGAAAAATTAATCATTCAGCGCTGAAACACGAGATTAAAGAATTGGAAAAAATCGTGTTCCCTATTACAGAATTCCTTCAACAAGAAATGTTACTCACCCACCCCTGAAAACCTAACACGAACCTGAAAAATAATTTCTTTCCTTCATTTTTTATGATTCCAGCAATCAACTCCTACGGATACAGTAAGAAATAGGGAGTCCCCCACAATTCGAAAAATCCCCTCAACGTGGAGAAATCAACGTTGCCATAAAATTTGCAGAGAGGACTTTGCAGCCACTGTGTGGACAACCCACCTCTCTATGCATAACTTCGAAAATCAATTGTTAATAACTAATGAATTCATTCCGGGACGAATCGATAAGCTTTAGTCCCCCTGTGTATTTAATAATAATGCGCTCGATTATGGATCAGATGTTCTCGTTTCGGTTCAACGAACGAGCGCTTTGTCGTCTTGCTCATTGGATTTAATTGCCTCTCCGTTTTGGATGCACGGTGCAATTTATGGGGCAAATTATGTTATTTCATTATCGATAATCAGTGTGAGTGGGGTCTCAGAAGAGACCGTGGTTATAAATTGTATGAGGGAGGATGGATTGTGAAGAGTGCGAGTGGGTGAGAATGATTTTGTGCTCTGAAATGCAATTTGCAATGTCAATGATGATTTTATCGTTGATTGTGGCACATGTGCACTTATTTCAATTAAATTGAATTGTGTTTTACTGAAATATGATATATTGTTTTATTCGTTTGTGAAGGTGAACATACTCACCTCATCATTAATAATGATGGGAGATAATTCAATAGGAATTTAGTACTGAAATGGTAAAATCTTTAATAATCTCAATAACGTGTTTTAGAGGAAATTTCAGAAAACATTTCATGACGTTTCCTCTTCAAATCACTCGTTATTAATCAATTCAAGGAAATGTAGCGGTTTTTAATCTACGAAGTGAAAATTGAATTTTCATGGTTTTACAATTCTCAAATAAAATAATTCGAATACAATTATTTAAAAATAAATTTAATTTTCTCACATAAACTTAATACAATCATTCCCTGCATCCAATCGTTAACGGCTATTTATATTTCTAGTAGTAATAGAAATTGAATAAAATATTGTTCACAGGAAGGGAGAGTGGGGCAAAATGAAACGGTCGAAAAATGACTGTTTGACTGTTTTGACTGTTTGACTGGAATTCAAGCGAAAAATTTGGTTTTATCAAAAATTTTTTTATCCACTTTTGTTTATCAACTTTTTTTATAATTGGAAGGAGTGATGAGAATAATTTTCCGTTCAGTAGAATGGAAAAATATTGAGAAGTTTTGACGGGAGAAGATTTTGTCAATGGACTAATTGAAAAGAAAGTGAAATAGTAAAATCTAAAATCCAAAGCAAGTCCCAGGGGGAGACCCAGAGCGGCAAAAAGGAAAATGTGATGCTGAATTTCAATCGAATGAAAAAAGAAAAGTGTAATCGCCCTAATGTAATCAATTGAATGATAATCCATTGAATTATGAGATTAATAAAAAATTATTATTCTCATCAGTACTCCCAATAATAAAAGAAGGTAATAAACAAAAGTTGATAAAAAATTTTTTTTCCTTGAGTTGCGTCAGATAGTTGTTTTCTGGCTGTTTTATTTTTCCCCACTCTTCCCAATTCATTGAAGAAATGTCCGAAAAAGTGGATTCAACAATGAAAAATCCGAAAAAATATGGCAAGATTTTCGGCAAAACTGAAATCGCTTAAAAATAAGTTGCTAACTTGAACGAAGTACTTGGGTATCCTTAAAAAATGCGGAATGTGATCAATATAATCCGTTCATTAATTTTTATTCTGATTTATTCTCAGAGTACACATGACTCCATATCGAAAATAAAAAATATCGATCATTCCTGTCGCAAGGAACCACAACAAAAAAAATAATAACACTCTGATAGCAAACACAACGTTTTACCCATATTCTTACAATAAACGAGATAACCGGAGAGCTTTATTTGACAGAAGTTCACTTTGACAAAAGTTGAATTCACTAGAATTTCAGATTCCCAAAGTTGATTCAACCAGGTTTTCTACCAAAGTTTTTAGACGTTCTTCAAAAATCTCCATGTAAAACTGGCTGTTCCGGTTCATTCGGTTTTAATACATAATTTACAGTGGATACGGAACAGGAAATAACGAAAATAGAGCTTTGAATGGCTATAAATCACCGTCCTTGGCCTGATTTGGACTCCAGCCAGATTGATTTCTTTCGCAGTATAAAAATAAGAAATTAAATAGAAATTTGAAGATCGACAGTTACAATTTTTTGGTAACTGTCAATTGAGAGCAGCCACTTGGGCCGCAATCCCTCGACCGTCATCAATTGTCCTATTTTTTCGTGGTGTAGCCAATGCGGTCTTCGTCTGTAATAATGAAATTAAATTAATTAAGGAAACGAGTTCGCGTTAACGGGATTAATTGAGTGTGCAAATGATTAATTAATTATCTCAGTAACGCTTGAGTCTAAAAGAGGAAACTGTCAGGGACCCCTTTCGCAGGTGAGAAAATTCCTTCCTAAAACGATGGTTCGACATTTATTCTTAAAATCGTTGAGGTCGGGGATAATAGAATAATTATCGAAGTGCTTTAATTAAATTAATCAACTTGCCATTCTCACTCGAACTTGAAATTCGACAACGAGTATTGAAAATGTCTCGTGGATTTTGTAATTACCTACAAACTCGTCCTCCCACAGAGTGAGATATTTGAACAGTGGTTCGCCGATAGGATCAGCTGGTATGTCAAGATCTCCGCCGTATCTGCGAGGCAATGCCTTCGCCTCTATGTGTGATAATAGAGCGGGTCTGTTGGTGCCGTGGAAGTGCACCCTCTTACGTAATTTTTCCTGCGAAAAGAGAAACGATCTTCACTGATTATTATATTGTTTTTCTGTTTAAATATTTTTATTCCATGTTTTTGTTTATTTCATTTATTTCATTTATTTCATTTATTTCATTCATTTCATTTATTTCATTTATTTCATTTATTTCATTTATTTCATTTATTTATTGTCAACAGGTGAAGAATGAACCCAACAGAGACAGAATTTTAGATGAGTTGTTTTAAAAAGATTGAAATTCTGTGGAAGATTCTAGAGGAATTGAACAATTCCTGAAGAATAGGAGAGTTCCCAGATGATTGTTAAATCACAGAGAAAAAATTTGGCAGTTTCCAGCACCAAGGTACTGAATTTAAAAAACGGGTTATTTAATTTCAGTGGAAAAAGCACTGAAAGTCAGACCAGAAAACGTGCTGATTTTCAGTGAATCCTTGAAACCGAAATCGTTAGGTTATTGAATTAAGAATCGTCGAGTTCTTAATATGAGAATTGTTGGGATCTCAATTTCAGGACTGAACTTGCCTTAAAATAAGAGAAAATATGGCTTTGAGTAAATTTGGTACTGCATTTCATTAAAAATCACTGAGAACTAAAATTTTGTCTGACTTTTAGAGGAAATTCTCTTAGAGTCTGCGAAAATTTCATTCACATCAACTGAATAAAAATGATTAGCTAATTTTTCACAGAGAAAAGAACTTTCTAGTTTCCAGCACGATAGCCCTGAATTTACGATGCCAGTTATTTAATTTCAGTAGAAAAATCATTAACGGTCAGACACAAAAATACTGATTTTCAGTGAGGAAAGTCCTTAACCGTTGTCTAGGACCGTTGGGTTCTTGAATTAAGAATTTTTAAATTCTTAAAGTAAGAATCATTGGGTTGTCAAATTAAAAATCGTTGATGGCATTCAATTCTGGAATTTATGTAAATTTAAGAAGCACAAGGTTGTTATTTCAAGAATCCCAAGGTTCTGAATTTTCAACTTGCCTTAAAATGACAGAAAATGTATTTTAATTTGAGCCAATTTCATTTTAAAAAATGACTGAGAACTGAAACTTGTTTTCTGATTTTTCAAGGGAATTCTCTTAGAATAATTCCACATTTCATTAACATCACTCAACTGAAAATGATTACTAAATTGTTCATGGAGAAAAAAAGTGTCTCGTTGCCACCACCAAACTGTTAAATTTAAGAAACTGGTTATTCAATTTCAGTAGAAAAATCCTTAGTAGTCAGACTCAAAAACTGATTTTCAGTGAAAAAATTCCTTAAATCCAGAGTCGTTAAATTAATGGGTTGAATTCGTAAATCAAGGACCATTGGGTTCTCAAATTAATTTCTTTACGATTTTTGCAACAAAAATTCTCCATTTGGAACCATCTTCATTCATATTCAGCATGAAATGTTTGAGATTCTTTAATATGCGATTTTTTTCCAGTAAACAAGACTTATTTAAGTGCATTTTTTCTTCAATCAGTGAATTTTTCGAATCCATTTGTCAACTCATTTACCCTCCCTCTCTCATCATTAATTTTAATTTGAATAATCCCGACTTACGTGCAAAAAGGGTTTGAATATCGCAAACACCATATTAAAAATATAAGGCTGATTTATAATATGAACGCCCTTGAGACGAACAGGCAAACATTTCTGGACCCACTCAAGCACTGCACTTGCAAAACTCGGGGTGAAGTACGTCACGTGACTCAGGGACAGTCCATCCATGTCAAGAATTACCTGAACTCCGCAGACCTAATTAAAAAAAAATAACTTATTCCATCTGTAGCAATGCTGTCCGATCAATCGTTTTTCTCGCACTTTTTCACGATAAAAAATCAATGACGAGGAATTATAATTTATAATGAGAAGATTTTCCAGATAAATATCTTGCTCCGTGTTTTTGCTTGACGAGTTCCATAAGAGTCGAGAAAAACAATGTTGCTATTTTTATTATGAATTATTAACTTCTCGATCCCAAAGGGGGAAGTTATTGGAATGACCCCGAAATTCGATTGTGGAAATTTCATGATTTCTGCACGTTTCATGATCTCTAGAAACTCTCGACACTTTTTAGAGACCGATTTGTAGGTGTGAATGTGTGTGTGTGTATGTGTGTGTGTGTGTGTAAGTGACTAAAATTTTGTGCCACGATTTCTCTCGATCAAAAGATGCTATTTAATTTCTTTTCCCGCAATCGATGAGTTTTCATGTAAGTTCATGAACTGATCAGATTCTGAACAACATCGCCTCAGCGGTCCTTTAGATTTTGCAATAAAACTTGTGAAAAAACGTTGAAAAATGACATTTTTTCACAAATTTGATGATTCCTCTCAGAGAAACGATGAGATTGATTTCTCGTCGTCATAATTGGTGCAACTTTATATGATTAAGATTGAAGTGAAAATCCAGCAAAATCGTCTTAGCGGTTTCGGAGTCATTCGAACAAGAATTTTTGAAATTTGAGACTTTCCAAAGATTTTTCAATATAGTTCAATTTTTTTCATTATTATTAGTTTTTTCATTCTATTTTTCTGTTTTTTTTTTCATTAAGAAAATCAAATTAAAAAATTTGGAAAATTTGAGAAGAGGGGATTGAATGGAAAATATCTCAATAGAATAAGTTGCACAGAAAAATCTAATTCTAATGCATGAAGACAAGGTAATTTTTCGGGAAGTTGCTGGTCTGATCAATAATGGGCCACATCTACTTCAACTCACCTGCAATGGGAGCGAGCGACCAACACCCCAGTCGAATGTTTTTGTCACACAATCGATGTATTTTCATGTTAACTTAGAACTGATCAGAATCTGAACAACATGGCCTCAGCGATTCTTTAGATTTTGCAATAAAACTTGTAAAAAAGCGTCGAAAGATGACATTTTTTTACATATTTGATGATTCCTCCCAGCGAAACGAGGATAGTAATTTCTTGTCATTATAATTGATGCAACTATATGTGTACGTCCACGTGAAAAGGGCCCACTTTGTCGCATCTAGTTTCCGAGATATTCACGTTTTTCTCTCCACATCTCCCATTTAAACCAATGTTAAATTGTTTTTTTGATCGTCTATACTGACGTCAGTTTTCATTCTATCGGGTTGATTTTGGGCTCAAAATGTGAGAAATCTGATCAAGATTATCGGAATATACATAACTCCAATACCGTCAAAGTGTTCCCTTTTCATGTGGACGCCCACATATGTTTAAGACTGGAGTGAAATTCCAGCAAAATCTTCTCAGCGACCTCGGAGTAATTCGAACAAGAATTTTTGAAATTTGAAACTTTCCAAAGATTTTTCAATATAGTTCAATTTTTTTCATTATTATTAGTTTTTTCATTCTATTTTTCTGTTTTTTTTCATTAAGAAAATCAAATAAAAAAATTTGGAAAATTTGAGAAGAGGAAATTGAATGGAAAATATCTCAATAGAATAAGTTGCACAGAAAAATCTAATTCTAATGCATGAAGACAAGGTAATTTTTCGGGAAGTTACTGGTCTGATCCATAATGGACCACATCTACTTCAACTCACCCGCAATGGGAGCGAGCAACCAACACCCCAGTCGAATGTTTTTGTCACACAATCGATGTATTTTCATGTTAACTTAGAACTGATCAGAATCTGAACAACATGGCCTCAGCGATTCTTTAGATTTTGCAATAAAACTTGTAAAAAAGCGTCAAAAGATGACATTTTTTTACATATTTGATGATTCCTCCCAGCGAAACGAGGATAGTAATTTCTTGTCATTATAATTGATGCAACTATATGTGTACGTCCACGTGAAAAGGGCCCACTTTGTCGCATCTAGTTTCCGAGATATTCACGTTTTTCTCTCCACATCTCCCATTTAAACCAATGTTAAATTGTTTTTTTGATCGTCTATACTGACGTCAGTTTTCATTCTATCGGGTTGATGTTGGGCTCAAAATGTGAGAAATCTGATCAAGATTATCGGAATATACATAACTCCAATACCGTCAAAGTGTTCCCTTTTCATGTGGACGCCCACATATGTTTAAGACTGGAGTGAAATTCCAGCAAAATCTTCTCAGCGACCTCGGAGTAATTCGAACAAGAATTTTTGAAATTTGAAACTTTCCAAAGATTTTTCAATATAGTTCAATTTTTTTCATTATTATTAGTTTTTTCATTCTATTTTTCTGTTTTTTTTCATTAAGAAAATCAAATAAAAAAATTTGGAAAATTTGAGAAGAGGAAATTGAATGGAAAATATCTCAATAGAATAAGTTGCACAGAAAAATCTAATTCTAATGCATGAAGACAAGGTAATTTTTCGGGAAGTTACTGGTCTGATCCATAATGGGCCACATCTACTTCAACCCATCCGCAATAGGAGCGAGCGACCAACAACGCAGCCAACTTTTTCATTTTCTGTTTTTCCTCTTTTTAAATTCATTTCTTTACCTGTGTCATTGGCTCGTTTAATGCTGCAGCCAGGAACATCATGACACCCCTGAAAATTTGCTCGAGGGCTATTTCTTTCGGCTTCCATCGCTTCCCACTCTCGATTAGGATAACTCTGCAGCCGTCTGCACGCACTGGCAATGGAGTCACTACACCAGATTCGAATATAGCTCGATCGCTACTTGGAATCAAGTTGTTGCAGATGCGGGGATGAGTGACTTTGTAACGATAGAATCGTTTCATCTGTTTCATGTTTGAGGAAAATTTTAGTTGATTTAATAGTGGTGGAGTGGTGGGAGCTCAAGAGGGAAGATCAATTTAGGACGAATGGATTTGTTTATTTTGCGAATATCTGCGCAACGGATTTGCATGTTCCACACTGATAGACCGATTCATTTATTCCAAACGCGATTCGTTAACTATTAAGGAATGGTAGAGTTGACTATGACCAAATGAATATTCGTTAATAGTTAACGAATGGTTCACTTGAAGAGTGAAAATCGAGTCCAAAAAGGCTCGAATGTGCATTTATTAACTATTAACGAATGAACATTTGGTGAGACCGAATAGACCCTCGTCCCCAACCAAATCCATTCGAACAATAATATAATAACTAAGCCTTTCTATCAGTGCATAAATATTTTCGCCCAACTTTATTTCGCGTAAGGGGAGACTACTAATATTCTCTTGTCAATTTCTAGAATCGTGAAATCTCCTGGTGAATAATTCAATAGCGAAGCGGTAAAACGGGTCAAGTCGATTTTGACTATTGGTCAGTTTTCAATAAATTTCTCGGTATCTAAGGCAAATAGCAAAATTTGTGGTAAAACCTTTTTTATAGTTCTTAATTTTCTCTACAAAAAAGGTTGTTATGAGAATTTCGCTATCTCCCTTAGATTCTGAGATATTCTCCGAAAACTCAGCTGAAAGTGAAGTCGACTTTAACCGTTTTACCGCATCGCTACTGAATTTTGTGCTAACACTGAGAGAAAGAAATTTCTCTAACGTTTGTCTCCGTGTATGAAATTTATCAAATTTGTCATTTCAATACTCTCGAACAACTACTGAGATATATCTTACAAGTTCAAAAGCTGGTTTAACATGCCACTTGACGGGTCTCAAGAACTTGCAGAAAAAATAATCGTCATCAGGTACGTTGAGGTCGGGCTCACCTGAAATCACAAGTGCCATTATCTTTATTCATCGGGAATAACGTCATATGGTCAATGTATTCCAGTAAAACAACATTCACTATTAATGATGGTCAATTCATTCATAGATATAGGAATATTCAGGCTTCACTGATGAGGGAAAAATACTCCTGAGGGGAAATGGGATCTTCTTCGCTTCATTCATTCAAAAGAATATTACTCCGCTCATTACTCTGAGTCTTCTTTTTACGCTTAATGGATTTTTTTCGGTTTTCGTCACGTTCAACGTGTTAATTCACTCCGTCTGCGGACGTGATTGTCTCCACATTGAGTAGCTCACATTGGTAGTCAGCATTGAGGGAATTAACATTTTTGTAGGCATGCCGACGCACGTGAGTGACAGTATTTCTAGGAAATCACTTGACTGCTGTAACGAAATTTTTTAATTGCTCTACAGTAATTTTAAATGTTTTCCATAAATTTTATTTAGCGGCTCAAGCGGAAGCTGCAGTGTTTCCTTGAGGATCCTAATGAATAAATAATTAATTATTCAATAATAAATACGCATTTTTGCCACAAAATCAAACCAGTATTTACGCGAAAACCTCTCGTTTATCGCTCGGGAGAAACTTTCCACGCAATTCTTTAATTCATAACTTTTGTAATGAATAACCAAATTTTCTCCCTAGGGGCTCATTCTATTTGTTTTGAGTTTGTTGAAAACTTTCTCCATACTCTTGAATAATATCAACAATAATTAAATTCTATTAACAACACAAAAACTGCAAATATCACAATCCAGAAAAACTCTATTTTCTCAATTTTCCCGTCTTCGTCAAATTATTCGGAACAATTTCAATCATTTTTCGAAGTAAATGAACAATAATGTTTTTCTCAATTGTGAGATCGTAACACTACCTCATCGAATTTATGATCAAGTTCTAGATCCAGAGACAATTGAATTTCTATTGTGTGGGAATTCCTCTCAATCACAAATTTTTTGACTCGAATTTTCTGTTTTCTTTCATTAAAAATTTCAAGCAGATAAATATGGAAATTTAAGCCGCTGAATTTTTATAGAAAAAATCTCAAAAAAATATAAATATATTGCATATTGTATATATGTGGTCTTTACTATAAATAATTTCTTTTGAACATTTTTATTTTGAATTTTTTTCTAATATAGAACTCGAAGAGAATTTCTTACTGAATACATTAGGTTTTTACATGAAATTTTTTTATGAGAATTTATGTTTGTTATGCAAATTTGATGAATAAAAATCGTAGAGTATTCCCAAGGTGAATTCTCCTCTCATTTTCGTATTTGACATGAATAACAAATGGAAACTGATAATTAAATAGTAAAAACCTGCGCAAGAAGTGACTTAGCAAAATTTGCATTCACTGAACTGTGTTTTCAAATTTGTCGGCAGGTGTTAAATTCAATGACAATTTAGTTTCTCTTGCATGAGAATTCTTCTCAATCACAAGTTTTTTGCTTTTTTCTTTTCATTAAAAATTTCAAGCAGAAAAACAAGAAAATTCAAGTCCAGGAATTTCTATAGAAACAATCTCAACAGAATAATTTGCCTCGAAAGATCAAGATCTATTGGTTTTTACTATAAATATTTGCTTTTGAACATTTCTATTTTTTACCGAATGCATTAGGTTTCTCCGTGAAATTTTTTTCGAGAATTCATGATTGTTATGCAAAATTGTTCAATAAAAATAACAGGGTATTCTCAAGGTGACTTCTTTCATTTTCGCATTTGACATGAATAACAAATGGAAACTGATGATTAAATAGCAAAAACCGGCGCAAAAAGGAACTTAGCAAAATTTGCATTAACTGAACTGTTTTTTCAAATTTGTCGGCAGGTGTTAAATTCAGTGACAATTTAATTTCTTTTGTATGAGAAATCTTCTCGTCACAAGTTTTTTCTTTTTTCCCATATTAAAAATTTCAAGTAGAAAAACACGAGAATTCACGCCCAAGAATTTCTATAGAAAGAATCTCAACAGAATCAGTTGTATAGAAAGATCAAGATATGTCGTTTTTTTACTATAAATATTTTCTTTTGAATATTTCTATTTTGAACAATTTCCTATTATAGACTTTAGGTTTTTCCCTGAATTTTTTTACGAGAATTTATGTTTGATATACAAAATTGTTGAATAAAAATAATAGAGTATCCTCAAGGTGAATTCTCCTCTCATTTTCTTATTTAACATGAAAAACAAATGGAAACCGATGATTAAATAGCAAAAAACTGCGCAAAAAGTGACTTGACAAAATTTGCATTCATTGAATTGCATGACAGAAACGGAAAAATTGGAACAGAAAAAAACTTAATTCCCCCGTCGGTTCGACTGCAAATGCAATGCTTTATATATTCTTCCGACATAATAAATTATCCAAGTTCACTAAGGAAAGTTACTCAATACGTAACAGAGTATGTCATTAACTATTTCATTTTTTCACTTTCTTCACTTTTACGATCGTAAAAAATGATTTTCTTCATCACAGTGTCATACTATCCAACTTAAGGATATCCAAGTACTTTAGCTATTTTTCTTCCAGTGAAATGCTTTTCCGGACACTTTGCAATTAATTTATTATTTAAACTTTGCAGTTCTGACTTTAAATCTCGATATTGAACCGTTAAAAAACATTTTAAAAATGCGAAAAAAATTAGATTTTCTTTTTTTGAGGAAGATTGATGAAATAATTTATAAACAACCAATTTTCCATCATAAAAATCATGTTCGGAATGATAACAAATTTATTCATATTCAGAATTTTACCAGAAATTGATTTAATTCATAAAAAAATAAGGTTTCCGAAAGTTTAAAAAATTTCAATTATTTATTTACAAACAAGGAATGTTGAAAAAAATAATAATTCTGTGCAAAATGTAATTTCAATGACGCTGAATGTTCATGATTTTGTTTCAAATTTTTCTCACCCAATTTAATTGACAAATTTAATGATTGAAAATGGTTAAATCTATAGTGTGGTCTGTACCAAACTGTAAACGATACTTGGATATCCTCAATTCATCGGTTACATGTCGTCATTGCTACCAGCATCATAACATTTCTAAAACCTTCACAATAGAGTCCACCAAGGCCTTCTAAAAAGCAGTCAAAAATTTCTCCAAAACGAAACACGAGATTGTGTACATTACTAATTAAAACGTGTGGCAATTAATTCTCATGGTTTTCTAACGTACAGAATAGTATTACAAAAGTCAACAAAGGTATTCAACACTTTTTATAAGGTCTGAATGAAAGTAAAAGTAATCTATCGCAAAATGTGACTACAAGGTCGTGCACTAGTGAAGGCAGCGATCACTCCACAAAACTGGTTCCTAACCGTTTTAAAAACCCGTCTCATCTCAATTTTATTATAAATATCTTCATTGAGAAAGAACAGCATGGCTGGTTACATCACAGGAGTAACGCATTGTATTGGCAGGTGTGTGCACGCGTCCAAACTCAGTCAGAATTAAATTAATAACGACGAAAACAAATAAAATTTTGAAAACGTGTCACTGTTTTAAAAACATCCTATTCCCGAAATAATTTAACGTTCGAGGAGATTATAAAAATTATTATTTCCCAATGCTCAATGTCACAATTTTATATTCTTGCATTCATCTGAAAAATAACTCACTTTAGGCGGAATTGTCATAGAAAATTTCAGTAAATGAGTAATTCTCAACAAAAAAGTCTCGACAATTAGATATTCCACAAGATATACTGTTAAAAAAACTTCACTGAATTTTCCAGAAAAAAATCCTGGATTCAATTTAAGGGGAAAAGTCTAAGGAATTTCAAGTTTCTCTGAAAATCCAAGTAAAGTTCCTTTTTTATTTTTAGGAAGACGCAAATTCCACAATTCACATGAATTTTCTAGTAAAAATAAATATGTACTGCCAGAAAATAATAATTCCCTTGAATTTTCTTGAAATTCCTTTAACTCTCTTGGAATTCCTGAAATTTTTAAAGAAATTCCCAGAGCATTCAGTGAAATCTAGAATTGAAGGTGAGATTTCTCTGAATTTTCCAAACTCTTCATTAATTTCCCGGGAATACTTGAAATGAAATTCACCCTTTCAACGAATTTCTCCCGGAAATTATGAATTTTCAACGAAAAAATTCCTTGAAATTTCAGTGGAAATGTTACTCATTCAAAATTTCCAAAACTTTTACCGAAGATTTCAGGGAAAAATTTCTAAAAGTGTACGAATAATCGACTCATCGTGCTCTGCTCTGAACGTTACGTTTCACGGTTTCACTATCCACCGACTCATTTCCTAGAATTACCCTCCAATTCAAATAAACAACAGTAAAATGACCACGAAATGATTACCTTTGAGCAGCTCCCTCATCTCCGCAAGTGCCTGTTCGACAACCTCCGGGGTTTCCCTCAACTCGTCCCTGGCTTTTGCGGACAACTCCGGTGTCAATTCCTGAGCCTCGATGTGAAAAGTCGCCGCGCCGATCTTCAGCGGCTGAACTTTCTTCGATTTCTCGAGGATCCTCTCGCGGAACCCCGAGGACACGATATTCTTCTTCGCATACATCTTCCCTGTCAATACTTCACCTAACAATTGAAAATCGGTATCGAATTCGATCGATGAAGAGTCAGAAAAATCGGTTGATCAATCGGAGGAAGATCGATCGCAAACTCAAACTCTCCGCGAATAAATAATGATTGACAAACTATTTGATTCGAACAACAACATTGAATGAAAAGAACAACAATAAATGCTTTATCGCGAGTACATCCGGGTGGATTTGCCGATGTCGACGACCGCTCGGTCGCGTCGCGAACTCTCGAAACCTCAGGCGCCTCCGCACAATAACAAAAACCTCAGTGGCAACCAGACAATCGATTGCCTCCAAAAATCACGAGCAATTAACTGAGAATCAAATAAACATGATCGTCTGTTAATAATCGGAAGAGATCGGTGTAGCAATCCTCGCGCGAGGGAACCACCGCGGAGCCGACTGACGAGTGGGAACGCGATGGCAGCGGGTACTGCCCGAGAACTGCAAGAGCGAATAACCGGTCGCGGGAAAGTCTCCTTCCCCACTTCCGTGGGAGTCTTCAAGTGTCCGTAACGGCTACGGTTTAAAGTAGTCGGAATAAACTCCAACATTTAAGCCTATCCATATAAAAACGCATTAAAAAATATATTTAAATCTTTGGATTCACTGGATATGAGTAAACACTGTTGGAATTTTTTGAAATTTTAGTCACAGCGTCATCTGAATTTTTAATGTTGAGAGGTTGAATTCAATTTCTAATGAAAACGATCACTAAATTTCTCGTTCTTCTTGAAAATTCAAGAAAATCGGGTGTTTCCTGTTGAACAATCATTGATTTTTTAATGAAAGCTCGAATTTTTAAACTCATCGGGAAAATTGAACATCACATGCAATTCAATTTTCAATAAATTGAGAATTCAGAGAAGTTGTTGCCAGAATTTTCAAAATTTTCAAGGTTTTTCAGTGCTGCATGGACCTGAAAATCGAGAATTTCTTGAATATTCAAGAAATTAATTGATTTGTCAATGAAGGAATATACAAAAATTTCATGTAACTTCGTCGTTGTAAAAAAACTTTAAGCCTTTTCACTTGAAATTTCAAGAGTAATTTTCTAACAGCAAACCAACTTATCGTCAGAAACCGGAAATTATATGGTTCTTCCCTCTCAAGAGTACAACCAAAATATAACCTACTTATACAAAAATCGGAGAAGAATTGGTACTTTCCTTTTTACAAAAGGTATATAGCCAGTAAGGAATACCAACAACAACAACAACTCCAGTTGATGGAAATTAAATTCAAAAAGCAAAAAAAAGGTATGTAGCATTGATAATTTTGTACATGAATTCTCACTTTGATGACTGAGAGAACAATTTATCCATCAAATTCTTCCTTCAATGAGTTTTTTAACCCTCGATCACTCGCTGAATGAGCGCGGCGCCGCCCAGTTTCATTTTTTTAAAAATATTTTAACGTGTTTCTCGACACTTAAAAATTCTGACAAAATTAGAGCTCGTAGTTCAATTCTTTTATTAAGCGTTGGCGTAATCCGTTTTTTTTCTCGGGAAATTTGTTTAGTTGAAAAGAGAAAGAAACGTCGAATGGACAGAAAAGTGACGCCACGCCACTCGGTGCGAGTGCATCTCTGTCGATCGCTCGTGCGCCAACGTTGCTACATTTACTGCCGCACTTGAAATGCGCGCATGGCGGTAAGCGCCAACATGGCAACAGCGTGTTCGGATTAGCGTGACGGATGAAGGCTGGCGGTCGAGCGCGACTCACACGGAAAATTTTATATTTTGAAAAATATATAAAAAATATCTCAAATTGGCGCAATTTACATAAAAAAATATATAAAATATATGATTTATATGATTTTTTTATATATTCTTTATAAATTTGAAAAATATATGGAATTGGCCACTGTTATATTTTTTTTTTATATATTTTTTGATGGGGGGAATGATCGAGGCTAAAATAATAATCGCTCCTTTGAGTAGGGTGTCTCGACACAACGATATATAAATTATTTATAACAAAAGTTTGACTCTGACGGTAATTTTCATATTGAGAAGTTCATGTTCTCATGAGACTGTGATATTTTGGCACTTCTATATTAATTATTATGAATAATACTACACTGTCGATCGAGAACAATCTCAACGAGTGTTTCTATTCATATTAACTCTAGAAGAATGCTCTTTAGAATTCCAGATTTTAATCTTCAAAGTTCAAGTTAGGTTTACACTCCTTCAAACCGTTCTCATCAGGTGCACTCGATGCTTTCAGCCGGTATAAAAACACCGTTTGTATAGATTCGATACTGAATTCAATCGAATGAAGGGAATATTAAACGGGGTCTAAGTGTCAAGGTACCATCACCAGTGTCAAACGATTCCATCTAATTACCGTGTTAATGATTTTTTCAAGGCTGTGAGGAGGATTGAATTTAATGCAGCATCGGGTTGAATTTATAGTGAAATTGTTTGACAACATTTCATGGAGGAAGAATATCTCTAACAAAATTTTAATCGTTTTAAAAATTCGATATTTTTTGTGCCGATTTCTACTGGATATTATGAAACTTTATCGTGCTTTTTTCGATAGATATTTTACAGAAAAAAATCAACAGATATTTATTTTTCTATACAACTTATTTCGTCTGCATTTTTTTCTACAAGAATTCTTGAGAATTAATTTTTCATTTTTTTTCTTTTCAATTTTACAATGAGAAACGAAAATCATGCAACAGAAAAAACTCATAAAAGTTTCTATCAAAAAATCTGAATAATGTGAATAATAAGAATAATTCAATGAATTCCAATAGAAGGGAAAGTTCTTTTTGCCACTGTCATTGAAGGATATTGAAATAATGTTCCATTTTTGCTCTTTTACTTTATTTCCTTCGCCTCTTCTCATATGTTTAATGCAACAACGATAATTCAAC
Organism: Diachasma alloeum; assembly: GCF_001412515.2. Classification (NCBI taxonomy): domain Eukaryota; kingdom Metazoa; phylum Arthropoda; class Insecta; order Hymenoptera; family Braconidae; genus Diachasma; species Diachasma alloeum. The sequence goes on from NW_021680360.1 coordinate 1,432,381, forward strand.
AAGAAATAGAGGATTCAATAAAAATTTCGCATACTTATTAACTAATAATTCTTTCTAGTCGTTTTTACGGCTTCTCGTGAGTTTTTGTGTCCTGCAGGTGTGAACTTTGGTCTCATGTTCTTCGAGATTTTCACTGTCACCGCGTTACTCTAGTTCTGTTCCAGTGACGAGGATGTTTTTTCATGGCTTGAGAGGTGGTCTTAGTCCTTGCGGTAGCCGTAAGTATTCCAGGCTGCAAAAGAAAATAATTTTTCAATGTTTTTATGGGTACAACGTTACAAGTGTTCTGGATTTTTCTACCGGAAAAATAAGTTTTTGTCTGGATTTCAGAAATTATTTTTACTCTCAGATTCTCTTAGATTGTCGACCACAATAGAGTCGTTACAGCGATATATTTTTTGATGATTATAAGTGGTAAAAAGCAGAAAGGGGAGTAAACAAGTGGAAAATTGGTTTCGTCACAACATCGTCGATATATTTTTGGTAATAAAATAGCAATTTGCTTCTGAATGGAATTTCTATGACGATGTATTTATAACTGAAATCAATGATTCATTGAATTCAACGTTGGGTCAATGTTGGCAGCCAATATTGCATCAACGCTGGCAGCCAACATTGCCCCAAAATTAAAATTATTCACCTTTCCCTGAATATTAATTTCAAAACATTTTTTTTCAACAACAGATGATGCAATCAATCTCACGATCGAACTCGGTCAGGATGGCATTGGGAAGAATATTTTAATTCGCAATGGAATTCATTTAAACAATTATTTGTTCTGTTATCGTCGAAAAACGATCGGTCACAAAATTAGTTATCCTGGCACAACAAATTGGAAATTTCAGATTTGACGAGTACAATTTTTTGCTTCAGAAGCAAAACAAAAATCATACGGATTATTCTCCAGATATTCGGAAAACTCGTGAGCTTGGAGAAAAATATTAAGTTATATTTTTATAAATCATGAAATTTTCTAGAAAAAGCACTCATGTTTTTCTGTGTAACATTTTCGGAAACATTCGCAAACTGTTCTAGTGGCACTTCCGGAGAGAGTGGTTCATAATAAAATGTAAGTACATCGTTTTCATAATTCATAAATTTCTATGCAAAAAAGGTGTTTTGATGACCTTACGTAAGCCTCTTTCTTCCGGATATATCCGCAAAATCATCTGCAAACCGGTTTTGTACTTGTCTCCGGCCACTATACTAGTGAAATCGTCGTGATATCCCCGTTATTCATCCGAATACCCCGAATTTCCCATCGTATCAAAACTCTCGTTGCACGTCAACCATACGTTCAGAGAAAAAAACAACGGGAGGTTTTTGCGCAAAAGGCCATGAAACAAGTTGGCTTATCATTCAAGTCAGTCTATTTCACATATATCCGAAATTAATTCACCGTGAGAGATTAATTCTCAACGTTAGTAGCTTGAATTGAATTCAACAGTTCGTGAAATTGTTCAACAGTAAAATATCTCGAAATGTAAGGCTGATGAATAATTATTGATGTTCATTATTTCGAGATATTTTACTTAGAGTTGAATATGAAAATATCAAAGTACTTTAATTTTCCTGTCTATTTAGTTCTCTTGAAATATTTTTTACAAGATTTCTTAAGCGTAAATTTCCTCAGTGTATCTGTTTATATTATAAAAATCCAATTAACTTCTGGTGATAACAATTTGGTACTCGAAATTAAGACTTCAAAATTAAGAGTCTCAAGAGTCAAAATAAGGGTCATGAGGGTTAAAATAAGGGTCATGAGAGTCAGTCTAAGGGTCTTGAGGGTCAGAATGAGGGTCACGAGGGTTATATTAAGGGTCATGAGGGTGAGAATATGAGTCACGAGGGTCAGATTAAAGGTCAAAAGGGTAGACTAAGGGTTCAAGCGTCAGATTAAGGTTCATATGGGTCATATTAAGGGTCACAAGATTGAGGGTCCGATCGAGGGTCCAAATAAGGGCAGCAAGGGTTAGAATAAAGATCATGGGGGTCAGTCAAAGGGTCACAACTTACATGAGGGTCAGAACAAGGGTCAAAACGGTCGCAATAGGGGTCACGAAGGTTAGATTAAGAGTCATGAGGGTCAGAATATGAGTCATGAGGGTCCGATTAAGGGTCATAAGGTTAGAATAAGGGTCCAAATGGGGGTCACATGGGTCAGATTAAGAGTTCAAACGTCAGATTAAGGCGCATATGGGTCAGATTAAGGGTCACAAGATTGAGGGTCCGATCGAGGGTCCAAATAAGGGTAACAAGGGTTAAAATAAGGATCATGGGAATCATGAGGATGATGAGCGGTGCAAGCAGCCGGCGTAGTCCCTTAGTTTTCCTATACTTTCTTTACTAAACTTTTAGTTTCTCATCACAAAGTGCACGAAAAAAACAGAAAAGTTTGTGATTAAAAATTGCAACAAAATAAATTGCATAAAAAAACTAAACATCTATTGTCATTCTCTCATCAAGTATTTTCAATAGAAATCGACAAGAAAAAAAAAGATTTCTAATAGAATTCCAAAAGCATTGAGGTTTTGTTGCCATTGTTTTATGCTTTGTTATTAAAACTAGATGAAAAATATTGAACTCAATTTTTATTTTAAGAAATAAAAAATTAATAAGTTATGAACAATTGAAAACGTGTGCATTATATATCGTATTCCAAACCCTCGTAATAAAAAAAATCTTAAAAGCAAAGTCAGTCGTTCCTTTTACTTCAATGAATCAATACCTTAAAAATACCTGACCGTTGTGCTTTCCTCATTAACGTGATGATTAACATTTTATTGTCACAAAGTGCGCGTGACTGACGCAAAGTGCTAAAGTATGAGTCTTCCCAATGAATCAATTTGAAACATTAAATAGCTGTTCGCCTACAATACAATATTGCGCGGATAACTCGCGCAATAACTCCCAATATCCCGTATTATCATAATTTCCCATTATCGGACTTCTCCATTAGTTCATTGTATTCAATTCATTACAATCTCATGAGAAGCCAAGTCATTGTCTTAAAATTTCGTGAAAATGAGTTGCGGGGTCGGCGAAATTTCCATTAATTAGGAATTTTCCTTTACAGAGCTAAGTAATTAGGAAAGTTGTTGTTGTGGCAAATTGAGGTGGGGGTGGTACCTTTGATACTGTCCTCACAGCCTTGGAAGGCTGGGAACCAATCGGCGGCGGTGTAATCGATCTCGGCAAGCTCGCCACCGTAGTTCTTGGGGAGATGGCTTGGGGCCATGTGGGTGTGCAGGGACTTCATTTTTGTACCGTGGAAGTACATTCTTTTTCGCAACTTTTCTCTTACGAAGGGCTTGAATATTCTCCAGACGAGGTCGAAGAGGAGCGGCTGCTTCACTATGTGGACCTGTTAGGATAATGAGAGTTTTAAGAAGGAATTATTGAGAACATTCAGTGAAATAATTACGTTTTCTGATTGTTACTTTTACTAATTATTTTATTTAATATCTCGGGAACTATTAGGTTTGGAGAAAAAAATGAATTGATTTTTTGTGATACCCGACTCAAAAGTGCACTTTTCAAAACGGTTTAGTGTGCGCAAAGGGTTTGTTTTCCGCACGGCGTGCGTAAAGTGAACTTTACGCACTCGTGCCCAAAAACAGTCACATTATCCCCACTACCGTTCTGAACAGTGACCTCAGCAGGTACCATCAAAATATGATTTTACACGTGAGTGTGAAAAAGTGGAACTTTACGTACTAGTAATATAATATACTATTTTAACACTACTGCTACGTTTACTTCGTGCCGAACGAGGAAGTGCCTTTTCATTTATTTGTCAACGAAAAGTAAACGAAAAATCTTTTCGTTTACTTGTAACCGAAAAAGGCTTTTCGACAATTAAACGAAAAAGCGAAAACAAAGAGCCTTTTTCGTTTATTACTTGTAAAAAAAAGTCAAAATTGTGCAGAAAAAAAAGTTACCTCGGCAGGTACCATCAAAAATAGGATGTTACACGTGAGTGTGAAAAAGTGGAACTTTACGTACTAGTAACATAATATACTATTTTAACACTGCTGCTACGTTCACCTCGTGCCGAAAAGTGCCTTTGCATTTATTCGTAAACGAAAAGTAACCGAAAAATCTTTCCGTTTACTTGTAAACGGAAAGGGCTTTTCGACAAGTAAACGAAAAAGCGAAAACGAAAAGCCTTTTTCGTTTACTTGTAAAAAAAAAGTCAAAATTGTACAGAAAAAAAAGTTATCCAAACATTTACCTCTTTCAATCTAAGTGGCATAGCATCCTGAATAAATGATAATAGCCTCATGCTAAATGATGGCGTAAGACCCATCACCTGTTTCATGGAAAGTCCATCAAAGTCCATGATGACTACTACACCTCTCACCTGAAAGCAACAGCGACATTCAAGTATTCCGTAATACTTAGCATAATTAATCGCACAATGGGGTTTATCTCTCTCATCTTATCAAAACATCTTCACGGAGTAAAATAAACGTCCTCGTGGTCAACAGTAATCTGTACTATCAACTCCGGCGACTATCCCGAGTCGGTTCGAGTGCCTTTGCACTTCAAGTGCTTTCTCAGGTCCCCGTGGGTGAACGAATCAGAGAAAACATTGACATTCAAGAATCAATATTAAAAATACATTTGGGAACTTGTAGCGGATGTTATCTGATACAAGGTAATTCTGACAGGCGAACTTTGAACCGATCTATATCTCACATCCACCCACTGTATCTGGTATCGTGTCTTATCACAAATGCGGTACAAAGTACGATTCGAGTGTTGTCGAATGTCACACGCAGATTATCGGTTAGTCAGTTGAAGTATTTTCGAAACCGTTTCGAGATTTCTATTTTTTTAATTATTGCAGCAAAACCATTTCCATAAACGATTATTTTGTAATAATGTCAGCAACTGAAGATGGCATCAATTTGTGAAGGCATGCCGATTTTTCCATGATTTTTCTGACACTAAATATATTTTGAATGGAATATCAAAAAATTTTCCTTTATAAATTATAAATTTAAAAAAAGTTTCAACGTTTTTATAAATTCACTAGTTGCAAAAAATGTTTCCAAATCAATTAGCGAATTTTTTTTGGAGGTACAAACTTTCAAAAAGTGCCATTTCTACTGAAATTTCAGGAAATCTCGTCCTTGAAAAAACACGAGAGGGAAAACAATTTGAATAAAATATTATGATGTTACTATGTGGTTAATAACTGGAGATAAACAAATTTCTGGAAATCCATGCGGATATTCCAATGATTTTTGTGGAACTAGTAGGTTTTTAATGGAATATCAGATTTTTTTTTTATAAATTATACAATTAAGAAAAATATCTGATGTTTTTCAAAACTTACTACTTCCTAAAAGGTTTGCAATATGATGATTGAATTTTTTTTGGAGGAATTGCAAAACAATAGTGCAAAATATTTTCCGGCGTGTTCAAATTCAGGAAAGTATTAACAAGTGCTATTCCTACTGAAATTTCAACAAATCTCGTCATAGAAAAATCGCGTATTGATTTTGTGACCATTTCATGGACAAAATTAATGACAACTATCAATTCGAGTATAGTTAGGCAGCAGAAAGCAGGAAAAATTGGAAAAATTCAGTTGGAAATATCCTTGAACTTTCAATTAATTGAAAATCGAGCTCATTTCAGCACTGAATATTCATGGTTGATCAAAAATTCAAGGATGTCGTGAAATTTTCATCTTATTTCTCCTTGAAACCTTTTAAAATCCCCAAATCCTGAGATAAGTAATAAAAAAAATTGCACCGACAATAATAAATCTTCGAGCCTAGTCAGCCCGGGAATTCGTAACAAGTGACATTTCCACAGAAATTTCAAGAAATCTCGTCATCGGGAAATCCCACGTTCCATTGATTTTTCCATAATTTCATTTAAAAAAACCGGGAAACTGTAGATTTTCGTTCAATTGTACGGCAAAAATTAAAACCATTCAGTTCGAAATATTCTTTAATTCTTAATCATTTGCAAATCGCGTCTATTTTGCCACAGAATATTCATGTTCAATAAAACATTCAACCCGTTGCGATATTTTCATCCCATTTCTTCTCGAAACCTTTTGAATTTACTCAAATTTTACCTGAAATTTGAAACTCCATAAACTTTCCCCTGTAAATCAAATCCAGGGCCACTCTTCCGATAAATAAGACTAGACTATACATGAAATTTCAATTATTTCGACATTTTCGAAAAACACTAAATGGTCATTACCTTTCTTTCTTGTAGGTCTTTTGACACTGTTTCAACTCACTTGTTCCTAAACACGATATTTCCAAATTAATTTGAACAAGATTTCTCAACAATTCGTTACATCATTAGTAGATTTTAAGTGAAATGTTGAGAAACCCTTTACCTATAGTTTACAAAATTCTTTTCAAAAGAATATCTTCCAACGAATTCTCCTAGACCTCTTCCTACCGAAAATACTTCCGAAATAGTCTGCACACAAGTACTCTCATTCCCCATAATCCGTGAATTACCATAACAAACACGGAAAAAAAATATTTTCCACGTCACTTTAAATTTGTTGTGTACCATAACACTCGCCAAAACCATCAAATAGAGAATATTCTGCAATTCTTAATGAAACGGAAAAAAAGCTTCGTTTGGCCCTGAACATTCATGTTTAATAAATAATTCAAATTCATTGCGAAATATTCATTCCATTTCTTCTTGAAACCTGTTGAATTCACTTAAATTTGACCAGAAATTTGAAATTTCACCAAATTTTCCCTCAAAATCCAACTCAGGGCTTTCTGAGAAACAATACTAGATTATTCATGAAATCTTAATTATTTCGACAGTCTAGATAAAAAACTAATTGACCTTTCTTACTTGTAGGTCTTTTGACACTTTTTCAACTCTCTTGTTCCTAAACAGGATATGTCCACACTAATTTGAACAAGATTTCTCAACAAATCGTTACACCATTACGCAGATATCCTCGACACTAGTAGATTTTAAGTGAAACGTTGAGAAACCCTTTACCTATAGTTTACAAAATTCTTTTCAAAAGAATATCTTCCAACGAATTCTCCTAGACCTCTTCCTACCGAAAATACTTCCGAAATAGTCTGCACACAAGTACTCTCATTCCCCATAATCCGTGAATTACCATAACAAACACGGAAAAAAAATATTTTCCACGTCACTTTAAATTTGTTGTGTACCATAACACTCGCCAAAACCATCAAATAGAGAATATTCTGCAATTCTTAATGAAACGGAAAAAAAGCTTCGTTTGGCCCTGAACATTCATGTTTAATAAATAATTCAAATTCATTGTGAAATTTTCATTCCATTTCTTCTCGAAACCTGTTGAATTCACTTAAATTTGACCTGAAATTTGAAATTTCACAAAATTTTCCCTCAAAATCCAACTCAGGGCTTTCTGAGAAACAATACTAGATTATTCGTGAAATCTTAATTATTTCGACAGTCTAGATAAAAAACTAATTGACCTTTCTTACTTGTAGGTCTTTTGACACTTTTTCAACTCTCTTGTTCCTAAACAGGATATGTCCACACTAATCTGCACAAGATTTCTCAACAAATCGTTACACCATTACACATATATCCTCGATACTAATAGAGTTTAAGTGAAATATTGAGAAATCCTTTACCTATAGTTTACAAAATTCTCTTCATGAGAATGTCTTCAGTCGAATTCTCCTAGATCTCTTATTCCCGGAAATACTTCCAAAATAATTTGCAAGTCCTCTCATTCCTCATAATCATTGAATTAAAATAGCAAACAATGACTGAAACCATTGTTTATTTAACTCGAAATTTTTTGTGCACCATAGTGTCTGCAAATTCGCCAAAATATGCAAATCCATCTCACAAACTCATCGACTTGTTTATGCAAATAACATTAGCCGTTCACCTGTGTCTCGGGCTCCAGAATAGCCGCCTCATGAATGAGATAAAAAATTCGGAACATGGAGTCGGCATTGACCTTGGACGGATCCCATGTCTTTCCAGCATTCACTATGAGCACACGTCGACCTTTGTGATCTCTGCCCTTCAGCACATTTACGACATTATTATCAAATATCGCACTCTTCTCGTCCATCGGTAACAGGTTGTCCAATAGTGCGGCATTCTTGACCTTGAAGTCAGATGTACGCTGCATAAGAGCAAAAGCACTCTCTGGATAGTATTTGCACGGACGGAGAAATATTGTTAGGAACTCATCGTCTGTTCTGAAGTACATGGTTTTGTCCTCTAAGCAAATAAAAATAAAAACACAATTAAAATGAATTTGGTATCAGAATTTGGTATCAGAATAAATGAGAAAATTATGAATTAACCGAAATTACGCAAGTCATTGATAAAATGAACAATTATGACAATGACTTTAATAAAAAATATTGAGAAGTAATTTCTCAAACAAATGCAAAATCAAATACGAAAATTTTTATAGATAAATCCTTTTTTTTTATCGCGGTGGCTTGACGCAGTGGGTAAGTTTGTTGCCTCACATGCGAAAGGTTCCGAGTTCAAATCCCGGCCGGGTAAAATGGTGCGATCTAACCATTTAAAGTCTTGATCATCATCGCAGTATACCGTAACCGGGTCAAAGGGATGTAAAATAAAGATTAAAAAAAACAATTTTCGTAACGTCGACACAATTTTTTGTGTTGAAATTATTTTGATAGAAATTGTTTAGACTAATTTTCTGAGTTTTGTTCACATGTTTTAATGTGGAAAAAATATTTAGTGGAAAATAATTAAACATTCTGTAGAAAATAACTCAATCAAATGTTTTCAACGAAATTCATTTCAAATTCATGCACTTCAGTCAATCCATTACATATTTTCTATTAAATTTTCAATTAAAATCGAAGTTGTAAAAAAAAATAGCTTAAAGTTCAAACAATCTCAACTATTTACTGAAGAAGATATTAAGAAAAAATATAGTGCTCAAATGATTAAAAATCTCCAAATCTTCAAATAAAACTAATTGAATAAAACAATAAAAAACCCATCTAACAATGATAAACTTCAAGGACACAGACTTCTCAGTTCTCATTGTCCCCATGATGATTTCATCCTGCCATTGTTCCACTGTTTGATAACAGCAATCTGCAATTTACATTAACAACAAAACCAAAACGTTTGCATAAAACTCAATGGCAAATTGATACAACTGATCCCCATGTTTTCATCAGCAACAAATGTCTCCACATCGCCTGTCTTTGTGCATTAAAAAAAATGAAAAGATAACCGGGGATTGCGTGACCATGGACACAGGCACAAACCGAATTATGGTTAGAGACCAAATGGAAATTGCTGAGAGCAGGTAATCTCGTTACAATGGAAATCGCATCTTCAATCATAATTTAAATTCTTGCTTTATTGAAATGCAAAATCTTTCAATTCATTGGGAGGATTTGTGAAGCTTAAACTGGCAAATGCCGGGGTAATGAGGTCTCAAAATTATTCGATAACGCTTTCATAACGATTTTTTTAGAGGGAATGCCGAGATGAATGAAAAATTCCGTTATGTTATCGGAATTACTTCTGGTGAGAGAGGATGAGGGGATGCCAAACGCAGATAACCCGATCCGTATGACCTATGCAGAGATGACCTGAGCTATTCTAAGCATTCGCGGTAGTGTCTCTCATTAGTGAATGTTTATTGAAACAAACAATGTACTGTAATCAGGGAACAGGTTTCATGCCGAGTATCTAGGATTATTTTACATTAAGGAATGAGTCGATAAGTTCATCTGCTCTTGATCGCTGACGACAGATTATATTCTTCCGTTATGTATCGAATTACGTTTTATAAGGAAAAATGAATTCTATGCGCAGAATTTTATCTTTTTGAGATGAGTTAACAGCCCAGTTATTTTGTAGAGAATTGGAGGAGAATGTTGATTGATTTTTTTCGTGGGATTTGAAAATCTGACGAAAAAAAGGGTTTGACATTTTTAGTTAAGAATAATCTGTAGCGAAATGTAAAGGACAGAAATGACTTCGCACGAAATGAAATAAAATTCGCACGGAATATTTAAGAATATCTGACGCTTGTAAAGGTTCATTATAGTTAGGTTGACAGGAAAATGCCAAAAGACGTTTTTTTTTTATATCTGACGCATGTCTACGTTTGTCATTATCAGTTTTAAAAAAACTTTCAAAATACATTTTTTAGACAGCATGAACTTCTCTACAAAAAACTGTTGGCACTTTTTTTGCTTCCGCATGGAAGCTCTGTAATGGTAATTTTTTTCGATTTCTTAATTTCGGGTGGAAATGCCTAAAAATGTCATGAAACGTGAAGAAATTGTGTTTCTAAAAAATGTCTGTATATGTGTAGGTATGTGTGTGCACATCTGTGTTCATATGTCCAGAATTGAGAATAGAGAATTGGAGGACAATGTTGAGAGTATTTTTTCGTGGGATTTGAAAATCTGACGAAAAAAAGGGTTTGACATTTTTAGTTAAGAACAATCTGTAGCGAAATGTAAAGGACAGAAATGACTTCGCACGAAATGAAATAAAATTCGCACGGAATATTTAAGAATATCTGACGCTTGTAAAGGTTCATTATAGTTAGGTTTACAGGAAAATGCCAAAAGACGTTTTTTTATCTTTTTTATATCTGACGCATGTCTAGGTTTGTCATTATCAGTTTTAAAAAAACTTTTAGAATACATTTTTTAGACAGCATGAACTTCTCTACAAAAAACTGTTGGCACTTTTTTTGCTTCCGCATGGAAGCTCTGTAATGGTAATTTTTTTCGATTTCTTAATTTCGGGTGGAAATGCCTAAAAATGTCATGAAACGTGAAGAAATTGTGTTTCTAAAAAATGTCTGTATATGTGTAGGTATGTGTGTGCACATCTGTGTTCATATGTCCAGAATTGAGAATAGAGAATTGGAGGACAATGTTGAGAGTATTTTTTCGTGGGATTTGAAAATCTGACGAAAAAAAGGGTTTGACATTTTTAGTTAAGAACAATCTGTAGCGAAATGTAAAGGACAGAAATGACTTCGCACGAAATGAAATAAAATTCGCACGGAATATTTAAGAATATCTGACGCTTGTAAAGGTTCATTATAGTTAGGTTTACAGGAAAATGCCAAAAGACGTTTTTTTATCTTTTTTATATCTGACGCATGTCTAGGTTTGTCATTATCAGTTTTAAAAAAACTTTTAGAATACATTTTTTAGACAGCATGAACTTCTCTACAAAAAACTGTTGGCACTTTTTTTGCTTCCGCATGGAAGCTCTGTAATGGTAATTTTTTTCGATTTCTTAATTTCGGGTGGAAATGCCTAAAAATGTCATGAAACGTGAAGAAATTGTGTTTCTAAAAAATGTCTGTATGTGTGTAGGTATGTGTGTGCACATCTGTGTTCATATGTCCAGAATTGAGAATAGAGAATTGGAGGACAATGTTGAGGGATTTTTTTCGTGGGATTTGAAAGTCTGAACAAAAAAAGGTTTGACATTTTTTGTTAAGAATCATCTGTAGCGAAATGCCAAGAACAGAAATGAGATGAAAATTCGCACGGAATATTGAGGAATATCTGACGCTTGGGAAGGTTCGTTATAGTTAGGTTTACAAAAAAATGCCAAAAGACGTTTTTTATCTTTTTTATATCTAACGCATGTGTTTGTCATCATCTGTTTTAAAAAAAAATTCAAATGCATTTTTTAGAGAGTATGAATTTCTCTACAAAAAAGTGCATGCACTTTTTTTTACAAATCCACTAGGTCCAGTGATATTCACAAACTATTGTGGACATCAATTTTTAACACATTTTAAGACATTTCCATATGAAATATCTCTGAATCTATCAAATTCAGAGTCAAATCAGTAGTGAAGCCGGAAAACAGTTCAAGTCGACTGTGACTATTAGTCTGTTTTCAATAAATATCTCGGCATCTAAGGTAAATAGCAAACTTTTTGCTATTACCTTTTTTGTAGCTCTTAATTCACTCTGCAAAAAAGGTCATTAAGAGCTAAGTGAACTTGAACCGTTTCACCGCTTCGCTACTGAAATGTCAGAATAGATTTTTTGTCATTCTGGCCGTAAGGCAGAGCTTTATATTATTTTACATCAAGGAGTGAATCTGATTTTCTCCCACTTTTCTATATAAAATTGCAAATATATCAGAATCTGTCAAATTCAGAGGCAAATGTCAAAATAGTTTTTTCTACATAATTGAATTCCCAACGATTTTTGTAATGGCTTTCTCTCCAACTTTTCCATCGAAGATAATTACGAAATAATCTTCAAATACATTTGGAAGTGTCACTTAATGATTGAAATTCTAATTGCTGCCTCACATTTGAGAATATCTCCGAAAATAACGGGGTCAGAAGATTTTATTGTATTTTATTAAAATATTTCCAAAATATTCTGTAGAAAAATTTTAGCCACATTCCCATATGAAATTGCAAGTATCTCTGAAAAAAATGGATTTAAAAAATAGTATCAAAATATTTTTGATAGGACACGAAACCCTCTAAAAAATTTTTTTTTCATAAACCGCCTAGTTCCCGTGTTATTTATAAAATATTGACACACTTCTATATAAAATTACAATTATCTTAGAACCTATTAAGTTCAGACTGAAATGTAAAAAAAAGTTTTCAGAGATTATTAAATATTTGGCAAAAATTTTCTTTGACAAATTCCTCTAAGCCCCTTCCTTTCGCATCCAATTGCAGAATAATGCCCAAATACTCTTAAAAATGTTCATGAAGATGAAATCCCTCAACACGAATAAACCAGCATTCGTTTAGCCGAAAAATAAAAGAATCAATTTTTCACCCAGAAAAAAAATCAATTATTTTACCTTCAAGAAGTTTTCGCAGAGCTTCAATTCCTTTTTTCACGTTCTCCTCAGTCTCCCTGAGTTCCTTCACAGCCAAAGCGTTGGTCTCCTCATTAAGAGGTCCAGATTCGAGTTGAAAGGCCATCTCCGAACTTGGATTCACTCAGGAAAAATAATTAAAATAAAAAAACCCAGTTAGAATCGTGTGGAGCTCCTCCCAGCAGGACGTCCACGACGAATGTGCTCTGATTTGATACTCGGGGGAGGCTCTACATCATCATCAGTGTCTCCAATCTTTGACCATTACAAAGTCCAATCGGATTTCATGGATTGGGGCTCTTGGACTCAGCTGTTCACGAATGAGAAAACAAAGTGTATGAGCTTGAGTCACCCGCGTCACCCCGCGAAGGCACTTCGGACCGCCTCTCACGAACTTGCTACGGATTGATAACAGCGGAGCTGAGGAATCAGTCGGGTATTATCATCCGTTGCCCTCTTCCATCGACACTCGCTCGATTTCACGTTTATCTCGCGTACGATTGTGTCATTAACAAGGACTGATGCACTTTTTTATTCAGTCTCCGTTACTTTTTTTATATTACGCGCGGGATTGTTGCACCTGATGCAACAGTCGATGCAAATGCACGACGAGAATGAAAATAAGAGAGTGCGGTCTTATTGTTGTTCGTCTTTCGGGTTTCGTGATTGGAGATGAAGGGCGAGGGCACGAGAAAGTAAATCAGTTTGATTTTTTGAAAGTATTTGAAGGTGTCGCGGAGACCGGTCTGAAGGGGAGTGATAAGAGGTAGAACAGGCCGTTTTTTTCTTGCGTCAACTGATGATTTTTAACTATTGACCAATGAATAGTCGTGCGGGCTTTTCTCTGTTAACGAAAAATTTTCCTTTTCAAGTTACCTATTCGTTACTAGTTGACACACTGTTGATAATTAATAAGATTCTTCTAGTAGAATTATTACTTTCAAATTATTCCTTTCGTATTCGATTTAAACATTGTCCCTTCCAAAATTAATGAATGAAAATCAGTTAATTGATTCCGTGTTGACTGAAAATTTTCCGTTTCAGATTACTCGGCTGTTAGCAATTGATAGGCTCTGTTGACAATCGATGAAATCCTCTCATTTTTTAAATAATTCTGCCAGAATTGTTTTAAAAAATATTTGGAAAGCCTCAAAACTCAAAATATTTCTTTAATTTTGAATTTAAAATGATGCAGCTTCGTCGTGCGATTTTAAAAGGGATATTTGATAGAAGTAATTCAATACATTTGGATTTTTCTGACGAATGCGTTGCTTTTTCCATTAAAGTTTTCAATACGTGAAGTATTCATTTTCAAAAGAGTATATTTGCAAGAAAATCTGAAAATCATACTGAAAATCAGTCCCTTGAAATAATTTGTGTTTCAATTTTTCAGTAATATAGTCACATTCTAATAAATTATGAAGAAAAAAAAAGTAGATGTAGAAAATTAATTCACAGAAAAATATCAAAAAGAACTTTCTCATGAAGAGAAATAAAATTATCCACCAAAAGACGTCTTTTCAGATATGCTGATAGGGGTCTTATCCTTGGAAAATCTGAATCCGATTTATCTCTTATTATCACTTCATTAATGAATTGACTAATTGAAAGATTCCAATCTCGTACAGATTATTCTGTGATTAAGCAGGGAGTAATTGAATTGGAGGTACATTTTTGAATCGACAATTCTGATTTCCTGTTTTAATTTTAAAATATTGTAACGAATTCGTAAAAAACGAGAGATGAAGCAAATGAAGGAAAATCGCCAGAAAAATTGCAGGAAAAAAAATTTTACACGTATTTTTTTAATGCAAAATGGAAAATTAATAATGCAGACTTTTCAATTCATATTCGTATTCCATAATTTCATTTGACGAAAAAAATTCATACAAAAGCCCAATGCCAAACATTATTATTCTGCAAATATCGTTAAGACTAATGGGTTTGCAGAAAAATTTTACAAGATTTCCATAGAGAATTTTAGACCCTAAAAAAATTTCTCCGATATTTTCATTAAAGCCACCAGTTTCCGAGATGTTCATAAAATTATTCGCATTAATTTCTTTCGAATTAATGAAGAACGAGAGAAGAGTCAACAACTGCAGTTGCGCATACCATTCTGTCATTATTGGAGATGAAAACGACCCGAAACAGATTAAACAGTATTTCTTTATTCCGATAAATAATGAAGAATGAATAATGCAGACATTTCACTTGATTTTCGCATCCAACAAATATCACAGGGAGAGAAATGTTCAGTAAAAATTACGGAACTCACAATTCACTCACTCAAATTGAAGTGACGGTATCGTAATTTTTCACGAGAGATTCAGAGAAAAATTACGGAACGCTCCGAAAAATTCCGTGACAGTTGCGGAAAATTTCCTACAACCACATTCCGCTCCGGAATTACGGAAAAGATACGTAATTTTTATTGAATATTTCTCTCCGTGCACAAAATGTCACAAGCGTTTATCGCACAGAATTTTATTTCCTAAAAAAAATGCCTCCGAGATGTTTCTCTGAAGCCACTACTTTCCGAGATTATCACAAAATTATCTGCATTAATTGGTTCTATAATCTTCACTGATGGTTCTCTAGTTTTTCCCACTTCACGGAAAAAAAACCTGGGAAATTGTTTCTTCGCGTCGGAAAACTTGTCTCTCACATCTGCACCCTAGACCCGCTGTCATAAAACTGAAGTGGAATTACACTCTGCAAAAAGTCTTACCTATTATAAAATCTGAATAGTGGATAGAGTCTTCGGATTATGTTGATTATATCCTCGCCAAAGAGCCAAAGAGACGTAAAAGCTACACTTGCACACAGCCTTCGCGCCCTTTTGGCTTTGCGACGATGATATTACGCTACAAATTGCTCTGCATTGAAAATTCGAATGAGATATCCAATCGCAATGATGATCATCGATCAACACTGTTGGGTGTTTTTCATCGTTGGACTCCTGATTTATGAACACTCGATTGGCGAATAACTCAATGATCGGAGTCCTCGGCGTTCTGTCCATGGCGACACTTTAGACCTCTGAAAGATTAATAATGATTTACGAAGCGATTGGTTTTTTTTATTGTTCTGCTATGAACATGCAAAAATTGTGCATAATAGCGATCAATGAGAAGTGAAAATGACGGGACGCACGAAAAAATTTAATAGAAAAATATATCGAATTCGTTAGAAAATTCTATTGAATTTCTAGTAAACTTTCTATTAGTTTTTGGCTGATTCTATTGACATGTTCAATAGAAAACATTCAATAGAAGAAGTCAACAGAATTCGAGTTTTCTATATAACTCATTCTTTTCATATATTTTCTATAGAATTTGCTCGACTCAAATTTTCTAGGTTTTTTTTATTTTTTTTCTTTTCTTCTCATCAAGAAAATCAAACGAAAAAACTTGAGCCGAGGAAATTCTATGGAAAATATTTCAATAGAATAAGTTATGTAGAAAAATTGAATTCTATTGACTTTTTCTACTGAATATTTTCTATTGAACATTTCAATAGAATCAGCCAAAAACTAATAGAACAGTTCAATAGAAATTCAATAAAATTTTCTAACGAATTCGATAGGTTTTTCAATTTAATTTTTTCGTCCGTGATTTTTCTCGAGGTCTTAATTATTAATTATGGGTAGTTTTTCGTCACACGGAGAGAAATATTCAGGTAAAAAAAATGAAGAACTACTGCGAAATATTCAAATGCTAGGAGGAAATATCCGAAATAAAACTGTCGGGTAGCCTCAAATACTGCGTTCTGATTGGCCGAAATCCGATTGAGAAAAATACTCAATAAAAATTACGTATTTTCTCTGTAATTCCGGAGCATAATGTGGGTGTAGAAAATTTATAGGTAATTTAAAAAATAAATGTGATGACTATTTAACATTGACGGAAAACCGGGCAAAATGGGCTCTCGAAAGATTCTCGAGCTATTCTTGAGACAGATCTTACCTACGTTTTCCCAATAGTTTCTCCCATTTTGTAAGGATGAGCTGCATCAACAATCTTATTGAATAATAATTTTAAAAAAATAATAATAAATAGTAATAATAATTTTTGTATTATTATTATTATTATTATTATTATTATTATTATTATTATTATTATTATTATTAGTATTAGTATTATTATTATTATTACGACTAGATATTTCAATCGAATTCATTTAAAATTTCAGGTCGACTTATCTACCCGCACAAACTTTGCGAAGAGTTTTTTGGAGATGAAGTGGACCGTAGAAATCCTCAACTTCATCAGCGACGGCTGAAGAAAAATGTAAGTCATAATGCTTCTCCATATGTATATATAGAATATTTTAATATTCAATTCTGGACAAATGGAGAGGAACCTGATATTCGTATGATTTGGATTTGAACGCGCGATTTTGTGACGACCAGAATAATGCTCTTGGCAGTTGAGCCATCAAGGGGAATGCCAAGCAGAAGTAATTAAAGTTTGATAACTCGAGTACTGTCATCACGTATAATTACGTAAATCGAAATAATTCTGATTGTGAGCAACAGATGAAAAATTGTCATGAGTCATTACAATGTCGCTGTGAGCCTGCAGAATTAATTAAAAGTAGAATAGGAATTTGAGATCCAATTCCCGACCAACAAAGGAATAACAAATGTTGTGTTGATTATATTGGTAAAAGCCATTCCATTTTCTAACAAACTCGTGACTTTGTCGGGATTCGAACTCCCAAACTTGTGATTACCAGGGTAATGCTCTTAGCAGTAGAGCCACAAAGGGTGACGGCAATTAAAAATACCTGAAATTTGATAACTCAAGCATTTTTGCCCCTCATGTAACTCTGTTAATTAAACATTCTTGAGAGAAAAATTCCGAGTTTTTAATTTAAACGATGCTATGTAGGTATTCATTTCGTAGGATTATGGAATAAGAAATGGAATCTACACGGAGAGAAATATTCAATAAAAATTACCAGAAAAAAGACGTAAAAATTACGTTTCGAAACGTAATCTGGGAGCGAAGTAAAATTCAATAAAAAGTGTCAATCGTCACGTAAATTCTACGATCTGTTCCGTAAAAATTACTCATCCGTCCGAGGCCTCACGGCTAGCCATGAGTCACCGTGAGGGGGAGATTTTAACAACACGTTCCGTAATTTTTCCGGAACTTTTCGTAAAAATTCTTAAACATCCAAGAATTTTCATGTTCTGAGGTATAATAAGTATTGAAGTTTCTGTTAGATTTTACAACTTCCAGAAAAATTACGTGACTTTTTCGTATTTTTTCGGTGACAGACCCGAAAATTTACTGAACGTTTCAGATTGATTCTCTTATATTCCTATAGAAATTCACTGGAAACGATTCTCGCTTGCGGATTACGTGAAATCTTCCGTAATTTTTCTTGAATATTTCTCTCCGTGTATTATCAAATTCATTTTTCAAATGATTCTGACCGAAAGGAATGAATGGAAAAATTGCAATTTTTGATAACTTTGTTTGCGTCAGCAGACTTAATAAAAAAAATTGCAGGCATCTGTATTTTTGATACAGCAGTAATTGTACGTGACTCCTTGCATTCCCGCGAACTTTCTAGAAACTCCTTGAATTTTTTGAAAATTCAAGAAACTTGTCGAATTACCTCGAAATGTTTAGAATTTTCTAGAATTCCGATAAATGGCGCTACACGTAAGAACCGTTTCCCAAAATGACCCCCCATATGGAAACCGTAGACGTGTCCACGTCAAAAAATTGGAATTCAACTTGAGATGAACAGCGTTCAAGAGATTCAAGACAAATATTGGATTTATCATATTTGCGACAACCACGCGATTGTCTACATTCACACATTGGGATTCTAACTCACAATCGTCAGATTATCGGGTGAATGCTTTTACCAATTGAGCCACGGGGCGTCATTACAAATGGAAATAAATACAATTTGATGATTCGATCGCTGCTATTACTCATATAACTCTAATTAAAATCTTTCGAGACCGGGAAATGTTGAATTATGAACCCGCACTGAATGCTCGTAATGAATCGAGTCAGGAAGTTAAAAATTAAAAATTAAAAAATTCATACACACCCATCGTAAGAGTAGTAGTCACACAACACAGAGTTATTCGCGGATACGGCGGGGTTTGAACTCCCAATCCCCCGATTATCGGAGCTCTCTGAAATTTTCTCAGTTGAGCCACTGTGTGACAACCGCAATTGAATGTAATTGATCTCGTGTTACTCAAAATTATCATCACTCATTAAATTTTTTTCATTTCAATATCAGAACATAAGCGCTGATCCCGGTATCTAAAGAATTATGAGTAATAAATAAGAGTATCACATAATTTTGATAATTTTTTTTGCGTCTACGGAACGCTTCCCAAATTCAAAATAATTAAATCAAAGATTTGGGTGTTAAAACTTAAAGGATAAGGCAATGATTGTTTTAATCAGTTTAATTAATTTTAACGTTTAGAATTCCATTTTTAAGTGGATTGATTGAAGAATTGTATTAGTTTTTCTGTTGGCATATTGGAAATAAGGAAGAGGTCTATGGCAGTTGCGTAAATGTCTCCGTTGTTGATCCCAAAATTCACTACAATAGAAATTCTCGAAAGACAATGCTGGCTTATGCGCTGAAAAATTCTGATTTGAATTCAGTAGCGAAGCGGTAAACCGGGTCAAGTCGACTTAGCTCTTCGCTGAGTTTTCGAGGAATATCTCCGAATCTAAGAGAAATAGCGAAATTGTCATTATAACCTTTTTTGTAGAGCGAATTAAAACCTACAAAAAAAGTTATTACACAAACATAACTACCTTTCTTAGATTCCGAGATATTCGTTAAAAACTGACCAATAGTCTAAATCGGCTTAAACCGGTTTACCGCTTCGCTACAGAATTCTATGAAAATTTCTGTAGGAACCATTGGATTTTCGTTTACTTTAAAAATTTGGTAAAAAACTTTGCTTACGCGAATGTACAAAATTACCCGTTAGAAAGAATTTCATCAACGAACCTAGCAAAATCGATAGGAAATTCTAGTCGATTTTTATTGGACTTCTATTGAACAATTCTACAATTCTACAGCTCGTTTTTACATAAAATGTCCAGTCAGAAATATTTTACAGAAGAAATCAGGGGAATTTCATCTTTCAATATAACTTTTTATATTGAGACATTCTGTAGTAATTCTTCGACATGAATTAGCCAAGTTTTTCGACAGTGTCTATTCGCGCGCTCCACGGTAAATTTTACCGTGGATTCAGGGTAGATTCTCACTCACATCTTGTCTGACATCTCTGCTATGAACTCTGGTTTTTAACTCTGACAGGTGAGTTCAAAACCGTATTTCGGCACCCACTCCTGCACTCGGACTCCATTAAACAAATATGAATATAATTGAGAAAACGTTCACACAAAATGTAAAAAAAACTATTTATTTCATCATTTATTGGCGTTTACTCAGCGATTTGTCAACCATTTATTTCATATTTTATTTGCGTTAATCTAGACTGGTATTCGTATTCAACGAATTAATATTTTGAGAAAATTATTTACAAGTCTACTATCTGCATATCACTTATCAATTGATTCGATGTGTCTAGTTTATTGTCTAGATTTAATTTGAGAAGTAAAAGTTGACGGTCCATGATCTCCCATATATCCACGGTAGAAATTACCTTGAATCCACGGGAAAACTTCCCGCATGTCTACGGTCGAAGTTACCGTGGAGCGTGTGAATAGACACTGCCAAGTTTTTTCCACGTCATTTTTCTTTCCTTTTCAGTTCAAGAATCAAACAAAAGAACTTTTGAAAAAAGTTCTGAACAAAAGAAAATTTGAGCCGATGAATTTCCGTAGAAAATATCTCAGTAGAATAAATTGTATAAAAAAATTAAATTTTTATTGCAAAAGAACGTTATAAAAAACCGCTGTTTATGTCAATAGAAATAAATTCCATATAAAAAATCTCAATACAATAAATTGCGTAAAAAAAATATTCTACTGATTTGTCCGATAGAATATTTTCTATTTAACATTTCCATTGCAAAAAACGCGAAGATAAGCTGCGGAATTTTCAAATAGAATAAGCCAAAAGCTAAGAAAAAAATTGAATAGAAAACCGACAAGTTATTCTGTGAATTTCTTCGTATGTGCATCATATTAAACAGCAGCGGAAAAAAAATTCAAACGAAAATTTTCCACCTGACGATAATTTTGCAACAATTGCTCTATCTCAATTGAATCCCATCATAAAGAAATCCCCTGACATGAAAAACTACTTAAAAAACCCTTCGCAGCGCAATCGTTGTATAAGACACCTTCCGATAGTCAACTGGAACATATTCAGTGGAATTCCGAAGCCCCTACCATCGACCACACGTCAAAGTGGGGACGACTTTTTCATAAGAGACGCGTCTATCGAACGAACAGCGCAGCACAAACTACCTCCAGTCTATTTTGACAACGTAAGTAATGATTTTCAGAATATAATCGATTAACTAATTAAGTTGAAGCCTTATAACCCAATGGTATATCATTTCTACGTGAATTGAGATCAAATTTCGTACAAGATAGTCGCTTGACGTTCCCTCTAACCTCAATTCAGCAATGGATGGATAAATGGGGCAAGTGAAGTCAGCTCACAGTTAGTTTTGAGAAAATGACCTAAAATCCTAGGAGAATAACGTAAAAATTCATAAACATTTATTGTAGCCCTTAAATTGTTTGAAAAAACTCCTTCTCAAATGTGTCCCCTCAAATTCCGAGATGTGTATTTATTAAAACTAAATCCGGAGGGAGATTCACTTATAAAGAAAAAATCAGATAAAAAATCTGACGCATTCGCTATAAAACTTTATTGAAATACCTCTAGTTACTCTAATCTCTTTAATCGTTATTTTATCTGTAGATCTCTGAAAATAAATTCTATAAGTTTCTTTTCAGTTTTTTTGTCTCTTATTGAAAAAATTAAAGGAAGAGGAGAGATAAAAATTTAATTCTCGAGGATTATCATGAGGAAATATTAACGGAAAAGATTGCCGAGAGATATTAAAACCCTGTGATTTTTTTAATCATATATTTGCAATGGATATATTTTCTAGGCCGTTTCGTTTTATTAGAGTCACTAGATTTTTTGGCATTTTTTTTCAGATGTTAATTACATTTTGGTATAATTCATCATTTTTGATAGCTTGAATAATTATAAATAATAATTTTTCAATTTGATTGATTACATATAATATTTATTAGGACGGTATTTTTCCGGAGAGTTTCTAGTTGGGGGGCCAAATAAATCTTTTTCCAAGATTCTTGAATAAATCAACTTATAAAAATCCACTGAAAACTTATTGAGTTTCAGTACAAAATTATAAAAAGCTGATAATAAAACTCATAGAATCTCATGGAAATTCCAACATAATTTTATAGCCTGTAATATTATTATCAGTAGAATAACATAATTAAATGTTTAATCCAATTTGATCTATTCGAATTATTGGGATAAAAATAGCATTAATGGAAAAAAAACATCTACTCTATTCCATGTCGATAGAATTTCGTAAAAAGACGTACTCTTAAATTTTTTTCCTGTTTTCATCCCCATTTTTTTTTGAATTTTCAAGAGAATTCAAAATTAATTTACAAAACTGCCAAGAATTTCCTCAAGTTTTCTAGAAAACCGTAGTTTTCTTAAGTTTTTTTTTCGGAAATGAATGAATTTTTAATTTTTTTTTAGAAAATCGGCTTATTTTTTCAAATTTTCTCGGAAAATCTAGAATTTTCTAGAATTCCGAAGATGGCATTGCCCTCCATAACGAAACCCTAGCCGTATCCACGTCAAAAAACTTCAGTCTCTTCATTACTAGATTGTACAGAGCCTAAAGTTTTTCCGTCCAAAAAAATCCCCAATTACGTGAAGAACCAGTTAAAAACCCCCCACCGACAATAACTCCCTTACCTCACAATTTGCACTTTCACCGCTAAATTTTCCCCCAATTTCAAACCAAAAATTGTCATCCTCCTCTTGCATTTCAGTGATCATCATGCCCAACGAGTCGGACCCATTGCCAAAGCAAAAGCGTGCAGCATCATCGAAGTCTCCTCGCAAGAAAACCAGAAAAAGCTACTCTTTCCGAGAGAAAGCAGCGATGATCGCCGCCTTAGCGACTAAACCTCTCACAGCAGTAGCCCGAAAGAACGGTATCAACGAAAAGTTGCTCTACAAATGGAGAAGAAACCACAATTTGATTTTGGAAGCTGCGGCGAGTGAAGTTCTCTCGCAAAAGAAGAAGAACAAGCCAGTAAACGAAGAACTCGAGGAGCACCTGTACAACTGGTTCTTGAAGGCCCAATCAGCTGGGATTCCTGTGAGTGGACCGATCGTGCGAGCAGTGGCACTGGATCTCAACAAACAACTAGGTGGCAAGGAGACGTTCAAAGCTAGTCACGGATGGCTCGACAGGTGGAAGAAGCACAAGAATATTCGATTCCCCCGAGAAAGATCATCACCAGGAACTTGTGCTGCAGAACCTTCCGAATACGAATCCCCAGCGATGATGGAAGAAGAGAATTTCATAAAGACTGAGGAGATGTCTCCACCAGACAGTCCAAAATCAGACGCAGATGATCACAAAGACTTCGTGACGAACTTCGTGACGAATTGGGCACCTAATCCTCCTGAGACAGCAGCAGCTGCTGAAAATTCGGGAACGGAATCTCGTATGAATGAGGAAGCTGTCAGTAATTTTGACGACAATCTAGTAAAAAATGAAAAGGTGTCTCCACCAGGAAGTCCCTGCTCTGACGCAGGTGATGACAGAGACTTCGCAACAGCGTGGCTGCCGATTCATGAGGAAAGGTCTCCAGGTTCTTCCAACTCTGACCCCGACGACCTCGAGGAATTCTCAAAGAAATCAAGGAAGAGCTACTCCTTCCAGGAGAAAGCAGACATCATCAGACTTCTGAAAACGACGCCTGTCTCAGACGTGTCACGAGAGTCTGGCGTTCATTACAGATTGCTGTACAAGTGGATGAGGAATGAGGAGGTGATTTTGGAAGCTGCGAGGAGGGAGGATATGTCGGGGAGAAAGCAGAAGGGGCATAGGAACGAGGAACTCGAGGATCATGTGTACAAGTGGTTCAAGGCAGCACAGTCAGCTGGAATTCAAGTCACTGGGCCGATTATAAAGGCAGTGGCGTTGGATTTAAATAGACAGTTGGGTGGCAAGGAGACGTTCAAAGCTAGCTGTGGGTGGCTCGATAAGTGGAAGAAACTGAAAAAAGTTGTACTTCCTCGACTGCCGGGGAAGTCATCGTCTGATGCACCTGCTGAGGGTTCTTTGGAAGGTGAATCTCCAGAGGTGATAAGAACAGAGGATTCCATAAAGACTGAAGATGTTTCGGAAGATGGGTCTCTCCCAAGCAGTTCCAACATTGATGCAGACGAACACAGAGGGTTCGTAACTGAATGGCTTCCGATGTCTGAAGAGGTGCCTCCCCCAGGCAGTCCAGACTCTGATGGGAACAATCAGAGGGTCGTTCTGAACCGGAAAAGTTACTCTTTTGCGGAAAAAGCCAAGGTTTTGAAAGCTTTGGAGACTGAATCTCACAAAGCTGTAGCAGAGAGGTTCTGCATCAGTGAAAAGTCACTGTACAGGTGGAAGAGAGATCGTGTGATGATTCTCGAGGCTGCGGCGAGAGATGGCACAATGAAAAAGAGCCGGAACAGGCTTGGAAAATACCGAAGCTGCGCTAAAAGTTTGATAGTTGGAGTGGATCCTGAAAGAGAGCTGGGGGATGGGGATTCCAAGGCGTCCGAGGCTAGTTCTGGATGCCTCGATCATTAGAAGAAACATGAAATGTTGGATTTTCACGGAGCTAGAGATTTTCCGGAATTTGAAAATCAACATCTGTTGAGGAGTTCTAAACTCTTTTTTACTAGAGATACTCAGTACCTGACTTTTGTATTTTCCTCGACATGTTGTTGTATTAAATGATTATTAAATTTTAAAGAATTGAAGAAGTGAAATCAGCTTTTTCTTCATCTAGTCTGTAAATTTTCTGCAACGAAAAAATCTTGAAAATACTCTTGAGTTTTTTTTGCGAAGATCTGAAAAACGAAGAGGAATACAAAAATTCTTCAAGTTGCTTTCTTGAAAATCTAATTAAAAAATCTTGTATTTTTGGATAAAAACTCCAAGAGATTTCTATTCGTGTTGTTCAGTCAATTTTCATTTGTTTCTCGTTACAAATATGAGTAAAAAAATGGGAATTTGATGCGGCAGAATTCGGGTAGAAAAAATGCTAACAGAATAATTTGTATAGAGAAATAAAAATCTATTGACTTGTTTCTATTAAACATCGATAAAAAAACATTACGAAAAATTATTTAATTTAGCAGAAGCCAGTAAAAAACAAATAGAATGCCTAAGACCATTCTAATAGTCTTTTAATAATGTTGTTATAGATAGCAAATAAATTTTGTATTAAAGAGAATGTATTTCCTATTGAATTTTTTCATATACCACATAAAAAATTGAGAACTACTGAATTTCTATCAATTGTATCAAAGTTCTATTATAATTCCATTTAATTCTATCATTTTGTACCGCCGATTTTCTATTCAAAATTCTACTATGTACTTCGTCGCATGATTTTTAGTATACATTGGATAAAAAAAAATACATTTCGATAGTTTTGAATCAATTATCCTCTCGAGATTGACAGAAAACTTTCTTCTTTCCTTTTTTTATTTCTCATTACAAAATCTCACAGAATAAATCATAGTACACATCATAGGCAAATATGTGTAGTCATAATCATATAACAACATTCTTGACTTTCTACCATTAAATATCTGTCGCAAAACGCGCGGCAAATTTGCATAATTCCAACTGGCCATCGACGCGAAAAAAAAACTATTTTCTGTAAATTTCTGTAAAATTTTTTCCAAAGAAAAGAAGAATTCCGAAAACGTAATCTCTTCATTGAATGTGATGCTTTTAAAAAATCATAAGTATAACGACTTTTCCGCGTATGAAAATTCTATTTTATGAAAATACTATTTTGTGTTAAATGTCACTAGAAATTTTATAAAGCCCCAAAACATGGTTTTCCAATTGAATGTGTTTTTCAAAAATGTTACAAAAAATTCATAAATGTAGCGACTTTTCCCTGTATGAAAATTCTATTTTATAAAAATACTTTATTCTGTAAAATTGCAGTAGCAATTCTATGAATTCCTAAAACATGGTTTCCCAATTGGATGTGATATTTTTAAAATGTCAAACGAAAAATTCATAAATATAGCGGCTTTCCTATGCCCCCTCCCCCTTTGATTATCAACAATAGGTAAAACTTCAACTCAAAATCTCCCTCCAGTGCAAAAAAACGCACGTGCGCATTATTCTGCAACATCAGTAACAATTGTAGCGCGTGAAACACCTCCGCCGTGCGATTGCAGTAGGAAAAAAATCCCCCCATTTATTGGAAAGAATCCGTGTGACCGTGTGAAGCAATGAGCGACGGCGCGTTCTGATGTGTTCGCTGTGCATACCCGCAAAACTCTGTCACAACTCCGGCCACAAATATGTCGAAATCCGAGAGCCCCGCGACAGATACGATAGACGGAATCTGGCCCTTTCTTCAGAGCGTAAGTTCTAAGACCTCATAAACAATTTTCGCGACGCAATCACCCGATGAATATTGCATTGGGAGCGATTGTAGGTTATGTTGTGGATGAAAAACGTTTGTTTTTGTGAGGAGAACCGGGGATTAGTCGGTTCAAATCCCTCCGCAATGACTGCGAATTGAATTAGCGGGGTGATCATTAAGTGCGGATTAATTAGATTCTGGATCTTTTGATCGAGTGGCTGATGACATGTGTTTGTGCGATGACACGACGCACACTCGGGTCTTCCTCAGGTGTTCAAGTGGTTTTGTGTACGTGGTGGAACCCCAGCGGGGCGGCCTATTGTCACGTTTCCTTCGCAATTAACTCTTCATAGCGGGGGAGGCAATTGGATTTTTTTTATTCTTAGTCTTGATTCATTGTGGATTGAGCCACTGGTTTGTTGACGTCAGCATGACTGTAGAGGATTTTTAATCAAATAGGCGCAATTGTGATGATACAATGCGCGAGATTATTGGAGGATTCGATGTTTGCGGAGAGAGATGGGGAGTGCGATCAGGTGGATTACACGTCTTTGTTTATTTAATTTTACGTATGAACGAAGGCTCCAAAAAATTCTATTGAATTTCTATGAGAATTCTATTGAAAAGTTTAATTTCTTTTTGCGCTAATTCTATGAAATATCGTGCTACTGTTTTTGTATGGATATTTGTTCATAGGAAAAAGTCGGTATCGAATCAAGGGACAATTGACAGCCCCATAGTGGCAGTTATTTAATTCATCTTTAACCGGAAATTTACATTATCAATTATTTTATTGCTACACTCCGTGCTCGCTCCGCTCGCCAACTATCATATATGACCTACGTATGATCCCCATGATCCTTATTCTGACCCTTGTTACCCTTATTTGGACCCTCGATCGGATCCTTAATCTTGTGACCCTTAATCTGACCCCTGTGAGCCATATTTGGGCCATTATTCTATCCTTATGACCCCTAATCTGATTCTCGCCCTAATCTGAATCTATTTTGGCTCTCGTGACCCTTAATCCGACTCTTGTGACCCTTAATCTAACCCTCGCGACCCTTAATCTGACCCCTGTGAGCCCTATTTGGGCCCTTATTCTATCCTTATAACCCCTAATCTGAACATATTTTGGCTCTCGTGACCCTTAATCCGACCCTTGTGACCCTTAATCTAACCCTCGCGACCCTTAATCTGACCCTCATGACCCCTATTCTGAACCTCATGACCCTTATTTTGACCCTCGTGACTTTTATTTCAGCTCTTATGACTTAATTTTGAGTACCTAATTTTTATTACCAAAACTTGATTTGGATTTTTATAATATAGAGAGATTTTTCAATTTCGATGATTATATGTCCCTAGTGGGCCCTATTTGGGCCCTTATTCTATCCTTATAACCCCTAATCTGATCCTCGCCCTAATCTGAACCTATTTTGACTCTCGTGACCCTTAATCCGACCCTTGTGACCCTTAATCTAACCCTCGCGACCCTTAATCTGACCCTCATGACCCCTATTCTGAACCTCATGACCCTTATTTTGACCCTCGTGACTTTTATTTCAGCTCTTAT
Organism: Diachasma alloeum; assembly: GCF_001412515.2. Taxonomy (NCBI): domain Eukaryota; kingdom Metazoa; phylum Arthropoda; class Insecta; order Hymenoptera; family Braconidae; genus Diachasma; species Diachasma alloeum. The sequence goes on from NW_021680360.1 coordinate 1,460,458, forward strand.
GACTTAATTTTGAGTACCTAATTTTTATTACCAAAACTTGATTTGGATTTTTATAATATAGAGAGATTTTTCAATTTCGATGATTATATGTCCCTAGTGGGCCCTATTTGGGCCCTTATTCTATCCTTATGACCCCTAATCTGATCCTCGCCCTAATCTGAACATATTTTGGCTCTCGTGACCCTTAATCCGACCCTTGTGACCCTTAATCTAACCCTCGCGACCCTTAATCTGACCCTCATGACCCCTATTCTGAACCTCATGACCCTTATTTTGACCCTCGTGACTTTTATTTCAGCTCTTATGACTTAATTTTGAGTACCTAATTTTTATTACCAAAACTTGATTTGGATTTTTATAATATAGAGAGATTTTTCAATTTCGATGATTATATGTCCCTAGTGGGCCCTATTTGGGCCCTTATTCTATCCTTATGACCCCTAATCTGATCCTCGCCCTAATCTGAACCTATTTTGACTCTCGTGACCCTTAATCCGACCCTTGTGACCCTTAATCTAACCCTCGCGACCCTTAATCTGACCCTCATGACCCCTATTCTGAACCTCATGACCCTTATTTTGACCCTCGTGACTTTTATTTCAGCTCTTATGACTTAATTTTGAGTACCTAATTTTTATTACCAAAACTTGATTTGGATTTTTATAATATAGAGAGATTTTTCAATTTCGATGATTATATGTCCCTAGTGGGCCCTATTTGGGCCCTTATTCTATCCTTATAACCCCTAATCTGATCCTCGCCCTAATCTGAACATATTTTGGCTCTCGTGACCCTTAATCCGACCCTTGTAACCCTTAATCTAACCCTCGCGACCCTTATTTTGACCCTCGTGACCTTTATTTCAACTCTTATGACTTAATTTTGAGTACCAAATTTTTATTACCAAAACTTGATTTGGATTTTTATAATATAGAGAGATTTTTCAATTTCTCTTAATATTGAAGAATCCAATGATTGATGACCATCCCTGCTGCCAACGTTGGGGCAATGTTGAATTCAGTGAATCATTGAATTCAATTTTAAATACGTCGTCATAGAAATTCCATTCGGAAGCAAATTGCTGATTTATTAGCAAAAATGTATGGACTATGTAGTGACGAAAGCATTTTTCCACTTGTTTTAGTTCGAAATTCTAACAAATCCTTCCATATTTAGAATTTTACCAAAAATCGATATCATCAGAAAACAAGAACAAAAATAGAATTCGGAGGGCCCCTCGGCGGTGGTGAAGCCCCTCGGGCGATGGTTTTTTATAAGGAAATTATTTTCTTGTGTCTTAATGTTAAAAAAACAAAAAATTGATTGTAATTTTCGAATTAGTTTTATCTTGTTTTGAATTTTTGGGGGATCTCTCGAACTATCCCAGCAAACAGTGTGTCGACAATTTGCCGACTAATTGCCGATGTCCTGTTAAATTTTATATGGCATTGACAAAAATTGTTTTCTGGAATAAAAATGTGTTTTATTTTTCAGATTGAATGGAGGGACCCATGGCTAGCGCTCCTCCTCGTCTTTCACGTTGCGGTTACCATGACTGCCTTAATGACACGAAATCACGCCAACTTCCAAATATTGTTATTCCTCGTACTACGTGAGTTGATGATTTTCTATGTTGCGAGATACTATGAGATAAGATTTCACGTTATCGTTATGTTCTGGTGGTTTCAGTTTTGCTCGTCTACTTCTCGGAGAGTATCAATGAAGTGGCCGCGAGTAATTGGAGGTACTGATAAACAATGTTTGGGAATTTTTCAAAGTTGGAGGATTTTATTTTTGGTTTTTTCCATTGCAGGGTCTTCTCGAGGCAACAGTATTTCGATTCTAAGGGTCTATTTATATCCATCGTATTTTCCGTGCCGATATTGATGAATTGTATGATAATGGTGGTAAGTGAAACTTGATTGAGTAATCATGATAATTTGTTCGTGGGGGAGGGAGTCGAGGAGGAAGTCTCAGAGTAAAATATATCAATCTGCTAATTCTATATATAGAAGATATTTTTTTATAAAAAATGTTATGAATTATTTATTCTATTTATTTATTAAAATACTTAAAAATTATTCAAGTTTTCAAATTACTTCAATTTCTGTGATGAACAGACGGAATATTTCGTAATGGAAGGAGAAATCTGACAGTTTTTTCTATAAAGTCACTGCTTTTGAAGCTATTTCAGAGAGAAGCTGCACCTGAGTTTTTTATGCATAAAAAATGGCAACAGATTTTCTTTTTAGAGAATTTCATAATTTAGAAAAACGTTTTTTCGCCATTTCTTTTACAATGTTACTCATTGGAGAGGTATTTCCGAATGCAGCTGCACTCGAATCTTCTATACATCTACAAAATGTCGAAAGACTTTTTTGACAGAATTTCATAATCTGTATATAATAAAATTGGTTTGACATTTTTTTTATAAATTCGCTACTTCTAGAGTCATTTTCAAAACCAGTTGATGATGAATTACACCAGACAGATTATAAAAAAAATTTTTTGGAGAGAATTTCATTATTTGTTGACAAAAATCACCTGACATTTGACTCTAAACTCATTAATTTTTAAGCCATTCACAAGATCAGACGTTTAGATTTTACGTTTAATCCTCTCTTTCTCCCTAAACATGAAAAAACTTCCCGTTCTAATTATCACCAGAATAAACATTGAAATGGCAACAATAATTAGCAGGAAATAACCGACGATTACAGGTTTTATTTCAAAAGTTCTTTTGCCATGTCTTTCATAATCTTATTAATTTCAGAATTATTTCCGAATCCATCTGCAAGAATATCAAAACACATGAAGAATTTCATGATTTATTAACAAAAATCATTTGACATTTGACTCTAAACTCATTAATTTTGAAGCCATTCACAAGATCAGACGTTTAGATTTTCCATTTAATCCTCTATTTCTCCCTAAACATGAAAAAACTTCCATTTCTAATTATTAACAGAGTAACAATTAAAATGGCAACAGTAACAAACAGGAAATCACCGACGATTTCAGTTTTTTCACCCCTCTTACCCATTCACCGAGTACCTAAAAACTTCCTCTCATCAATAAACATGAACTAAAAGAAACATTTTACGTCATTTGTGGCATCTCACGACGAAGTGTCAATGAAAATATTATTAAAATTCTGCGATACTTGCAGGCAAGTTGGCTATACCAATCCAGTCAATTAATGACTAGTTTGAAGAGGGCACAATTGCGTCAACAGGCGAAAAATCGACAGGGTGAAAGTGACACGACAACACCGAAACTCAAGCCAAAGGCAGAGTGAAAATCATCATCGCAAAATCTAGTCATGTTCATTTACAAGAATAACGATTTCTACGATTAAGTGTTGAATACTAACGTAAGTGGACGAGATAGATCATCGTTTCGATGGGACTTTGAGCGTTAATTCTCGTCTGGTTGTCAAGAGTTTTCAGTAAAAAAGGAGTTCACCAGGATTGCAGATTTTTTCCTCCCTTTTTTTATCGAGAAGTGAGTGAAGGCGATTGGTAGATGAGGAAAACTATGTGACTTATTAATTATTAATCAATCGGCACTATTAGACTGTATATGATGTTTGTACATTTTTTAAAAAGCCTATTGTTGCATAATATTTGTATGATAATCAAAACGTCGAGCTCGTCTTATTTCGAGTAGTCAAAATCTCTGAATGTGATTTTTTCAAATTTTGTTCTCCAAATTTTGGGATTTTGAAGTGAAGTTGTCAAACGTTGTGAGGAAAATTCAGCATTTTAATCATATACATGGATTTATGTTGTAGAGGCCCTAGGGAGGAATGTGGAAGAATTTTTTTTGTAGGAAATTCAATTAATTAACAAAAATATCTTCATAGTTTCTTTTAGAACCACTCGTCATCGAGATATTTTAATATTTAACATGAAAAAGAAATCCTCCAATTGTGAAATGTGAGATCTTTTTTGTAGGAAATCTAATTATTTAGAAAAATGCGATGTTGCCAATTTAAATGACCGACTATCGAGACAGTTGTGTAATTCTTTGATGCGATATCAAAAAATAAAAATGTTAAATATGAAGATATCTCAAGAACGAAAGCTGTTATGAAAATATATCAGAAAGCCTTCTGTCATTCCTTTCTGAGACTTCTCTTTAACGAGCTAATTTAATATTTAACATGAATAGTTTGAAAAGAACTCTTAATTGTACATTTATCTCAAGAACAGGTGATTTTACGAGAAAATGTGAAAAGATTTTTTTTTGTAGCAAATCTAATTCTCTAGAAAGAAAAGTGACATTTCCTATTCAACAACAAAAACTGTAAAAAAAAGAGAATAATTTTATGATGAATTTCTCCAATTATTAATTTATCTTAGGACCGAGTGATTTTCGGGGAAAAATTCCTCCTGAAAAAACTCATCACTGAGATAACTTAATACTCAATAAAAAAATATTTGATAAATTGTGAAGAATCGAGAGATCTGTTACGTATTACCACTTCACTCCTGAATCAAGTGCATGTGTTCCAACGCATTCCTGCGGCTTTTCCATTCTACCAGAACAAACGTGGTCATAAGTAGAGAAGAATCGAACTATTGGGACACAAGAGTGTTCAGCGTACTTACTAATACCGCAGATTTTAATCATTTAACATAATGAAGGAGAAGGATACAAAATCATCACCTGCTATTTTATTAGGATTAGTAAAGTACCCGGGGATACGTCCTCACTTTAACAACGAATTATTGTTCGTCTTCCTCTGATTTTTCTTATCGAATTGATGCAAGTGAAGAGGAATATTGTAATTACCAAGCCATGCTTGCTGAAAAAAAAAATTATGTATACACGAATTTTGTTTTTTTCGTTGTGTTAATTCAATATTCTTGCCTTTTTTATTGTGAAATAAATAAAAAATATTTATGCATAAAATTTTTGTTATTCATTTTTATATTTTATAGAATGGGGAAGATTGAAACACAATTATTAAAGAGTGAAATTGAAATCATGTAGAAAACTGTTGAAGCAATTAATTTTGGAACATCACATTGGAAGAAACCGTCAGAAAGCTCACTTTCAGGGGAATTCATGAAAAATTCGAAATTTTCAATCAAATACAAATATATCCTTTTTCATAAATATATTCTTAAATATCAATATTTACCAGAATTTTTTATTATTTGTCTGGAGATTTTTCAGTTCGATGAACGAAAAGCGTTCGATGAACGCTGTATCTTCGATACAGCTGTAATTGAACGTTGATACGTCCATGGTCTTTCCTTCTTTCTCGAATTTCCTAGAAACTCCTTGCATTCCCTCGAATTTTCTGGAAACTCTTTGAATTCTCTCGAATTTTCCAGGAACGTCCTGAATTTCCCAGAAATTTCCAGAAACTCCTTAAATTTATTCGCAGTTCCAAGAAACTTCTCAACTTGCCTCGAAATGTCTAGAATTTTCTAGAACTCCGATAGATGGCGCTGCACATAAGGACCGTTTTCCAAACTGACCCCCCATATTGAAACCATAGACGTATCCACGTCAAAATCCAAAACTTAAATGTGAACGACTACAAATCTTCCATTCGGAAGCAAAACCTCAACCTCAGTGTCCTTTCGCCCCTTTCCCCTCNCCCCCGCCGGTGAATCCTTCCCCAAAAATCCGCTCCCCTCCAAACCCCGCCGTCATCACTCGCCTTTCAAACGTCCCGCCACTGCCGCTCAGTTGGCGCCCCTGCGTCAGATGACCCACTTCGCAGTGCCCCCTCCCCACGCATTGGCGGCTGGCCCCCGGTGTATGTTTGCGTTCCTCAGTGATCACAAACCACCCCGTAAACTCGTCACCATCATAACCATCAATCAGCCACCCTAAAAATAACCCCACCAAACACCTCGCCTCAGGTCGACTCTCGCACTAGCCCTCCACCCCTCGAATCGGTGGCAGGTGATTTCCCCCGTGAAAATCGCGAACCCCAAGCCCCTTCCCCCAGTGCACACAAAAAATGGAAAACCCCGAGGAGGTGCTCCAAGCCCTGGACGAGTTCCAGAAGCTTCGTCCATCCGAGATCCCGCGTGAGCTGGAGGACTACCTGTGTTTCGTGGCCAAAACAGGTGACCCAGTGTACCAGTGGTCCCTGATAAAGCCCCTGTTCCGCGAGAAGCTCGTCCGCGTGATGACTGACTTCTACGAGAGCTGTCCCACATTGGACCTGGCAGCAAGCCCCAACATCGAGCAGTTCAACTACGACAGCATGAAGGGCAATCTCCTGGAGCTCCTGGAGTCCTTTGCCAATGCCCCCTTCACAGTCCAGCGAATCTGCGAGCTCCTGACATCCCCGAGGAAGGAGTACAACCGAGTGGACAAATTCATGCGAGCAATTGAGAAGAACATCCTGGTGGTGTCGACACGCGAGCCAGGGCCAGCAGCACGTCGAAGTGAGAATGGCGACAGCATGATAAACGGTTCAATGGACGACGAGAGTCCAGCAACCCACCACGAGGTGGAGATGGAGTCCTGGGTGAAGGACTGCACAGCAGACGTCCCCGAGGACGAAACAAAATCCCCCAAGACCAGTGAGGAGGCTGTGATACAGGAGAAGCAGGAGACTCGTACAGACGTAAATAACTTCATCACTAGTGAGACATCAACAGGTACATTAAACTCGACTCACCACGAGCCAACGATGTGTAGTAATCCCCAAAATGTGCCTGATGTATCTGGTATTGTTGGAGACGTTCCAGAAGCTATTATGAATGAGGATACTAGCTCTCAGCCCAGTTTGGACTCGGAGAGTGATGACAGTGAGTTGAGTAACTCGAGAAAACTGACGTTTCAGTCTAGGGATTTTGGGAAGAGTGAGAAGGTCGAGGAGAAGGGGGATGACAAGATTTGTGAGGGGGCTGAGAAGCCTGGGGATGCACGTAAAGCTGGGGAGGAGAGTAAGGTAAATTTCAGTGCTCATCGTCAGCCAGACTTGTCCATTGACGATCCAATTGTTGAGAAGCGAGCCAGGCTGGACGATGAGAGCCCAGTGATAGACTCTGTGGCTGTTTCAGAGTCCTCGGAGACGAGGTCAGCGTCTCCAGAGACGAAGGAAGCTTCCGAGCCCCCGGGGGCGTCTGAGGGGGCTGGGGAGGGAGAGAAAAGTGAGGAGATCAAGGAGACAACTGCAGCTGTTGCAGAACCAGAGGCTCCAGGGGAGCCCACTCCTGAACCTGAGCCTCAAGCTGAGCCTGAGGCAGAACGAGAGGACGAGGTCATTGAGACGGACTTCCAGGAGCTTCCAGAGTACCAGGACAAAACCACAGACTCCACAGAGGCAGCTGTTGATCCTAGTAAAAAGGAGGAGAGTCCCAGTGAGGCTGAGCAGGAGGCGAAACCTATTATAGAGGAGCCTCCCCAGGAGGAGCCTGAGGAGAGGGCTGAGGAGACTGGGGGCGTTGTCATCCAGGAAGCCATGGACGATGATGCCAAGGGTGGAAGCACTTTGGTGCCAGACCCCATTCCCATTGTGGAGGAACCGAAGGAGGAGATTCCTGTTGACAGGGCTGAGGAGACCTCGATAGCTGAGATTATCGAAGCCAAAAGCCCTGTCGAGGAGGGCATTGCTGGGGCTAGTGAGACTGTCATCCCCTCGAGTGTCGTCCCCACGAGTAAGGAGAGCCCTCTCGATGTGGAGGAGCTGTGTGAGCAGCAGACACCTGTGGACGAGGTCTCCATTGCTGAGGGGCCTCAGGAGGAGAGCATGGAGAAGGAGCCTGCTGAGTCCATGGAGGTCGACAGTGAGGATGCCACACCTGTTGTACAGCAGGACGAACCCATGGAGGAGGAGTGCGGGGAACAACTGAAGAGTTAATGTACCAAACTGATATTATTCGTGGAAATGTCATTCTCGCTTTTTCGATGACTTAAATTCTCGTTTTCTGGGGGAATTAGTGACTTGGAGGATCTTTCGTTGAAGGAATTTATTGTCTTGTATGTGGGTGAGGTCATTGTCATGATTTGTGTGTTTTTGGGGGGAAGTGGTAGAATTTTAGGGGGGGGGGGGTAATTGGGTTGTTTGATGGGGATTTTGTCGAGTTACGTCAGGTCGTACTGGATTGTTTGATCATCTTGAATATGAGGGTTTTAGGGGGAAATGCTGAGGGACTTCTTTTCGAGGTGAGAAAATTTTCTACGAGAAGTGTTTCTTGCGGTTTTTTGGGGTCATTGATTATTGAGATTTTTTGATTCGCTGTTTGATGAGGAAGTGAAGAGAAGGAGAGTCCACTAATGTTGGTAGTTATTTCCTTCATAAGAAGGGATTTTGGGAAAAGTGAAGATGCTTTTGAGAGAAAAACAAATTTCCAAGAAGAAGGAGATTGTGACATTTCTTGTTGAAATCACTCGTTGAGATGATTGAATATCCACTTCGAAAAATCACATAATCAGGGGGTCTGTAATAAATTTCGTCAACTGTAGGCGGAATTCCATTAAATGGAAAAGTCCATTAATCTTGGTATCTATGTTATTTCCTTCATAAGGAGCAATTTTGAGAAAAAATGTCAAGACATGCTGCTTTTGAATGAAAAGTAAATTTCTAATATGGAGATTTCTACATTTTTCCCCAAAATCACTCATTGAAATATCAAAGAATCTTATGGATAAATTAATTTCAAGCAAACAATATGTCTTTGAGAGATATTGCTTTCGAAGGAAAAATAAATTCCATTTTTTGAGATTTTTTTTTTATTTAACACTCATTGAAATAATTAAATATCGAATCAGAAAAATCACAAAATCAAGTGTTCTATAATGAATTTCGTCAACTGTGGCAGGAATTCAAGGAAAAGTCTATTAATCTTGGCAATTATGTTATTTGCTTCACCAGGAGCGATTTTGAGAAAAAATATCAAGACATGTTACTTTTGAATAAAAAATAAATTCTCAATAAGATTTCGATATTTTCCCTGAAATCACTCATTCAGATGATTGAATATCCAATTAGAAAAATCAAGAGTTCTATAATAAATGTCGTCAACTGTGGATTCATCTCGAAAACTAATGATTCATTTTGTAAAAATGGCAAGAGACCTATTTCGTAGATGAATTACTTCAAACAAACAATATCTCTTCGTGTGCTCTCCTAAACCGCTAATTATTGAGATAATTTTGTACGTAATAAATGAAAGAAAACTGACAGTTCCTCCGATAAAATTTCCCATCACCACGAGAAATTGTCAGTAAAAAATCAATTTTTCTGAAAAATGTCTAATTGTAAATTGACCTCGGAAAAGGATTGATTATAAAAAATGTCATCAGAACTCCCAGTAGCTACTGAAATTCTCCACAAAAAATCAACTCTACATTTCACCACTTCTCCATTGAATCAATTATTTAATTAGTCGTTTTTCTTTTCGATTAGATGTATTGGGAATTATTTCTCTGAACAATGATTAATTTGACAAGCGCTCCAATAACTGAGATAATGAACCACGATGAAATGTAAATTACAAATTGAAGGCAGATGAAGACTTGTGAGGAGGAAACAGTATCCCAATGTACCATGCCAATTTTCTTCATGAACTTCGTAAATGTTCAAACGTTGATACTTATGATAATATATGGATATATCTTTGAATTATTTTGGTACAATTTTTCATACGAGTAATCGAGATATCAATAGACCCCCTCTCCCTTAATTATAATGATAATGTAAATTTGTATTCTGGCGAAACGTAAATATGAACAACACTGCCTACTCGTCATTAAAATGAGAATATTTAACTGATGTGAATGGACAAATGAGTGAATTCAATGAAATTTTTCGATTCATGTCATGGGATTATTCTGGATTTATCAGGGATAATCAATTGGTAATGATTGATGGTTTCATTGTAAAGATAATCAGCCAAATGTGACAGCATTGTTGATTTTTGCAATTTTCTCGAAAACGAGTGGTTTTAGAGAAAAATGTCAGAATACCTTTTTTGTAGCTGAGGAAATTCTCTACAAAAAGTATCTCGAGACATTTTCCCCTAGAACCACTCATCACCGAGATAATTCCATAATTAACAAGACTCAATAGTGATTCTCGTTTCTTTAGGAAATAATCAACTTTTAATTTAATATTTCGTTCATCAATTGACATCGTTGTGCATGGAATAGAGAATCGTCATACGTATGAAAGGGTGTATCGAAAGAATGAGGAAAATGGACATGAGAATAAAATCGCCAACAGCCATTTGTGACGTGGTACACATTCACCCTAGAGTTAAGTTGGAATTGAAGAAAAATACACGAAAATGAAAAGATTGTAGGACTAAAGGTATGAATAATTTAAGATAGCTGTGTATATTATTTTATAGCAAAATATATGCAACTAATTATGATAAAAAAAACACGTATCTCTCATTTCAATGAAATTTCATTTTTAATAATAAACTGTTATACCTCATACCTCATTTATAAACAAAATTTACAATTCTCCAACAACCTTAAATATTCAACATGTCATGAAGGTACTTGAACACTCAACTGAATGTCTGGTGTTTCACTAATCGTTTGAATATGCCATCTTCAATCTGCATCAGCTCGTTGTAGGTTCCAGTCTCTGCGACTTTTCCCTGATCGAGAACTGCAATGTTATCAGCATTTTTTATTGTGCTCAGTCTGTGGGCTATGGTTAGAACTGTTCGCCCTTGTGTCGCACGCTCCAGGGCCTCTTGGACGTAGCTCTCACTCTCTGCATCTAGGGCACTTGTTGCTTCGTCTAATATCAAGATTTTCGGATTCTGGAGAGGAGAACGGAGGGAATACAATTGATTTTATTCAAGCATGGATAATTTCAATAAATTAAACAATATGGAATTGAACATTCATAATACAACTGAATGATCATCAATTAAAGTTATTATTAAAGACGTATCAGAACAGGAAACATTCAATGTTTGTTTTTTCTATTTATGCAGATTATTTTTTTAATATCGAAAGAACATGTAGATTTCCCGAAAAATATCTAGAGATTTTTTTATCGACAAGCATTTCTTACGAAAACAATCTTTTGGAGGTTTTATTCGTTGTATTATTTTTTCTTCACTGCAAAATTGAAGAAAAAAAAACTTGGAAAATTGTAATTGGAAGAGTAATATCCAGATTTTTAGATTCTGAAGAGGAGAAATCAGGAAATACAATTGAATTTATTCAAGCATGGATAATTTCAATGAATGTTTCAATAAATTAAACAACATGGAATTGAACATAATCTAATACAACTGAATGCTTATCAATTAAAGTTATTATTAAAGACGTATAAGGGCAGGAAATTCATGCAGATTATTTTTCAAATATCGAAGAAACATGTAAAATTGCAGGAAAATGTTTAAAGATTTTTTTATGGAGAGAGACATTTCCTACGATAATAATCTCTTGGCAAAAGTCAGTAGATTTCCATTTTTCTATCCGATTTATTCTGGAGGCTTTGTTCGTTGTATTTTTTTTTCTTCACTACAAAATCGAAGAAAAAAACGTCGAAAATTCTAATTAGAAAAGTCTAATATCAAAATCAGAGTATCAACAATTTCCCAGAGTATCGACAAACACTGACTTTCAGAAATTCACACTTTAAAGTGTGTTCTAGAAGGAATTGAATTGTAATTCAACTTAAAATCCCATTCAGTTCACATAGAAATTAGAACATGAGCACGTCATTTATTGTAATATGAAAATTAAACAGCTCATAAATTGGGACATGATTCTCATCGGTCGTATTGCTTTTTCCAATGACAAAGATCACAAACAATAAATTGAAAAAAGGGATATCGAATTCTGACAGGAAAAAGGGCACAATGAAATGGCATCAACTACCAATTTAATTTAGTACTTTAAATTTTTCTACCTTACAATTTCTGAGTGCCTATATACCCACCTTGATAAGAGCTCGTGCAATAGCAACTCGTTGTCTCTGTCCCCCACTCAGTGTGATTCCCCTCTCCCCCACCACAGTATCCAATCCCTTCGTCATCCTCTGAGTGAACTCCAGGACATTAGCCAGCCTGGCAGCCTCCAAAATCTCCTCCTCACTGGCTTCTTCCCTGCCGTAGCTGATATTCTCCCTAATACTCCCCGAGAACAGCACAGGCTCCTGGGAAACGAAGCCAATCTGCCTCTTCACCCAGACGGGGTCCAACTCCCTCAGGTCATGTCCATCCAGCATCACCCGCCCCGAGTTCGGGTCATACAGCCTCAGGAGTAGAAGAGCAATCGTGGATTTCCCAGAGCCCGAAGGCCCCACGATTGCATTGATCGACGAACTCTTCAAATGAAGAGAAAAATCCTTCAGGATCCAACAGCCCTCCCTCGTGGGGTACGTGAAGTCAATGTGACTGAAGGAGATCTCCCCCGAGAGAGGATGATCCAGGATTACTCCACCGGAGATGGGAATTCTGGGCTGACGATCGATGAACTCGAAGAGTCTGGAGCTGGCCCCCAGAGCTCTATTCAATTCAGTGTAGAAATTGGAAATTCCGTTGATGGAAATCCCTGTGTATCCGGCGTACAGCAAAAACGCTGATAGGTTTCCCACGGTTATTGCTGAGTCTGCCAGCATGACTCCTCCGTAGTAGAGGACTGAGAGGATTATCACGTAGCCTGGGAATGTTGATGGGCGTAATTGAATACTTTTCTATTTCAATGATTTGTGATGTAGTTGATACTTTTTTTATATGATTCAAGATATAGTTGAATATTTCTATTTTTTAATTTTTTTCACCTAAGAATTTTAAGGTAATAATAAATTGAAAAAGTCGTTTTGAGAGAAAAATTCAACAAATTGACAAAATAGAATCCCCAAATAAGCTCATTTATTTATGCTTGTGGAGTTGTGGGCATATTATGTATCTGTGAACCAAAATTGGAGTCAATCGATTGAGAATTGCGTAGTGAGGACACTTTTGAAGATTTCGTCGATAGAAAAACTCTAAACTGAATTTTTAGCTATTTTTGCTTCCGAATCGAAGCATTCTATTCGTCAAATTCAAGATTTTCAGTTTTTTGGATCAAGATAAACAATTTTGGCTTCAGGAGGTCGAATATGCAATTTTTAGACCATCGTTTGACCGACTATTTTCCGACGATAAGGAAAAAAATAATTGTTTAAATCAATCCAAAATTGGATTGAACAATTTTGAAACAATTTTGTGATTTAAAATATTCTTCCCAATGCCATCTTAACTGAGTTTGATCATCAGGGAAAGGTAAAAAATATTAACGTTGGGGCAATGTTAAATTCACTGAATCATTTGATTCAATTTAAAATACATCGTCATAGAAATTTCATTCGGAAGAAAATTGCTAATTTACTAGCAAAAATATATTGACTGTCTTGTGACGAAAGGGAACGAAAGGGAATAAATCTTAAAAACCAAATCGTAAAAAATTAGAGAAATAAAAAACTTTGAAAAGAATAATAATGATGACATGGTAGCAATCCTGTACCTGAGCAACAAGATATTTGTGGATGAATTCTATTTTATGAGAAATATTTTTTGGAAAAATCTAGAACTTCTCAAAAAAAATTATTAAAAATTCTCAAATTTTTAATAAATTTTAAGAATATTCTGGGGTGTCTAGAAAATTCTCGATTATTCTGGGTTTTTTTGAATACTTTAAAGAAATTGGAAAAATAAAAAACCATTTCCATTATCCTCACCGTCGTCATCAATAAATTTGGAAAAATTTTGAAGTCTTCTCGAAAATTTCTCAAAAATTTCGAATTATTGAGGAAATTGGTCGGTATTTTTTAGAGAATTCCAAGGAAGAATTGAATGTAAGGAAAAGGAATTCTTGGAGCAACGCTGTTAGGAATTACAAATAAAATATAAATTATAATACCTGAAAAGCCAGTGAGTCCGAAGAAGACTCCTCTGTACCAGCTCTCGGAGTAACAGAGGGACAGCAAGTCCTCGAGTTTCTTACTGTATCTTGTGATTTCTGTGGACTCTTGGGCGAAGGCCTTCACCGTTCTGATGTTGCTGATGCGCTCCTCGGCTGTGGTGTTGAGGACAGCCAGGCTGTTCTGGACTTCTTTTGAGATTTTTTTGATGAAGCGACCGTAGACTATCGCCAGGCCCACGATCGGGGGGACCATTGCCAGACCCACGAAGGCAAGCTGGGGGGAGACGTAGAACATCATGGAGACTCCCGCTGCTGTCATTATTGAGGAGCGGAGACCGTCTGAGATGTTGCTGGTCACTGCTGAGGAGACTAATTGTGCGTCACCTGGGAATCAAGGGTGAGTGGTGAATATTCGGGGGGAAGAGGTTGAGAGGACTTTTAGGGAGTGAAAAAGGCTCTTGATGGGTTCGGTGACGACACCATGATATGAAGATGAGTTTTTTATCAGATGAATTGGACTTTGAAGGTATGTAAATTCGTTGGAATTCATTTTTTGAATATTATTTTGAATACTGTTTGAATATTGTTTTCTCATAAATCAATAATGGTAATTGTTTGGGGTCTCAGAAGCCTTTGTTTAAATAACTAATGAATTTTTGTGAGGGTAAAAGAGGGCTTATGATGGTTTTGGTGAAGCTACAGGTTTGAAACATGTGCACGGGATGATGTCGACACTTTAATAACAGACAAGTGTATCTGCATGGGAAATTTATAGAACTTAACGTTCGAAAAATATGTGCAGGATGATATGAAGATTAATTTTTTATTATATATAAAAGTATTATTATTATATATCAATGTAAAAGTAAAATTTTTATTATATTTTATTAATATAAAAATTGATGAATTGGACTTTGAAGATATGCAAATTCATTGAATTCATTTTTTCAACAAATCAGTCCTTTTTTGAATATTGTTTTCTTATAAATCAATATAATGGAAATTGTTTCGACCCCCAGAAGCCTAATTTATTTGAAATGATTAATAAATTTAACATAATATTAGCTCTTCGACACCTGAGAATCGGGGGGAAGGGGTTTAAGAGACTTTTTGGGGCTAAAAAAGGGCTCTTGACAGTTCTGGTAACTCCAAAACCCCAAAACAATAAATAATAATATTAATTTAATTGCAAAATTATCCCAAAACAATAAATTCACTCCACAACAACTCTTCGGCTTTAAAAAATAATGAGAAATACCTGTCAACCGTCCCACAAGTTCTCCAGTGCTGACCTTATCGAACATGGCAGTTTCCTGGCTTAAAATCGCCGAATAGGCCTTCTTCCTCAGGGCCTGAGTGATCCTGTGCCCCGAAGTGCTCATGAAATAAATCCTCCCAAAATTGCAGATGCCCCCAACAATGAAGACAGTCAACAGCCCCAGACTCAACTTGTTCAGGTTCTCCCTGGTCTCCTCCTTGTCCTCAGTATAAATGACATCAATGACCTTCCCCAGGCAGAATGGCATGGCCATAGTAACAGTCGAGGAGACGAATAAGAGGCAAATTGCCCCAGTCAGCTTCCACTTCTCTGGTTTCGCCAGGGAGAATAGTCTCTTCAGCTCGGACTTCTTCTGGGCCTTGTCCACAACATTACCCCCTTTCACCGCCTCAATCGTCCTGAACCTCAGCCCCGTCAGGAAGCTCTTGGCCCTCAGAACCCCAGGGCTCGACCGATTCCCACATCTCCAAGAGTGAAAGACACATTTTCGAGTTATTGTTAATCTCGTGGGGTTAAAAATGCCCCCAGATGTCATCAATTTCACCAGCATCGTCATGTTCTCCTCCTTCTTCGCAATTTCTTCATAGAATTCTCATCGATTTTCCACTCGTCATGTAGCGAAAACCCTCGTGTCACGAAGGAATCAGAGAACAATTAAAAATGTATCAGCATTACCTCCATTTTTTTTTGTTTTTATTTTCATTTGGAGTGGGCTCACGTGGTTTTGGGCGAAGTCGTCGATGATTTTTGGATTATGATATTTTTTTATTGACGACTGTCATTATGGGGGTAAATTTAAGAGAGTTTAGTTGGAGAGTGTTAGGTAATTTCTTTTTGGTGAATAGGTTAGGGAGTGCTCACGACACACACTGTGCCAGAATTGCGTACCTGCTATGTTGAGTACCGTAACTGAACAGCTGATTTTTGGAGCCAATGACATGCAGCAGGTTGTGGGTATGTAAATAGAGATTTTGAATGCAGTGATGCTTGTTGTTTATTTTTGTATTGTTCAAGTGACAATTTCATAGTCGATTTCTCAAGATTGAAAGAATTTTTAATTCTTTTATTAACTTAAGGTAATTGAACATTTATTGTTGGATCACTTTAGATTTAGACAGCTTGAAACGAGGAATAAAATTTAACTCCGAGTGCAATATTAATATCATTGTAACAACTTTAAAAGTTGAAACAATAAAATTAGTGCAAAATGTGATTGAAGTCCCTATTGATTGAGCTCTGATGATTAACTGCAAATTTTGAAAAGGATTTCAACGAAAATATAAATAGGCAAAGACTTATACATTCTCTTCTTTTTTATGTGATGAAAATTAATCTGGAGTATACTTCATAATCTCCTACAATAATGGATTCACAGAAAAATGTCAAAAGACAATTTTTGTAGAGAATTTCATGGGCTACAATAAAAGGTGCTATGATATTTTCATTTAAATCTATTAGTTCTGGAGATATCTACGAAATTAAGAGTTCAAAATTTGTAATTTCATGAAAATGAATCCTTTAACATAAAAAAATGTCTCTGAAACTAAAGAAAGGCGAATAACATAAAACATATTGACTATGTTAAAATAGAGTTTGAATGCAGTGATGAAAATTCATGTTTGTTATTTATTTTTGCTTTGTTGAAGTGACAATTTCATCGTCGATTTCTCAAGATTGAAAGAATTTTTAATTCTTTTATTTATCGTTGGATCACTTTAGATTTAGACAGCTTGAAACGAGGAATAAAATTTAACTCCGAGTGCAATATTAATATCATTGTAACAACTTTAAAAGTTGAAACAATAAAATTAGTGCAAAATGTGATTGAAGTCCCTATTGATTGATCTCTGATGATTAACTGCAAATTTTGAAAAGGATTTCAACGAAAATATAAATAGGCAAAGGACTTGTACATTCTCCTCTTTTTTATGTGATGAAAATTAATCTGGAGTGTACTTCATAATCTCCTACAATAGTGGATTCACAGAAAAATGTCAAAAGACAATTTTTGTAGAGAATTTCATGGGCTACAATAAAAGGTGCTATGATATTTTCATTTAAATCTATTAGTTCTGGAGATATCTACGAAATTAAGAGTTCAAAATTTGTAATTTCATGAAAATGAATCCTTTAACATAAAAAAATGTCTCTGAAACTAAAGAAAGGCGAATAACATAAAACATATTGACTATGTTAAAATAGAGTTTGAATGCAGTGATGAAAATTCATGTTTGTTATTTATTTTTGCTTTGTTGAAGTGACAATTTCATCGTCGATTTCTCAAGATTGAAAGAATTTTTAATTCTTTTATTTATCGTTGGATCACTTTAGATTTAGACAGCTTGAAACGAGGAATAAAATTTAACTCCGAGTGCAATATTAATATCATTGTAACAACTTTAAAAGTTGAAACAATAAAATTAGTGCAAAATGTGATTGAAGTCCCTATTGATTGATCTCTGATGATTAACTGCAAATTTTGAAAAGGATTTCAACGAAAATATAAATAGGCAAAGGACTTGTACATTCTCCTCTTTTTTATGTGATGAAAATTAATCTGGAGTGTACTTCATAATCTTCTACAATAGTGGATTCACAGAAAAATGTCAAAAGACAATTTTTGTAGAGAATTTCATGGGCTACAATAAAAGGTGCTATGATATTTTCATTTAAATCTATTAGTTCTGGAGATATCTACGAAATTAAGAGTTCAAAATTTGTAATTTCATGAAAATGAATCCTTTAACATAAAAAAATGTCTCTGAAACTAAAGAAAGGCGAATAACATAAAACATATTGACTATGTTAAAATAGAGTTTGAATGCAGTGATGAAAATTCATGTTTGTTATTTATTTTTGCTTTGTTGAAGTGACAATTTCATCGTCGATTTCTCAAGATTGAAAGAAGGCAATTGAACATTTATCGTTGAATCACTTGAGATTCAAGAAATAGTTTTTAACAGTTTTAAATGACGAATTAAATTTAACTCTGAGTGCAATATTGAAGGAAGGTAGGTAATTCAACATTCATCATTCGACATATAAACAAAAATGTTTCCTGACAGCTCGAAATATTGAATAAAACTAAAATTTCCAAAGTTTGAAGAATAAAATCATCGCAAAATGCAATAGAATAAAACCTTTGATGTTCAACTACAAGCGTTGGAAAGGATTTCAATGAAAAAATAAATGAGCAAGAGTTCATTCTCTTCAAATTCTGCAAATGAGTAGATTCGTCGTCAAATATCTCTGAAACTAATAGTTTTATTACATTAAAGAACATGAAACATGTTGAAAATTAATATTTCTCGTTTATTTTACCCCATCAAATGTGATTGAACGAAGATAATGGAACATCAATTAATTCACAATTTTTTCACGTCACTTTAAATAGCAGATTTGAAGTTCTCGTACACGAAAATTAATCGTTGATTCACAATCTTTTTAACAGAATGAGAGAAGATAAAATTTCATTAACGGGTTTAATTCATTGATCCACGGGAATGGAGGTTATCGTGATGTTAAACCACAATTGGGAGTATTCGGGCAGTAGATTATCTGGATGCACGTAATAGGACTCAGTTGGGAGGAGATTGGCTGACGGGAGGTCTGGATCACTCCTCCATGTCCAGGTCCCCCAGTTCTTCCTCCAAGCCCTCAAGGTCGTCCTCGGTGAAGAGGTTCTCGTTTATTGCCAGGGCTGCTGCACCCTCTCCTACTACAGTCACTGCAAATAAAATTTTTCAATTATCACTCATTGAATTATTATCAATTATTCATCAGGGATGAGGCAAAATGGAGATTGACAATTCAATGAGTCATTCAGGCATTTTGGTCTACTAGCCTTTGTATAAATTAAAGTTTCTTGATATTTTCTCTTGACTCTGAAACGAATGGGGCACTTGCATGATTTTAAAAAAATTCAACCTCAAGTTGTGGAGCTACATAAATGATTTTATTTTTTTTGCAACAGAAGTTTGAACCACAGGTCGTTAATGAATAATTAATTAGCAAAAGTGTAACATTTTTTGCCAAATCCATAAGTAGACAAGGCATTCATACATGCATTATTTTTATATTTTGCATTATTTTGAGATTTCAAAGATCTTAACTTGAGACTTTCGAAAGGATCAACTAGAGATTTTCAAGTCTCAATTCAAGACTTGAGAATCTAAATTTTATATATGAGTCTCTCTGTCCACAAATGTCATATGTTACAGCCGACTTTTCTAAATTTTTCATCTCAACGTCTCCATAACTCATCTTATCATTCACACTTTGATTTACATATTTTAGATTTATTCTTGCAACTGGTATACTGTAAATATTTAATCCATTCTTCTGATCCCATAATTGGCCTCTGGGCTATTGGGTCTGTATACAGCAATAAATAAATAAATAAATAAATAAATAAATGAAAGTTTAGGCTTCTGAAAGATTTCCGAAAGTCTCAATTTAAGACTTCCATCAATCTCAATTTGATATCGTAAGTCTCAAATTGAAATTTATTTTTCTTAGGTATAAAATAAAATCTTTGCAACTTAAAAGAAAATGAGTAAAAATTACCAGAAGCATCTCCATTAACTTCAGGCCCCTTGGACCCCTTGAGTCTGTCCTCCTGAGCAATAGTGATCCCCGTGGTGTCCAATTCACTGGCCTCCATAGCCAGTCTCTCCATATCCAGCTCGCGATACTCAATCTTCTCTCCCTCCTCATCGTCCTCATGGAACTGATAACTGTCAATGGCCTCATCCCCATCGTCGATTCCATCCCCAGCCGCCAGTTCAGGGTTGAACGAGAACATCTCACGTCCGGATATACCCACCTGCCGTCCAGCTTTGTAATCACTCCTCTTTTTCTCCTCGTCCTTGATCGCCTTCTCCTTTTTCTCGGTTAGTTTACGTTTTTTCCAGGCTAAGAACGTCTCCAGGGTTATTCTCGTCTGGTTGGGGCCGAGATTGGTTCTTTCTTTCTCGATCAAATCCTCCAGGGAAATCTCGTCCTTCTTGTCGGCTTGTTTCTTGTCTTTCTTGAGGACGAAACCCGGGGGAAGGGCATGACGGTATATGCATTTTTGACCTGAGGGACATTCCCAGAACCAACCGTATTTGGATTGTTCTACAGCTGCTAGGAAGTGCTTACAGATCTGAAAAGGAGTAATGATGGCAAATTAATTGTTCCATATCATGTCCACTTGCCTCATGGAATATCAGCGAGAAGGTCAATTTAATTCCTCAACTTAATTCTCTTAAGGGGAAATATTCAAATATTTTTCTATAATTTATCAAAACATGAAGAAAAATTCCTACAATAAATTATCATATTTTGAGGGGGTAAACGAACAATAAACAATCAATTTTTTTGCACTAATTTTTCGTATTTAGACATATGTAATCGATCTTCAATGCATGAGAAATCTCATATTAGTTTCTCCTTAAAGTGATTGCTAATTACTAAAGTAGTAAATCATTCTTGAAATTAGTTCTGTGATTTTAAACGTGAAACTCTGATAATTTATTGTAGGAAATTTTTTAATGTGTTGATAAATTGTAGGAAAATGTGAGAAATGTTTCAACAGATCTTGGAAATGATTGGATTTTTTTTTAATGAATTGATGATGAAACTTACGATATCAGTTGTGGGTCGATTTCCACCGCTTCCATGCTTCTTCTCCACGACCTCAGCCAACTTCTCCTCATCCCACTTATCCATAGTGTCAGCTTCCTTGTCGTCATCTCGCATATCACAATAGAGAGAACGTTTCTCAGCTTTTCGTTCGATCGTTAGATCGTGGGAGAATTTGCACTTGTCGCCTTTGGAACACTGGCCCTGTTTGAAGAAGGCGCATACCACTGACTTTGGATCAGTACCTATAGTACAACAAACAGAAACCATTTGAAATTATCAAAGTTATCTTTTGTAATGAGGCAGTTATTTCAGGAGTGAATGATTTTTAAAAAAATGAATGTTAAGAGTTTTTAACCTAAAGTCGATCATTACTAGGACTGATTTAGATTAAAATATCTCAGTAATAAGACATTTTAGAGCACAATTTCACTGCATAAAATTCTTCTGACATTTTCTCAAAAACAATGATTTGTTTTTTAAATAAATTACAATCCAAAAAATGCTTCATTTACACATTTAATTATCTGATCTTTGTGAAATATTTTAGGATAACATGTGAAGAGAAATTTTCTGTGAACAAGGAATTTTCTACAAAAATGTCTCATTACCTATTTCACTGTTGAACTTATTGGTTGACATTCAGATGAGGAAATAATCAGTAAAATCAGAAATTTCATGATTTTTTTTCTTTCTAAATCGAATGAAAATTAAATTTTAAAAAATAGAGTTATAATCAAATTCAGTTGATTAATTAAATTTTAATAAAATTAAAAATATTCTATTTTTTCTAAAGCATTTCTAGAACAAATCTGCAATTATAATATATGTCACCACTCATTTTTCAAATCATGAATTATCTTCGAATAATCACCTTTTTCAACTTTCTGGCTTTGAACTGGTTTGAAAAGCAGTGCCAGTTCCTTCGCCTCCTGCAGCTTCTTCTCCTTCTCAAGTTTCTTATTAAGAGGATCATCTCCCTTCCGTGGAGCCCCAGGCTTCACCTGTTTTTCCACTTGCTGAATGAACTTCTGCTGTTTCGCTCCTTTTTTATTCTTCAGACCGAAGGTTTTATCCTGAAAATTGATGAATTAACGTCAGTGCAACGTCATATATGTCATCAATATTGGAATGTTCGTTAGGCACATGTGCACGGAATAATTCCACAGCGATCGTCATACCTCGATAACCTTCTCCTTCTTCTTGATCTCCGTCTTCTTGCTCGGCGCGGGTGCCTTCTTCGGTGGCATCTTGATGCTGTTTCTCCTCCAGAAATTGATAAATTAATCGACTCAATTGGGATAACCTTTCTCAGCTAGAGAACGAAAAACCATTTCTCGTAACTTCAATTTCTGCAATTGAGACTGGAAATTTGTAAAAGTGAAGTCTTCCGCCATCTGACGTTGGAATTCTGGGAGGAGAGACGGTCCCTGCTGAGTGATGGCGGTAGTTGTTGCGTCCGACTCAATCTTTTGGAGATGTAAACGAATGGTTGGGATCCAGAATATTCAACAATATGATTGTGTAATAATTGGGTATCCGCTTCGTGTTACAACACGAAAACATTGTTTAATACGAAACGAGACTAGTGCGCCGTGATTTTTCGTAAAACAAGAACGCGTCGGACTCCTCAGGTGATTACTGATAATATTCATTATTGGGTTCAATTTTATACGGATTTTCGCAACTCTTATTGAATGCCGGTAGGCGTTGCGATTGGCATTCTATTCAACGGTTAACTTACTCTTCGTATTGGAATAAATCGTTAGAACTTAAGTTAGACTAGTCGATTTCATGGAGAATATTTGGACCATAAATGAATAGGAAATGGAAATACAAAAGAGAAACAAAGTCAGATAAACCAAGAACTTGATATTATTAGGGTCAAAATTTTGAAAATTTTACGTTAAAGACAGGAATTTTCAGCGAATTTTCGTGTTTTCAAAAGATTTTAATAATTTATTGGTGTAAGTCTGGGCCAAAAAAATTTTTTTTTTCGACATATTTGAAAGTAGGGGAGGGTACGGCAAAATGGACGAGGGGGGCAAAACGGACCCCTAGGGCAAAACGGACTACTGACAGAAAATTGATAATTTTTGTTTTTAAAAATTTAAAGTCATTTGTGGTTTGAGGTGATTATCAAATCTTATCAAATTGCGGTTCAACGACACTTGTCTATGAAACCTCTGTGACGGTTACGATCCAAGAAACTCACTTTTAATTCAACATTCAGTGTTTTTAATTTGAAGGAAAGAAAAACAACTTGATATCTCGATTTTTACGAAAGTGAGAGAGCGTGCAAGGATTTTAAACAAAAAATGGAAAAATGCAAATATCTCAAAAACTTTGTATAAACGGGCATACATATCCTGATTGATTGAGATAGCAGACATCGAGACGAACATTTTGAAAAGAAAAATATTGAAATCGGTCGCATAGTTTTTGAGATATTCACGATAAACCAAACAAAAACAAATTGCTTTTTCTCAAAAACTAATGAACTGATCGGACTGACATTTTACAGAGAGGTAGTCCAATTCAATACCAAATATCTGACAAAATTTCAAATTTTTTGGAAGTGTTTTAGCCGTTTATTCATTTAATTTACGACAAAGTAATCACCCGATGACCATTTACACACACACGGGGTGTTCAAACTTCGTATTTTTTCGTTTCAGAAAACTCTACATCATTTCCAAGCAAAATTTAAAAAAGTAAAAATTTAACGATTGCAAGGCTTCCATTCGGAAGCAAAAAACAAAAATTACCAATTTTTTGTCAGTGGTCCGTTTTGCCCTCCCGGTCCGTTTTGCCCTACCCTCTCCTAAGAATACAAATTTTTATGAATTTATCAGCCACGAAGTTTTTACGTGAAAAGAAAAAATTGAAAAACTATGGGGTTTCCCTTATTGTATGACGACTTGAGTGTCAATTTCTTACATATGGACCGCTAATTGAAATTTCGGTGAAAATTGATAAAAATTTTCCCCGAAAGCGATAAATTATCAACAGTGCACAGGAATAAGACAATCGACGTCATGATGCATTTTTCAAAAAACTCTGTTTAATCATTCAAGTAGTCGACGTTTACATATGTAGTAATGATTTCATATCTCAATTGGATTTATCCTTCACGTGTTCGTAAATCTACCCAGCACTCTCCCCACGCCATTGCACTCCTCCACATCTCTCTATTCCACATGTTCCTAAGGTACTTACAGTGTAAATGTCATTAATGTTTTTTTCATTCTCATTAAATCGCTACGTAATTAGCTGCACCTTGGGCCTATTGTATGTACAACAGATAGTAAAAACGTCGATCAACGATTCGCTCGTTTTATTATCTCACCTCATCGTTATTCATATTCTGTATATTTATTTCAAATAATTTTAATAACAAAAACAACTTTTACTCGTGCCTCGTAATTGATAGACTGTGTTTGTGTATTTTAGGTAAATAAAAATTAATGAATCAGTAATGCCGCGCGTGACTTCGAAGTCGATGATTGTTTAGTCATTGAATTATCATTCGATTTGATTAATTAATGAGTCACAGACAGGGAAATTACCAACTGAAATTATCGGCTCAGGCTGCAGAAGGGCTTTGCAGACCAGAAGTCGTATTTTTTTTCACTTTTTCCACTCACATATCATTTTTGTGTCATTCTTTCGTCATAAACTCACGCGCATTCATCTACTTCTCGCATTCTCTCATCTCCATCATCCCAGCACTCTCTTTTTAATATCACAAGTTCAATGTACCCGATTCCAGTGATTCACTGACGCTCAGCAATTTTTTCATAGTTCACTCCATGCGACGTTTTCTTGTTATGTGTCTCTGTGTGCATGTTTTTTTAATTTATTTTTTATTTATTCTTTTTTGTTTCAATATAAGGCTCCCACGGCAGTCTCACGAAGTAGCATCAGTTCTTGTATCAACAATGAAGGGAGAATGTGGTCGTTCAGGAAAATTAAGAACAAGAGAATCAACTTCTCAGCTTTTAGCGATTTGTTTCGACTATTTTGGAAATATTTTAGGAATTGATGGATTTTCCCTGCAAAGAAAATTATCGAAATGATTACATAATGTCAGAGTTGTCCGTTTCAAAGTAACAATTTTGGAAAGGTGATTTGTGGAATTGATGATTCTAGGAGAAAGGAAGTCAGAAGACCTTTTTGCAGCTGAATATTTTCATATGCAAAAGGTCCTACGAGGTTTTCCTTTCGTAGAATCACTTCTTATCGAGATCACAAGACTTCGAGATACCTGACTGGTTCTGAAATCAAGAATCCTAGGGTTTTTTTATTTTATTTAACCCTAGGGTTAATTCTTGACTTGACATGTTGTCTCCTCAAATTATCTTTATTAATTATAGCGTAGTCGCACAATTTAGACAATACCCTCCCCGCTACGTAATGTTCAAATGCCCCAACAGGTCTTATGATGCTGGACATCAGAAACTTTTTCATCACTTGTGCGTCAAGTAAAATTTTACAAAATTCTACTTTGCACACATCGTGATAAAAAACAGGATTCGACACTCGCGACTTACACGAACTGAAAATTCCCGTCATTCACTCACTCATATCGACATATACTAATTTCATAAATGAATTTCATAAATTCCGAAAACTTGATTTCAAACTAACATTTTGAATTATTATCTAACAATCCAAAAATACTGTCCCCTAAAAAACCGCCATACACTGATAGAATGATTCATTTATTCCAAACGAGATTCGTTAACTATTAACGAATGGTCGAGTTGAATATGACCAAGTGAATATTCGTTAATAGTTAACGAATGGTTCACGTGAATGGCGAAAGTCAAATCAAACAAGGCTCCTCAAATATACATTCGTTAACTATTAACGAATGAACATTTGGTGGGACCGAATAGACCCTAACCTCCAACCAAAATCCATTCGTTAACAATAACTAATCCGTTCAATCAGTGTAAAAACCAACTCATGAAGCATGAAATGTCCTCGCATGCTCTCGCATTCCCAAAATAATCTAAAACATCCTATTGAGCTGAGTTTCTATGTCTTCACTTCGCAATAATCCTTCCGACCACATTCTGAATTTTAATAATCATCTACGCAACTACTTTAATAATATACAAGCCAATCACTAAGGATTACATCAATGAATCGAAGTTCTTAACGCGTCACTCAGCGAGACGTCTGGATTGTGCCATAAAGCTCTTGTTAACGCCCTGTAAGAATAGGATTGGGCTTCACATTAAATGTTACATGAAACAACTATTCATCATTTTTTTTTCATCATACGTATTTTATTTCATTGCTTAATCGCGCGGGCGGGAGAACAAGCGCGCGCGTGACGCAACAAAAAATTAAATCGAACGAGAGTCAATTGTTGTTTATTCATGAAAAAATGATTTCAGTATCCAAAAGCTCGTCACAAGCGAATGAATGAGTTCTCGTTCTCGCGGGCGAAGGAGAGATATTTTTCATGCTCTTAGCTGTAAGTTCATCCTGTATTACATCGTTAGATTATCTTTATTACCTCAATCGTTATTTCTTCTAGTTTCGTCTTCATTTATTCACTAATGAATCGCACGTGCACAGAACAGCGAAATCATTCCCTTTTCTTTCATTCTCTCTTCTGCTTCCAATGAAAGATTGACGACAGATGAGTATATTCGTATATTATGTGTATTAACAAACAACGTAAAAATATTTTTCTCGTTTTGCGAGAGTACAGTAGAAACTCCGCGCATTCTAAGAAGAGTTGCAACGGATTATCGTCACTTTTGCGCTTCATCCACTCTTCAGCTTTGAGTTAATTGTAACTTTATTACTTTTCTCATTTTTTTATTTACTTCTAAATTTATGTTATCAGTCCGAGAAGTGGCTGCGAAGGCCGTGAAAAATTTCCTGAGTCAATGGAACGTTTCACTTGTTCGTAATTTTATTTATGAATCAGAACGTGTGGCGAAGGAGCAAATTGTGAGGTCAAATTTCTGTTGAGGGAAATGGCAAGTGATTTTTTTGGTTCGGAATTTCGTATAATACATTGCACAAAACCTTTTTTAATCGAACTTTTAACGAAAGGCTTCATTTCCAATTGAGTTTCTGCGCTTCACCACTTCCTCACTCGTTCGGATATTTTATTTTTCCCTTTTTCCTCTCATGATGAGGCTTTTTCGGCCTCAGGTGACGCGTTCGAGCGAATGAAACGTCCAGCGACTTCACAATAGTAGAGGGGAAATACGATGAAAGCCGGACGCGTTATCATTAATTTGTTTCTCATTACGCAGGGCGGTAATGAGGGGACAGTCAAAAGGAGGTGGAAAGGCTTTGTGTAGTTGTTTTAGTTTATTTGTTGTGGCTAGGGACTCAGGAGTCAGTGAGACAGGCCAGCTTCCCTGGTTCAGGGGTAGTGAATTGGATTGAATACGCGGAGAAAATTATTTGGTGAATTTCAACTACTAATTAATGAAAATGCAGAAAAGATTTTTTCAATTTCATTCGACAACCATTTGTTAAATTTTCGATAAATGTTTGTCAATTTTTTTGATGGATTAACAACAAATTGTAGATTACTGCGATTATCAAGATACAAATGATCGCGGAATTGTTTCCAAATGTATATATGCCCTCACCATCTAGTTTGGTAGTCAAAATTGATTGAATTTAATGGATTAGAGGTTCCAGCTGGTTGCCTTTTGTAGATAATGTTAAACATTTTTCGCTAAAACTTCCTGTGAACTCCACTGTTGGAAATTTTTTGAAATTTAAGTAACAGATGCATTTGAATTTTCAATATTCAATTTCAGACTAAATTGCTCGTGGAATTCCTCTTTCATCTTGGAAATTGAATGATCATTTAATGTTCAATGACAATTGGGATTTTCACACCTGTCGCGAAAATTAAGCAATACATTCAATTGAATTTTCACAGGATTGATAATTCAGACGACAAGTTGCCTGAATTTTCATGATTTTCAGTAATTTTCATTGTTGTATGAACCTCAGAACTCAAATTCCATTGAATATTCAAGAAAATTGACTGTTTTATCAACAAGAAGATCAATGAAAATACCATGTAAATTATTCGTTGTTAAAAATTTCAAGATTTTTTACTTCAAATTTCAAGAGTAATTTTCTAAGTGTCCTTGGAATTTTTTTCTCATTGAAATTCCACGTAATTTCGTTATTAACAATTCGAAATTACTCAATTAATTGTTAAATTTCATTAACTAGTTGGTGAAATTTACCAAATAAGTTTCTCCCTGTATGCATGGAGAATTTTTTTTGATAAAAAGTGGTATGAAAAGTGAAAATTATGTCGTAATAATCGTGGGGCGTAATGTTGATGTTATAGGATTTATTGTTTTCCGCGACAATTTTTAGGAAGTATGGGCATGAATTTAGATCTCAAATATCGGCAGAAACGTAATTTTTACCTGTCTCGTGTGCGTTTAACAATTTTTTGCTAAAATTTCTGATACATTTCTTGGAAATTTTGATCCCATGATAATTCCACTTAAATTTGAAGGAATTTTTCAATCAAAAAAATGCATGGAAATTGTGAATTTAAGTTCAATTACACAATTCTTGAATTCTCGATTAATCAGAACTTCAAGATAATTTGGTACTGAATATTCATCTTTTGATCGAAAATTCAAGTAAGTTTGAGAATTCCGTCCCCCTTTGCTCTATTTTATGAATGATTGAATGCCTCTCTCACTTCTCCTGAATTATCGTAGAGATCTTGACGACTACTTCCCCGTTCATGTTTTGTAAGTGTAGATGTACCTCGTCGCGTCATTTTTAGTGATTTTTTCCATAATTTTTTGAGAAAAATATAAATCGAAATTTAGAATTTAGTACAAAAGGCCTTGCTCTCGCACGCGGTAACACTCTTCATTCATCGCGAAATTATATTAACAATGTCTCCGTTTGTTTTAATGGTTCTTTTTGGAGTTCATCTCATGCTTGTTCTCGATCGTAAAGAGCATCTTCCTCGGGAAAACTTCATGGCAGATTTCTGTATTGAAGTGGTGGAACGTGATAATTTGACTCATCTCCATAATCGCTTGTTTCAAGATGAAATGTCAAAAGGACTTTTCATTTGTAAATTTTCTCGGCTACACAAATGGTCTCTTGACATGTTCTTCGAAAATCATTCATCGTCTTCAGGAGAATTAATGATTAGCGACGAAGTCATGCTTACTTCGAATCCAGATGATTCACATAATTACTCAAATTAATTTACAATTAATGAAAAAAGAGGTTTAAAAGAGATTTTACTTTTTTTATTTGACTCAGATAATTTGAGTAATTATGTAAATTATCTAGAGAATAAGAAATTTCAAGGAAAAATGTTGAGAAATTCTGTTTTATAGAACATTTTCTCAGCTTCAAAACTCTCCTTTCCATTTTCCAGTAAAAACTCTCATTACTAGTCTAATTGCATAAAAATAGAAATAATATTCAAATAAAAACTGTCCAAACTGATTGAATAACGAAAACACAAGTTTTTTTAACTTGAAATGAGTACTTCTAAGAATAAATGTAATTGAGTCTTTTTTCCATAGAATTTTCTCAACTACAGAAAGTTTTTTTGACAGTTTTGCCTGAAATCACTCATTACAGATATAATTGCATGAAAAAAAAACTCATCCAAATCAAAACTTAATCAGTCCCATTAATTATGCAATTATCTTCTTAATCAGTAATTCTACGAACTCAAAATTCATCTTAAAAAAATGTCTGACATTTTCCTCTGATATCATTATTTTCACAGGAATTTCCTCAGCTCCTAAAAATTCTCCAAACATTTTCTTCTCAAAACCCTCATTTCCTAAAAAAATACTCATCTCATCTTCTTACTTCTGCGATCATCACTTTTTCTGGGGAAAATTTCCTCAGTTTGAAAAGTTTCACTGACATTTTCCCCTGAAATCGTATCCAACTCAAAATATAACTAGTCTGACCACTTACTTAATTATCTCCTCAACCAATCCTTCAAGACAAAATGTCGTAAACCGTTTTGGCAGAGCATTTCATCACCAATAAAAAAACTCAACATTTTTCCTTGAAACCACGAATGTCTGGGATAATCCCATAATTAACAAACAACCCACTAAATTCCACTTCAATCCAGATTACTGTCATGATTATCCCCATCTCTATGCTCACCCACGTCTTCCGCTTATACCCATCCACCAGAGAAAAATCCCGTTGGAGACATCTCACTACTCTACTTCTCCCGACTCTCTCACACCCACTCGACCAAGGTAGGGAGGAAAAATCACACATGTTTTAATATTTCATCATTCTCTCGATTTTTTAAAAATCTCATCACACTGTTACAATCACCCTAAGCACACTCAGACTGTTCCCTAACGATAAAAACTATGTGTACATAATATATCACCTTAATATAATGCTCGAAATGAATTAAATTAATAGTTGCTACGCTGAAATAATTATTTGTGATTCATCTATTTCAACATATCCATTCTCATTATTGTAACTCCAATTTCTTAAAACTCTCAAACTCTTCCCTAATGTATAATGCAGGGACAGGAGGGAGTCAGGGGGGAATAAATTCTAGGGTGATGTTTGTTTCCTCATCCTCGAAATAATACCGGAAGTGTCGTACGTCGCACCCACGGAGGCTCACCACGATCCAACAAATCAATAACATATTTACATAATTCAATTTTTTCATTTCCCTTTTACCCATCGTCCTATCATTATGCATATTATTACGCGTTCCCATCGTCTCACATTACCTCTTTTTTTTCACCGACTCTACAACAATCGCAACAGGTACTCGTTTCAATAATTCATCTATACATAAATACGTTTTGTCAACGTTTGTTTTCTTAAGGGAAGGTTCGCCCAAAAAAAATTGAAAATTTTTCAAGTGCTATTTTTCGCGTGATTTTTTCTCAGGAAAGTTGACTCTGCGGGTTTAAATTGTCTCCGGTCACTCAAAATTAGGGATTTGAATTTTTTTAATGGAAATTCAGCTTGAACACTATTTGAAATCAAATGTGCAAATTTTCGGAATTGTTTTTTGAATGCGATCACCAATTTTCGATCGTTAATAATAAAAAATGGGGGAGCAGATGCATTTTGAAATTTATTTGTTTATGTAAGTCTCTATTAAAAATATCCAAGTATTTTGGCTATTTTTTCGTCGGTGAAATGCTTTTGAACTTTAGTAGCCGAACATCAGAGCTTTTATTTGAGTACCATTTGAGCCGAAGCTCCGGGACATTTTGCAATGATTTCACTCTTTAAAGTTTGCAGGTCTGAATTTAAATCTCAATATTGAATCGTTAGAAAACATTTTAAAAATCTGAAAAAATAGAGTTTATTTTGAAGGGAAGCCGATAAAATCATTGAAAAATTGCAATTTTGGAGAATTACGAGCATTTTTTTATAAATGATTAGTAAACATTTAATTTTCCACTCTAAAAATAATTTCTTCGGAATCTTAATAAATTTATTCATACTCCGAATTTTACCAGAAATCGACTCCATGTCTAAAAAAATTAGGTTTCCGAAAGTTTAAACAATTTCTATTATTTATTTATAAAAAACGAATGTTTAAAAAATTACTATTCTGTGCAAAACGTAATTTGAATGATTTTGAATATCAGTCATCATTTTCAAATTGTTCTCACGTAATTTAATTAACGAATTTTTTTATCAATGACCACTATTTTTTATAACTCTATTTTTTATTCTCATTATAGAAATTCACTCATTTTAACTCATTTTTAAGGAACTTTTGAGAATCAAATTTACAAATGAGCTTTAAAATGCATCCTGTCTCCCATTTTCTTTAATTGACAAACAAAACTTAATATTCCTATTCAAAAATCGATTACAAAAATTCTCAATTGATTGTATACATTGAGAATTTTTTCCAAGTTGAATTTTTATTAAAAAATGAAAGTCTCCAATTTTTAACAGTCAGAGAAAAATCATGCGAAAACTAGTACTTTCAAAAAAAAATTTTAATTCAAAACATTTGTCCTCGAAAAATGGAAATTTTTTTTTCGGTGTGAACCTCCCCTCAATTACTAAGAAAAAATTCAACTCGTGTTCATCATCCCCAACGGACCGTAACCACATCACAGCTGCACTATAGTGCAAATTAGAACACATTATTGCTGGTGTTTCAATATTTTTCATAAGTTTCAAGCTTAAACAGCTCCCTCCCCAAGAACCAATACATAACTCTAGAAATTCAATAAATCAATAATAAAATTATAATTATACATTATGAAATAATTAACGTGGGAGCCACTGCGCGTGGACGTACGACAGACCGTCTTATAACGTGTATTTATTATTTATTTTGTTGTTGCTGTTGTTTCTTCCTTTAAATTCTACGAAATACCATAAGTCTTATTATCTAAAAATCAACTTCGATGCGCGCGCGCATAGATCCTGCGTGGTTGAAACACTCCATGATTGAGGATCACGTGAATTATCAAATGAATTAATTAACTAATTTCATTGATTAATCAATGAATTCGAACAGTCGAGTGAAAACAATTTTACGATAAATTCGAGACGCTAATGTACAGAGTCTGAGAAGGTAGAAAAGATGATTCTGCGATGAAATATCGTGATTTTGTTGATAAAATTTGTAATAAAAAAGAATGATTAAGTTGCCTGTGCATTTTATAGTAAATTCTATGTGCGAGACAAGAGTTTTTACACAGATTCACGTGAACAATGAACAAATCCTTTTATTCTGATTAAAAAAATGAGTGAGAGGAAGGGGTGAGAGAATAAATGACGCAACAACCACTTAGATATAAAAAACACGATAAAATCGTTTCAATAATTAAAAAAAAAACCCACGTGATCCCCAATCAACGAAACCCTCCCCCTTATTTACGTTTTACTTTAAGATTTTTTTTCCATTTTTCATTTCATTTTTTAAAATTATTCTTCATTTAAATATAACTTTATATTATCCGTCAACTTTTGTTTATTATATATTATTATAAAATTTAACTCCAAATTGCGATAATAACCTCCTAGTTTGCAACGTGGTTGTCTGTAATTTGTTTCTTCAATGAATTAAATTAAATTGTAGTGTATGATTTTTTTGTTAGAGTTTTCCTTCTCTGAGCGTTATCGACAATTATCTCATTGTTTATTAAATTTCTACTACGGCCATCTGTCGTGTCTGTTATTTATTTTTAAATCGTGTAACATGTCACGTGTAATTGTGGGGGCATGTGTAATTACGTTATCCACATTATTTTCACTTTTTTTTCGTTCTCTACAATTAAATGAATTCTAGTTTAATCTTTATTCGTTAATTCAGTAGAATAATGTTCACTTCTCTCAGCTTTTTTTCCTCACTATTTTCAACCATTAACGTATCAGTTGGCGCACCGTGGCGTTGGCCATTTTATTCACCCAGTTACTTCTTTAAATTATCCTTTATTTATTCCTCTCTTCGTCATCAACTCGTTAAACCAACTATCTACATATCGCTATTCCTTCACCGTTTGTTTTCCTTAGCCGCTTTTATTATTACTTTTTTTTCATATTTATCATTTTTTGTACGTACGTGCAAACATTACTTCCAGTCTTTAATTGGGCACAGTGCGACCGTCGTGCGCGTGTTCACATTATGCAGTTTTTTCATTAATTGTTGGGTAAATTAGTTGTAATTTTTTTCTATATTTATTTGCTCTTCGGTGAACTGACGCGCAACTCGATGTCTCGGGTTATTTCACAAGTGATTGTTATTCAGGTAATTGTTTTATGCACAGCATCACACCCTATTTTATAAATAAGGTATCTATCGTGACGGGGTAGGGGGTCGTAACCAATAGATGTAACTGTTTAATTAGCTAATTTTAGGGGAGGCTCACCCCGGGAAGAAAACTCATTCATTTTTCGAGAAAAAAATTTTAAAAGTGCTATTTCTTTCGTGATTATTCCTCGGGAAGTCGATTCTGTAATTGAATTTTTCCTGAAAGAAAATAGAATGAACAAATTTTCAATGTTTGAATTTTTTGGAATTGTTTTTTAATTTAAAATGCAGAAGCAGATGCATTTTGAGATTCGTTTATCCAAATTTCTATTAATGTCCCAGAGTAAAATTTTTTCGTCAAATATTATGGATAAACTTCAGTTATGAATCATAACTCTATTTTTAGTGATGTTCTATCTAGTCCCTTGGTACTTTATAGTTGAGAGGATTTCGCTCGGTAATCCAGATTTTGCTAGCGTACTTCGTCCCTCAAATTCGAACTAGTGCATTTTTAATGTACTGCTTCCATATATTTCGCTTTTTTTCAATGGAAATTTACTGAATGTCATTGATATTTATAAGAAATCTTTGAAAATAAAATCTAAAAATAATAATAACAATAATCTACAACTTTTTTGGTCAATAAATAAACTTAAAATCTTCTCCCATTTTTCATAATTAAGTTTTTAAAATTTACCTATAGTCGTTTATTACTTTATAGTTGAAAGAGTTCACAGTCCCCCCCTCACATTCAAATTGAGGCATTTTATTCCCGTTGATATTCAAAGCAAATTCTTGAAAATAAAATCGATAGTATTGAGAATAACGACTGCTTCTTAAAAATAAAGCTAAAAATGCACCCTCTGCCCAATTTTTCATAATTAATAAGCAAAAAATAGTAATCATATGCAGAAAAAAAATTTTTTTAAAATGTATCTATAGTCGTTTATTACTTTACAGTTAAAAGAGTTCACAGTTCCAAATTTCTTCATTGTTTCCTCATAGTAATTTCTTGATAATAAAATCAATAAAATTGACAATAACGCCTTGTTTGATGACAAATAAACTTCAAAATGCATCTACTCGCTCATTGTTCACAATTAAGCGAAAGTAAAGCGAAAAATGATAATCATATTGAAAAAACTATTTCAAAAATTTACCTATAGTCTCTAGTCATTTATAGTTGAAAGAATTCACAGCTCTTTCCTCATATTTAAATTAACGCATTATTTTCTGTATTGTTTCCGTTAATTCCAATTCTTTTTGTGGAAATTTCCTCATTCTCATTGATATTTGTAGCAACTTCTTGAGAATAAAATCGATAAAATTGAGAATAACGACTCTGTTGATTCCCAAATGAACATAAAAATGCATCTCCCCAATTTTTCATAATTAAAAAGTGAAAAGTGTAATCATATACAAAAAATTCAAATTCGATTCCTGACAAAAAATCATGCGTAAAATAGTACTTCTAAAAAATTTTTCGCAAGAAACAAAAAAGTTTTTTTATTCGGGATGAGCATCCCCTCGACGATCTGAGGGTGTGACTGAGGATTTTATGCAGTTTTGAGAATCGAGTTTCTTTCAGTGTCACAGTGGGCCACAGTGGGAAGTAATATTTACATATTTGAGAAGCGCGTCAATAAAGTGCGTTAACCAAAACGTTAATTTGTTTAATTTATCTCAATTAAGTCTAACTACGTGTGTTCCTGGTGTCGGGCAGGGCTAGTCAGAGACAATGTCGAATTGCTTGAAATTATTTCAAAGGCAAAACTAAAATTGTTTTTTTGAAGAGGGATTTTACATCTTGGGTGGGGGGAGGATCTTGATCATAGGGTCGTGAGCTACAAAAGATAGTTCCTATTCAACTCATGACGATTTTCCAATCGGCTGTGAGAGGCGCGTAGGGCCACGTGCTGAACCTACGAATCGAGATCGTGTTTGGGGGGTTTAAAGAGTCTCTGAACAGCCCTGGCGAGCGATTCGAATTATTATTAGTCAATAATATACTTTGTGTATGTATCATAACAACCGATATCTCATCTATATATATAATATATATATCTTATTTTATATATAATTCTATAATTTTTTTTCTTTCATATATACTTTATGTTGTTTTTTCTTTATGTATACTTTATATATAACAATGTTATGTTTATGTAAGGCCCAATATGTTCAATACGAAGGAAATGATCTGAAACAAATGGAGAAAAAAAATTGATTATTTGGGGGAAATGAGTCTTATTGATGGTTTTTAAAGAGAAGCGAGGATTTTTCATTGAAAAATGGTGATTCTATTTTGTCTGTTATACTGAGAGGAAAAAAGATGTCCTCAAACAACAAAAAATTGCAAGTTGAAAATTAAACAATTAAATAGAAACGGTTTTGTTTAAAAAATCCAATTATTGCTCTGCTTTCAACAACGAAATATTTGTTTGAAGAAGTGGATAATTCATTCGAGACGCTTTTTTAGGATGACAATATCCTCCATAAAGTGACGTTAATCAATTCAGTAGCGGAGTGGTAAAACGGTACAAGTGAACTGTGACTATTGACCAGTTTTCAATGAATATCTCGGAATCTAAGGGAGATAGCAAAATTTTTGTTATAACTATTTTGGTAGAGTCGATTGAGAGCTACAACAAATGTAATTACAAAAATTTCGCTATCTCCCTTAGATTCGGAAATATACCTCAAAAACTCAACTAGGAAATAAGTCGACTTGAACCGTTTTACCACTTCGCCACTGAATTGTTATTTTTCTATTTAAGAATTAATTCTTTACACTTGATTCATTCGTATTGCATGACCAAAACGAAAAACTAGTCTTTTTTTCGCGTAAAATGAACATTTTTTGGGAACAAAATACGAATGTTTGGCTTGCCCAGAGAATAACAAGAGAGTGAATGAAAGAATGCCTTGAATGGAGTTAAGGAATTCTTAAAATTTAATACCTTGACAGAGCAAGGCCCACGTATCACTCGCGTTCCACGTCGTCAGCCAGTGATGGGTCGCCCTGTGCATCGACGGCCGTTCAGCTGTCGACACTGAATAGCTCTTTATGAAGGGGCGGAAAGTCAATAATATGCGGTGGCTGTGAACGTTTGAACTTGATGAGGGCGTCCATGTGAAGTAATGATACTTCTTTCAACTGTGGTATCTTAGCGAGAAGCGCATCGCACACAGTCACATCACCCTTTATTGGTAACACGTGATTACGATCGAGCTCGTATCTGAGGGCCATGATCACAGCTTGTGACAGCTTCGTGATGTCTTGTACGTCTTTGAGTCCAGTGCGTTCTGAAAATCAAACATTATGAGTTCAATTATTAATTCTCATCTACCAATTCTAATTCTCCCTATTTATTTCTTAATTTGTTTAGGAATTCATTTATTTTAATAAAGAAAATCTTTTGATTCTAGGGAATAAATAATGATTAAATAATTAGAAATTAAATAATAAATAATTCATTCATTGCATAAAAATCTGTATTTGAATCAAAGAAATGATCTGTTTAATCTCAAGAAAAGATTTTCACATGTTAATAGATTCGTTCTCTTGGTCCCCTGAAGAATAATGCTGTTTCTATTAAAATGTCTTTGTTTCGATCAAGAAAATATTTTATTGTATTCAAAAAACTATTCATTTGATTGGAATTGAATTTATCCGATGTAAATTCGATTTTAACAAAATCAGAGTCTTACGTCAAGACGTTTTGTTGTAGAAAGTCTTAACATTTTTCTTTTAAACCCAGGAGTTTTATAGATATTTGCCAATTAATCTATCTAAAGTTTTTCAACTGTCAGGGGTAGAGAAAAATTTTTTGTGAAAATGTTTCCAAGGGAAAAATTGAGTTTCAGAGAAATCTTCTTTTAAAAATGAAAGAGAAAAATTTGAAAAACATTTTCACAAAAAATTTTTCTCTTTCATTTTTAAAAGAAGATTTCTCTGAAACTCAATTTTTCCCTTGGAAAAATTGTATTTGAAAATTCCCATTACAAATGTTTTATAAATTTTTCTCCAAAACCCAACAGCTTCCGATATATCCGCAGAATAGTCTATATTAACCTTTCAGTCTATCTCCTCCCGCCACCACACAAAACATCATCGTCACGGTTTAGATT
This sequence comes from Diachasma alloeum, assembly GCF_001412515.2. Classification (NCBI taxonomy): domain Eukaryota; kingdom Metazoa; phylum Arthropoda; class Insecta; order Hymenoptera; family Braconidae; genus Diachasma; species Diachasma alloeum. Next base: position 1,498,116 of record NW_021680360.1, read on the forward strand.
CATTAATAACACCTTGTAATACACGTCATAATTTTTCTCCCATCATCATGACTAGTGTAAGTGAATTAAGTAAGAATTACCACGTGAAAAGCAGTACAAACTCTCCAATTAAAATTTCTCAATAGCAGTACATCAGACAGTACTTGCTCTTCTCTAAGACGATGTTCTCAAAGAAATCCAAAGAGAAAGCGATTAGTATTCAACAATCAGAGCCAACAAGGTTCTCGCGTGAACAAACAGACTGATTGACGCACTAAGAAATTTCAATCACAAAGTTTGATTAAAGGGGGAGAATAGTCTTGTAAATGAAATCTCACCTGGATTAAGGAGTACAACAGCACTGTAGAGGGCAAGCTCGCTCTCAGTGAGTTTCAACTCAGCGATACTTCTCGCTAATTCAAAGACACACGACACCAGTTTCATTTCAGCTGTATCGGTTGTGTAGAAGGCATCCTGTGGCAGCATCGTGTCACCGTACAGAACACAGTTCTGTTGGAGATCGAGGTACCTGCTCATACGTAGCACAGCCATTTCAAAGGCACCTAGAGAGGGAACATAAAGGCCATTTAGTGAATAGATGTGTTGAATGGGTTGTTACGAGAAAACATGTGTGCAAATTCCATGGAGTCTATATTTTTAATTCATGGGAACGAATTTGGAAAATTGTATTTTTTGCATGTTTCCATTTCTGATGACATTCTCGATGAGCACTCATTTTTTGGGATTGAAAACCAATTTTTTAAGGCAGAAAACTGATTATTTGTGAATTATTTGACACTTAAAATAATCTAGTTTTCATCTCTCGATTTCAGAATCTTGTGTTATTGAAATTTAGGGGGTAAAAATTGAAATTGAAATTTAGGGGGTTTTGGATTTTTGGAAAATTTGAACTCATTCTAAAAAACTTTTCTGTAAAAATCAGAGAAAAAGTGCTAGTTTTCAGTAGTTTTGGCTGAAATCCGGTATCAAATGTAGTTAAATTAAGGTATATTGGCTTTTATTTTGAGGCACTCTTGGAATTTAGAACTCTTGGTTTTTAAAAATGAGAACCTTGGGGCTTTTAATTGATATTTTTGTCTTCTCAAATTATTCAGGACCTCAATATCTAAGTATTTATATATCTGAAGTAGTTCTACCCTTTCGATATTTTTTTATATTTTCAATTTTCGATTTTTTCAGATAAATTTCATGAGTAAAAATGGAAAAAATCATGCCTAATTAGTATCTCCCAAAATATACAAAATAATAAATGAATAAATTTTGCAAAATATTTATATTTTCTTAAACATTATCTTCTCATTAATAAATAATGAAACTTGCTTAGAAATCGGCCTATCATCTCTATGAAGTGTAAAAATTTTTTATCGCTTATCGAGGCTTTAGACTTGACCAGCGGGGATAGATCATATGTCAATTTCAAGGTCTCATCGAGTTCTTCAAATTAAGACCCCATATTACCTACTCCATCCAGAAGATCAATTGTTATAACCGATAATATAGCGATTTTAGCATGTCAAGTTGTGAAAATTTCCATGTTTCTCCGTCTAATGACGAGATATGTGCGGTTTCTGTTCAAATCTGTGGAGATTTCTTACGCCCAGGTGAAAATATATTAAATTACCTTCAAATTGGCCAGCGAATTATTTGATTAAGACTAATTTTCTCATACAGATGGGAATTTTTAGCCAAAAATTGAATTTCATGATGCTATAACTATTGCTCAAGTAAATGAAGCTATTCACATCCGACTTCAAAGATTTGTTGTTGTAGAACGTGAAAATCAGGGGAATTGGAATTTTAAAAATGATGACACATATTGATCTCATGCAGCCTATATTGATTCCATACAAAAAGCCAAATGTTCACTCATACTTACCGGCCTTGAGTAGAACAATCTGGTCGTCCTGCGTGAGTTTCATAAACCCAGGGACCATCTTGGCGAATTCAATGATCGCCTGAATGACATTCGTCAATTTCTGTGCACAGTCGTACCAAAGTTGTTCATGCGCCATATTCTTATAAAAGATCAACTTTGTGAAGTCATGAGGCGTGCGAAAGGCCTCCTGTATCTCCTCCGTACTGACCAGCAATGTCTTCTTGTGAGCGGCCGCCAGTGTCTGGACGAGCATCCCAGTGAGATCTGCCGGATCTGTTATTTCCAAAATTGAGAATAAAAAAAAGACCTCCTGTTAGTAATTACCATTGTCATGCCGGCTATCGTGTGAATGTCTCTATTGCGGTTGCCCATTGGCGAAGAGATACCGCAAAAAATACAGTCTGACACTATTTATCCACATCGATCTACACAACTTAAACCGCGGACGATAACCGGAAGAGGAAAATAAATCGTAAACTGTTGAATACAAAATACTTTGGAGAAAAGAATTCGTCGTGCATCTACCGCAAATTGAGTCATGCGTGTACAATATTTGACAGAGACGTTTTTATTCCACACAAAGACATAAAGAACGACTATTTAAAATGGGATGTGAGAACACCCATTTTGGAGGAGAGATTTTGGGTGATTAAGTGCTATAACGTAATCAGTGGACTCATCTCATCACGACGATTGTTAAATTATCTTGATAATGAAGAATTTTTAGGTAAAATGTCAGAGGACTTTTTCTGTAGGGAATTTTTTCAGCTACAAAACCGACCTCTTTACATTTCACACTGATAGAATAAATTATTTTGATTGAGATGTTTCTTCCTTGGAACAAGTATTATATACTCGAATCAATTTCAAATAAGCAAGAGCTTACGGTGAATATCAATTATTTCTTCTTGAGATACATTTACTTGAATCAAATAAAACAGTCTTTGGCGTCAAGTCACATGTATTCACCACAAAAATGGAAAAGTTCTATTTTTTTTAACCTAATATAATCTCCAGTCGAGAAATTTTCTACTTTCATGAATTGATCAAAAATTCGTAGCTAGGAGATGATTACATTGAGGAATGAGTTGAATGTTGTTTTCTCGAATGAAGCCGATGTTTAAATTCAGTAGCGAGGCGGTAAACCGGTTTAAGTTAATTTCGACTAATGCTCAGTTTTTAACGAATATGTCGGAACCTAAGGGAGATAGCCATTTTTTTGTAATAACCTTTTTTGTAGAGCGANTGAGTTGAATGTTGTTTTCTCGAATGAAGCCGATGTTTAAATTCAGTAGCGAAGCGGTAAACCGGTTTAAGTTAATTTCGACTAATGGTCAGTTTTTAACGAATATGTCGGAACCTAAGGGAGATAGCCATTTTTTTGTAATAACCTTTTTTGTAGAGCGAATTGAGAGCTAATAAAAAGGTTATGATGAAAATTCCGTCATTTTTCTTAGATTCGGAGATATTCCTGGAAAACTTACCGAAGAGTTAAGTCGATTTAAACCGGTTTACCGCTTCGCTACTGAATTGAGCTTTCCGTACATAACATTGAACGAAATTTGTGATATCCAAGTTTGTGTAGAATTGCAGTAATCTGTGATTCTGTTATTGTAAACTAATGCGATTTTTTTTAGTCAAGAAATATAAACTTCTTTCAACTCAACGACATCTTACTACAATCTCAAAGCTTTTTCCGCGTAACAATATTCATCCTGATTCGACATACGAAATGCTCACATCAATTATAATTTACTTGAATCAACGTATGATCGTGTTGATTAAGATAACAACGTATTTAGTCATGAGAACAATTTTGATTTTTGAGTAAATCAATGAATTTCTGGAGTTGGCAAACTTTTGGCTAGAAAGAAATCAAATACTCTCATTATTGCGACAAATAAAAGGAACTTCAATTGTAGAGAAGTTCGATTTCTCCCAATCAAAGGTACCTCAAAAAGATATAACTGGTATTCGCTATGAAATTATGTTTATCTGAAAATTAACAACCAAATGATAGTTGTTTCCAATAAAATTCTCTTGATAAAATTCATTTTTTCTGTCAGTGCACTAGACACTTCCATCGAGATAATTAAGTAATTGTGGATTGGAGTGGGAAAAACTCGTGCAGAAGTCGATTTAATTCATCTAGTTGATAATTGAATCATCTTGAATTGATGAATTTAAGAGGCAAAGTCATGAAACGTACGTTGTAGAATATTCAATTGCCTTAAAGCATTCACAATATTTCCCCTTAACATCAATCGTTCTCAAGAATCATGAATTAAAGCAAAGGATATTTGTTTTTCAAAGTAGGTAATTGCACAAAAATACAAATCAATTCATTTCAATAAATAATTAAATCGTTTCATCAATTTTTTTTCATTTCAAATGTTAATCAGAACAATTGGATGAAATCTGAAGCAAAATATGTGGTTGAATCAATTGATGAATATTTTTTCGTTTCAAATCATGAATAAAATCGTTCATTCGAGTTCTCCCACTTCAAAAAGATGAAAAATACGTGAAACAATTCATCGAGGACGACAGATTTTTGGTGACATGCAACGTGCATTAACGAATTACCATGAGACGAGTGAAAAAAAATAGAAATGGGGGGACACAAAAAAAAAACAAGTCTCACATCTCGTATGGGACATACTGGGCAGATTAGGGACTTCGTCGTCCTCCGGTGGATTGTCGGGCCTTTGCTGTTGGCCACTGATGAACGTTGTCGAGTCAACCATCGTGTAAGAGCCATGACCAAGGCTGGCAAGCTCAACCGTGGTCTCTTGTTTGACAGCGACAATTCCACCACCACTCAGTGAACCACCGCTCGCTGTACCACCACCATTGCTCCCGTTTCCATTGCTACCCCCATTATTGTTACTAGTATTATTAGTACCACCACCTGAACTACCACCCGTACCGCTTCCGGTTGTCGATGCGGTCAGTGATTTTCCTATTTGCGATCAATGGGACATTTGGTGAGTTTTTTGTCCACAGAGTGTTCATCATTTTTGGGGTTTCTCTCGGTTTTTTTTGTGAGTCGTTCGGGAGTGAGGTGGTGGAGCATAACGAATTTTGGATTTTTTATTTAGTGTAAAGGTAGGGGTTGTTCAAATTTCATGTTTACGCTTACAAGCAAATTGTTGGACAATTCTAGACAATTTTGGACAATTTTTTGACCCCCCCCCCCCCCAAAAAAAAAAACAGAAAATTATTTCGGGAGGAAAAAGTTTAGGTGGAAATGTCGCGAGATATTTTTTGTACAAAATTTAATCACTTGAAGAGAAGCTTCTTAGAGATTTTCCCCAAACATCCTTCGGTTCTGAGATACGAACATAATTAATAATTTTGTAAAATTCAGTTTATTAGGAGAGATGAGGCAAAGTGCAACGTTCGTGATTCACTTAAATTATTGATATCTTTGTTTATAAACAGAGATATTTTCATTTTAAGTCAATAACAAACGTTTTACTTCGACCCATCGTTTTTTAAAATTTTCTATTTCGCTAGGAATAAAATTGGAAAAAAATGGTCTAAGAAAATCTCTTGAAATTGTCCCTGAAACTACTCGTTTCCAGAATAAATGCATAATTAATTCATTAGGTCTCGCCACTTCACCCCAGAATTTTTTTCTCAATATCACTCGACTTATTCATGCATTAAGTAAATTACTTGTTTCTCTGGCGAAGTCAATTCTCATCCGCCACGTAGTACCTAATATTTAATGACTCCAACCATTCATGTTCATCAACCAACGGACTTATCAATATGAAGTAGTAAAAAAAATATTTGCGGCTTGGTCAGACAACTCTCCGCCGAATTCTGGGGATTATTTCTTATTCAGCTGTGGTGACCGTGTGGGGTTCCCGAAATAAATGGACAAAACCAAAAATTTTAAACTTCATTCGTTAGGTTTTCACCACTTCACTCCGCAAGTTTTTATTCAATTCCACTTCATCTATTTATTCATTAATTGAATTACTTGTTTCTCTGGCGAAGTCAATTCCTATCCACCTCGGCCACTCTATTATTCAATTAACAATACGTTCATCTACTAAGTGACTTATCAATATTAAATACATGGAGAGGAATTTTTTAGAAAAATTCTAGTACTGGTACTGGAAATTTGATTGGGCGGCACGTGAATTTTTCTCGTATTCATGGGAAATTTTTACAGAAATTGCTAGAAATTTTCACACTGTTAGAAAAGAATTGCAATTTTAAGAACAGTTGACAAATAATTTGCAGGAGAGTGAAGTTAAATTCAATTTCTGGGGAAAAAAAATCATGAAATTTCAGATTTAATTGAAAATTCAATGAAATTCCGATTTTTAAGCAGTGGGAACGAGTATTCCTAAATATTCTCAAAGTTTCTATGAAAACATGAACATTCCGTACGAAATTACTGAATTTTAAATTATTAGAAAATTTAAGAATACATTCAACCGAATTCTAGCGACTTCTATTCATTTTCATGCAATAATTGAATAAAAATTAAGTTTCTAATGAAATTTTCATATAATTTCAATGTTAAATTAATCAATGACGAAATTTCTAAAAAATTTCAGTGAAACTATAATCGAATAAATCTAAACACTGCATATTCCGAAATTTCATGTTTAAAGTATTACATATTGTTATTCCCTTTCGACTATTTATTGTTTTCATTGTTCAATCTTCCCCAATTGTAAAAATCTAATACGTGAGATGGAAAAAGTAATGAGCTTTTTGTCAATATCACTTGCATTTTACTTTTCTCTTTATATGTTGAACTATATTGTTTTATATTCTATATTTATCAGACTTCGATTTCTGTTAATTTCATGTAACATTTATTATTATTATTATCATTATTGTAAAACAAATAATAAATATTTATATTATATTATAATAAATTTTAATAAAATAATAATAAATAATATACACTATATTATTTATTATTATATTATTTATTATTATGTTATTATATATAATAAGAATAATGAATAGTATAATATATAATAATAAATAAATTATAATATAATATAAAAATTTCTAAGAAGTGTACCGGAAATTTCATCCATAATTTGTTAACAATCATCATTTGCGTGACACGAGAATTTTTTTAAAGAATTTCTCTTCGCGTAGTAAAAGATCATTTTCATCACGCTGTGACGAAAAGTGAACTTTTCGGCACGCTCCGCGTGCCTAAAAGTCCAATTTCCGCCACATTGTGATGAAAAATATTGTTCGTAACTCGTGAAAAAATGTTTTTTAGCTCGTGGGATTATATCACTCGCCTTCGGCTCGTGATATAAACCTCCCACTCGCCAAAAACACTTTTTTGCACTCGTTACGAAATATACTATTTCGGCTTGAGTCAGACAACGCGCCATCGAATTCCGGGGATTATTTCTTGTTTACCTGTGGTGACCATGTTAGGTAGAACCCCGGCAGCTCCTATTGACGCTGTGTCGGGGGTGAGTGGATCGACCTGGGCTGGAGTTGGTCGTGGATCGTATGTCGTTGTACTGTCGACGTAGTCCGCACTCAACTCGTAGCTAGTCATTGCCTGATGATTGTAGTATCCAGAGCCGCCCGTTCCTGGACCCGGCGATGCGTACTCACTTCCACTGTACGTGTAGCTAAATATTTTGAGAGGGTAGAGAGAAAACGGGGCATACAAAATTAAAAGAATCGCGTTCGAATGATTTTTTGTGGTGTGGTGGATACGAGATTTTGATGATGATATGAAGTCATGCAGTTCTTTATTCCATTTTCCCATGAATTCCATTTACTTAGAGGCAAGTAGAGACTCTTTTGAATTTTTTTTTGAAATTTTACGGAGTGATTCAGCTGTCAATGAAATGAAATAATTTTTTTTCAATGGAAACGATAATTACTTTCTTTTGTAATGAGCCTAGACTGAGCTGAATTGATAAGTTTGTTCCAAAGTTATCAACTCTGAAAAAATCAAGCCCAAAATATTCATTTTGCCGCACTCTCTAATAATTGTATTGAACTCTGGTGACATTGTACCGGAATTCTAGTAAAAATGCATTAAGGTTGATTAGAATTCTAATGGTTTTAATAAAGATTTCACGAAAAAATAGTAATTTTTACTAGAAGTCTTGTGTTTTCTACTTGAGTTCTAGTTGAACTTTCTCAAAGACGAATAAATTCACGCAAGAGTGGAAAATATTTCGCCAATGAAAAAAACATTGTATCAAATCAGTAGCGAAGTGGTCAAACGGTTTAAGTCAATTTTGTCTTTAGTTGAGTTTTCCAGAAATATTTCAAAATTTAAGGGAGATAGCGAAATTTTCATAATAACTTTTTTGTAGAGCGAACTGAGTGCTATTAAAAAGGTTATGAGAAAAATTTTGCTACCCCTCTTAGATTTCGAGATATTTACTGAAAACTGGCCAATAGCAAAAATCGACTTAAACCGTTTGACCACTTCGCTATTGAAATGTAAAACAGAATATTCGAAACTTCAGGATTAAGTCCTAATGGATATGTTCCAATCTGGAAGACACGGGACAATTTCCATAAGAATTTTAGTTGTATAGTTAGACCTACTAAAAGATTCTGAGGGAAATTTCGAAAATTCTTAAGATTAAAAAAAGTTTAGTAGTGGATCACTGAAGAAATTCCCTTTGGTAAATATTTTCGAATTAAAAAGAACTAACGAAATCTTCAGAAAAGGCTTGTTTCAAAATCACACTACTACAAGAAAATTTTTATAAAAAAAAATTTCATCTCTTATAGATTGGAAAAATCATCAAAAGCTGTCTTTGAAAAAAATTAATAAGTCTTGTCAATCAACTGAATCAGGAATCCTCACTGAATATTTAATGAATTGAATTAAATTCTGAACTCATTAATTTAATTAAATTCTGAATTAATTAATTGAATTAAATTCTGAATTAATGAATTAAATTAAATTCAAAAACTGATCTCCAAGTTGAGTTGACTCGTCTAGTTTTATCGAATTAAATTATTTGCATACACTTTGCAAATTTTTTTTGTTTTTTTTTTAATTTCATGCTTCTGACGGCTCTCATGGATGTCAGGAATTTGTTAATTATAGATTTTTTTGGGGAGACTGACCCGCCGTTGTAGGAGTGATGCTGATCCGAACTGCTCGGAGTCTGATGCTCAAATACACTGCTGTCTGGCGCTGTCTCAGATTGCGCTCTCATTTGCGCCCTGTGGAATCTCACTTCGTCCTCCACTTTCTCACGCTGCTTTTTCGACATGCGACCGAATTTAACGGCTGAAACATTAAAAAATTCGGGTAATTAATCCCCCATTCTCTCATAAATTATTGTATAAAAGGCTTAAGCCGAAGGTCCAGATCGAAAAAATTCCAAAAGTCTATTGTTGTAGATAATTTGATGATCCTCTTAATAAATTCCTCCAAACTCACAACTTTCAAAGACATTGGAGAATATACCGCACGCAATTGCAGTGGTTCTTTCGCAAACAAACGAATGTTTTATTTATTATCCGAATGAACTACTGTTATTTATCACCAATTTGTGATCATAAATCAACGACTTGAATCGTAAAACGGCGAGAAGAAAAACACAATTTTCCTCTTGACAATTCTTATCAGTTGAGATGATTTCCGCAGTGAAGTGGTGAAACAAGATAACTCAATTTTCTTCACAACTGACTTTCTCCTTATTTTCTCGTCTCGTAAATCTAAAGGGGATAAGAATTTTCATCAGAATCTTTTTTATGGATTTCCTTCTACCCCACAAAACAGGTAATTACAGTGTTAGAAAAAAATATGAAATTTTATGGACAGTTGACTACTAATTTTCAGGACAGTGACACTGAATCCATTTTAGGGGGAAAAATCATGAAATTTCAGGTTTCACTGAAAATTCAGTTAAATTCCAGCATTTTAAGCAGCATAAAGATGAGAATTCCTTAGTTTATTTGAATTTGTAATCTAATATGAGGATGCAGTGCCAAATTTCATTGAATTTCCAGCGAAATCTGACATTTCATGATTTTTTTCCCCCAAATCGTATTCAGTGTCACTGTCCGGAACATTTAAAAATATATTTACCGGAATTTTCTAGTTTTCTATTTATTTTCAGAGAAAAATGGAACTGAAATTTATAGTTCTCTTGAATTTTTTCACGAAATTCTGAATTTTTAATGACAAAATTCCTTGAAATTTCCAAAAGTGTGCCGGAAATTTCAGATAAAATTTTTCAACAGTGTATGAAATTTCTTCATATGTCAATTAAAAAATATTCAACTGTAATGAAAAATGAATCTGAATGTCAGTCTATCTCTTTCGAATTCGGACAAATATCGTTCGTCACACGGCCCAAAAAAAATTTTCTAGCTCTATTTTTGTCTCTTGCTAAAACTCTTTTTAAAAATTGTAGTCGAACACCAATTTTTCTCTCAAATCCAACTTCGCACTTACGGAAAATGTCGCAATGAATATTTGATTTCCTTTTTGAAACTATTAGAGAGATAAAATTAAGAAATCCATTGTTTCAGGTAGATTCATAAAGTAATTGAGAGCTGCTGTTGTTGGAAACTTGGAGCTTCCCATAGCAATTATTAAATAATAAATTTCCTACTGTAGAAATCATTTTTCCAAGCTCGTTAGTGATTTATTCATATTCAAATTGCTCCCAGGAATCGGTTTGCTGGCAAAGCAATCAAGTTTTCGGAAGTTCAAGCAATTTTCATTATTTGTTAATAAATAAGAAATGTGTGGAAACAACTAATACGTTAAAAATGTAACTCAGATGATGTCTCTGTCTAATTTTTTTTTAATTTCTCCCACGTACTTTCAATAAAAAGAATCGATGATTCTCATAAAAAAAATAAAATCCCCATGAAAATTCCCATCTCCCCCAGATTTAATAGTATGCATAAAAATTATTTACTTAAAATACTTAAAAAATGTAATTCAAACGCTGTCCATGCCTGATTTTTTTTATTTGCCCACGCACTTTCAATAAGAAGAATCGATGATTCTCATAAAAAAAATAAAATCTCCATGAAAATTCCCCTCTCCGCCAGATTTAATATTATACATAAAAATTAATTACTTAAAATACTTAAAAAATGCAATTCAAACGCTGTCCATGCCTGATTTTTTTTATTTGCCCACGCACTTTCAATAAGAAGAATCGATGATTCTCATAAAAAAAATAAAATCCCCATGGAAATTCCCCTCTCCCCCAGATTTAATAGTATGCATAAAAATTAATTATTTAAAATACTTAAAAAATCTAATTCAAACGCTGTCCAAGCCTGATTTTTTTTATTTGTCTACGCACTTTCAATAAGAAGAATCGATGATTCTCATAAAAAAAATAAAATCTCCATGAAAATTCCTCTCTCCGCCAGATTTAATATTATACATAAAAATTAATTACTTAAAATACTTAAAAAATGCAATTCAAACGCTGTCCAGGCCTGTTTTTTTTTATTTGCCCACGCACTTTTAATAAAAAGAATCGACGATTCTCATAAAAAAAATAAAGTCCCCATGAAAATTCCCATCTCCCCCAGATTTAATAGTATGCATAAAAATTATTTACTTAAAATACTTAAAAAATGTAATTCAAATACTGTCCAGGCCTGATTTTTTTTATTTGCCCACGCACTTTTAATAAAAAGAATCGACGATTCTCATAAAAAAAATAAAGTCCCCATGAAAATTCCCATCTCCCCCAGATTTAATAGTATGTATAAAAATTATTTACTTAAAATACTTAAAAAATGTAATTCAAACGCTGTCCAGGCCTGATTTTTTTTATTTGCCCACGCACTTTTAATAAAAAGAATCGACGATTCTCATAAAAAAAATAAAATCCCCATGAAAATTTCCCTCTCCCCCAGATTTAATAGTATGCATAAAAATTAATTACTTAAAATACTTAAAAAATGTAATTCAAACGCTGTCCAAGCCTGATTTTTTTTATTTGTCTACGCACTTTCAATAAGAAGAATCAATGATTCTCATAAAAAAATAAAATCCCCATGAAAATTCCCATCTCCCTCAGATTCAAAGTTATACATAAAAAACTGAGTCGATTTATCTCGTTCCGCCACTTCACACCAGATTCCTCTCAATTAAAGTCTCTCCACTTCACAGTTGTAACAGCCCAAAGGCACTAAAAACTCAGAAAGACTCATCCTTAAGGGAAGGTCAATAACTAAGGAATGAGGAAGCTGCAATTAGTCGAAACAAAAGTCTTGGAGTGCCGGCGGTGGGGGGGTTGAAAGCGGTAAAGAAAATTGATGAAGGAACAGACTCCGAACAAAGCCCTCTAATGAGACGAAAACAATCAAGCATCGATAATGCCCCTCACCATTTAAAATCTATTACTTCCCAATTTACTGGACTCGATTTTATCCAGCGAGGCTCAATGTGGGCGGAGGAATACAAACAGTAAAATTATCGGTGGTGGGGTGGAATCGATCGGCTGGAAAACAAAACGTCAGAAATGAAAACAAGATTTTGGGGTGCAACGTCACTGTTAGAGTGACAGAGGCGCCCGCAGGCGAGACATGAAAAATCAATGGTGCATATAAACGTGCGGAGTTGATGTGCTACTTTGGGCGAGAATTATTGTTACTCCGGTTGTACTCAGTTCCGTACGGACAAACTGAACAATTCGAAGGGGAAATAGAATATTCAAGTATCTTTTACAGTTTGGGATAGACCACACTATAGATTCAACCATTTTCGACCATCAAATTTGTCAATTAAATTGCGTGAGAAAAATTTGAAAAAATCGGCTCCATTCAAACTACATTTACCAGAAAATTATTATTTTTTCAATCATTCATTGTTTATAAATAAATCAATAATTGAAATTGTTTAAACTTTTGAAAACCTCATTTTTTGGACATGAAATCGATTTCTGGTAAAATTCTGAATATTAATACATTTGTTACGATTTCTAACAAATGATTTTTATGGTGGAGACTTGATTGTTTATTAGTATATTAGACCACAAGGGCATGAATGTCGGTTTCGACGAATGTGAAGTTTACATGCCGATCCGAAGGCGAGGTCTGTACTCACATTCGTTGAAAACGAAATTTATGCCCGAGTGGTCTATACTATTTTATGTTACATCGTGCGATAGTGGAGTTTTATACTTGACTTATAGTACGGTGTGACATAAAAATTATTTACAGAAAATGCTCGTAATTTTCAAAACTTGCAATTTTTCAACTATTTTATGGATCTTCCTTCAAAAATAAACTTGCGAATTTTTATTTCAGATTGTTAAAATGTTTTCTAACGGTTCAACATCGAGATTCAAATTCAGACCTGCGAAGTATAAATAATAAAATCATTGTAAAATGTCCGGAAATTCAGGCTCAAATGGAGGTCAAATGAAAGCTCTGATACTCGAGTTCAAAAGTTGAAAAGCATTTGACTAAAGAAAAAATAGCCAAAGTACTTGGATATCCGTAATAAATGAGAGTTTCTATAACTTTTGAATTTTATTGTGGAATTCTTCTGCAGGTGATTCCCCTTCACTTCGGCTAATTCATAGATTAAGTTGAAGAGTGGAATTGACAAGTCGCGTGCCCTCGAGACATTAACTTCAAGTGGATACTCGCGGTTAAAAAGCACATTCGAGTGTCTGCAAACACTCGCAATCAGCGACCCTTTGGAAGTCGCTGGGACCACAATCAGGACGATATTGTCGAAAGTACTGCGGATTTTTGAATTTTGAAGTTAATTTCAGCGCATGAATTGAATGATTCTGGAGAATTAAAACCATTTGTCTTTCAATCCCTTCATTATTGGCAATCATTGAGTGATTGAGAATTTTTTTCGTCGTTCATGACTTTCAATGCATTAGAAATAATTCATTGAAATATATTCATTGAGATATATAAATATATAATCAAGAAGTGTATTTTTCAAGTTGGTAAATTGCAGTAAAAAATTGGATCATCTCAATGGGTTTCGTTGATGCTCCCCATTCAGCATCCGATTAAAATAAATGAAAGATTAAAGTGATTAAAATAATTGATAACAGTGCGGTTGCGCATTTTTCCCTGAGTATCAACAATCATTTAATTCCGGAAATTCACTCTAAAATGGTTTCTACAATTGACTTGTAATTACGATCAGGGATAGCCAAATTCGTAATATTTTATTGTGGTTAATATTGTGGCCCTTAACTAGATAAAATCACTCTTGAAATTTTTTGAGTACTTAAAGTAGCTCTACCCTTCGGCCGGGCTACGCTGTACTTTTGGATATTTTAATTTTTCGACTAAATTGCATGGAAAAAAATTGATAAAATTCATACCCCGTCAGTATTATCCAAATTAAATTTCACAAAATATTGATATTTTTTCAAACATTTCCCTCTTATAAATAAATAATAAAACTTGTTTGCAAAGCGGTGGATTATTTTTTATGGGGTGTCAAAAAAATTCTCAATTTTTTCACATCTAACGAAAAAACATTCAGATTTTAATCTTTGATTACAATGGAAATGTTGATTTTCACATAAGACACTGGGTTAAATCCTGATTTTTAAACATTTCTTCTTTGAAAAATCAAAACGATAATTAAATTGAGAAAAAAATTGTAATTCCGAATCTAATCGAGTTTTCTGCAATTGTTTTGCAGTTTTCAATACTCTTTGAATTTACCGTAAGGGTAGAGGTACTTTAAGAATCACCAATTCAAATATTCAAATTTTCAACTATTTTATCAATCAATAATTTGAGGTAGGAAGATTGACGATTACTTGTGTAATCGAAAATCCCCTTTCAATAAATTTGAATTATTCACTTAGTAGTAAATTTACAATTCCATATTAACAAATTTTAAACATATCATGATTCGTAAAAAATCAGATTATTAATATTATATTATTTGAAAAATTGAAGCAACATATTTTAAACCTTCAATAATGTAAGGGTCAAATCCTTGTAATATTACAGAAATTTAATATTGATGGGGATCCCTGAAAACGATTGAAATCTTATTCAGTGAGCATAGGGATCACAACACAAGCAAATCATTTGTTACAATGGGAATGATTAGGACAGGGTGGGGTAAAATGGACACTTTTGACTTTTTCTGAAATGCTCATGACGTGTTCAATTGTTCACGAAATGGAATAATTTTATTTTTCAGTCGAAAGCACAATTCTTCCCTTGTGATAATCCCAGACTGAGCTCAATTGACAAATCTGTTTCTGACTTATGAATACAAGATCTATGCGCGCGCTCTCGCGCGCGCTGATCTATTCATTTGTTGAAATGAAGAAATGGAATTCATTGAATTTCATTTTCTCATGAATACCTTATAAATATTGATAATGAATCAAAGAGAATTCGACTAATGATTGAAGTGAATAGCGAAGTAGAGTAAAAGAATCTATAAAGAATTTTTCATTTTCAATGAATTATCTTCAATTTTTTAAAATAATCGGTCTCCATAACAGGACAGAATTTATTAATTTCACCGATAATATATACACATGTTAAATATATATATTATATATATATGACGTGAAAAAAAAATTGACTTCTGAAGAATTTGAAATTATGTCACTGAAGAATTTGAAAATGCCGCGTGTTTTTTTTGTGAATAACTTCATGTCACATATTGACCAATCAGAATTAAGGATTAGCGGTCAGGCAGTTTCGAGATATTTCGATATAAAACAACTTCACGTTTCATTCATCTTTAGTAAATAGGATAACTTCATGTCACATATTGACCAATGAGAATTAAGGATTAGCGGTCAGGCAGTTTCGAGATATTTCGATATAAAACAACTTCACGTTTCGTTCATCTTTAGTAAATAGGATAACTTCATGTCACATATTGACCAATGAGAATTAAGGATTAGCGGTCAGGCAGTTTCGAGATATTTCGATATAAAACAACTTCGTTTCGTTCATCTTTAATAAATAGGATTTTTAAAAATGTAAAAAGTGACCATTTTACCCCACCCGCCCCTATAAACAATTGATTGAAAAAAGCGCTATTAAATCTGACAGGAGAAAGGGCCCAATGAAAGGGCATCAACTAGTGGATAAAAAATATTCCCGATCAGCCTCATTTCCCCTGCAACCAAAACATTCGCATCCACATATACCCCTCGCGCATGCGCGTCACGGGAACGCGGAAGCAACGGCCCGATGACGTCACCGGGAATAAGAAACGTTAGAGGAGGGGTCCAACTACGTCATGGAGTTGCGGGCACCGCTACAGTCCGTCGTCCGAATCCAATGGTAAAGGGAGACCACGTGACGTCAGGCCAGCTGAAGCCGCGAGAACAGAGAGATCTGTCTCAAGCCCCCAAAGTGCGAAGAGGAAGGCAGTAGAAACACTGGAAAAGGGAGGGGGCAAGTATAGAACGAGGCGCAAGAGGACAGAAGAAACGAAGGGTGATCGACCGGAGAGAAAGAGGGAAAGGGGAAGAGAGAGAGATGCCGGCGAGCGACACAACTGAACAGAAGAACAGAATAACGGAGGGGGGGGGAAAGACGGGNGGAGGGGGGGGGCAAGACGGGCGCGCGAGAGAATCATGGGAGAGAGAGAGGCAATCAGGAAGAAACAGAACGGCCTAGCGATGCATTTTCTCGGTCTATATATAGGCGCGGCCTCCCATACAAACACTCCCTTTATCACTCGCTCACTCACACGAGTTACTCTCAACTCTGGCATTTATGGAGCAGAGGAAGATGTGGCTTAACCCGGGCACTCGGGATGGCGAAGAATATTTTGAGAATTAAACGAAAAGTGATAAGGGTCAATCGACCGGCGATTGTATTCGGAGAAATGGGTTATTTGAGCATGTGAACGGCTTATTTGAGCGATAGGAGTGGTTTGTCGTTTAAACGATAAAATGATTTTCCGAGGAATTTTCGGGAATAATAGTTTTTTTTTTTAATCGGATAATTGGGAGGGAAATTATTATTCTAATAAAATTGTCAATCTATGTAATAATTGATTTTTGAACGAATCTTTCTCATCTTAACTTATTCCCTGAGTCATCGCTTTGCTTGGATCAAATGAATAATTCATAGGATTCTAATGTAGGATTTATTAGAACGAATTATTTGGTTCGTATTATCATGACTTTTTTGTTGGAATAAATATATGAGTTTATCAATTTCCAGCAGAAATGGTTTTTAAATGAACAGAAAGTGGAAAAATATTTCCGTTTGGTAATAATTGAGACAAAAAAACGCCCCTGGGTTTGTTTGAATCATATAGATTTTATTTAAATTAAAGGAATGGGTTTATCCTTTAAACGATAGAATGATTTCCCGAGTCCGAATGTTTATCGAATATTTGAAAATTATGTCAATATAATTGAAGAGCTATTTAATAATTGATTTTTTAACGAATCTTTCTCATCTGAACTTATTCGCTGAGTAAAGACATCCCTTTGTTTGGATCAAATGAATAATTTATGTGATGCTAATATAGGATTTATTAGAATGAATTATTTGTTTTGTATTGTCACACGGTTTTTGTTACAATAAATATATACGAGTTTATCTATTTCCAACGCAAATATTTTTGAAATGAACAGAAAGAGGCAAAATATTTTTGAAATGAACAGAAAGAGGCAAAATATTTCCGTTTGGTAATAATTGAGACAAAAAAACGCCCCTGGGTTTGTTTGAATCATATAGATTTTATTTCAATTAAAGGAATGGGTTTATCCTTTAAACGATAGAATGATTTCCCGAGTCCGAATATTTATCGAATATTTGAAAATTATTATTTCCATATAATTGAAGAGCTATTTAATAATTGATTTTTTAACGAATCTTTCTCATCTGAACTTATTCGCTGAGTAAAGACATCCCTTTGTTTGGATC
Organism: Diachasma alloeum; assembly: GCF_001412515.2. Lineage (NCBI taxonomy): Eukaryota > Metazoa > Arthropoda > Insecta > Hymenoptera > Braconidae > Diachasma > Diachasma alloeum. The sequence continues at coordinate 1,515,853 of NW_021680360.1, forward strand.
AAATGAATAATTTATGTGATGCTAATATAGGATTTATTAGAATGAATTATTTGTTTTGTATTGTCACACGGTTTTTGTTACAATAAATATATGAGTTTATCAATTTCCAACGCAAACATTTTTGAAATGAACAGCAAGGGGCAAAATATTTCTATTTTTTGTATTTTATTTTTTATTGTTTATTTTATTTTATTTCGTTTATAAATGATTAACACTGAAAAAAACACCCCTGGGTTATATGAATCATATAAACTTTATTTGAATGAAAGAAATAAGTTTATCGTTTAAACGAAGTTTTTGAATCGAATTTTTAATTCGAATATCTGAAAAGGACATCGTCATTCCAATAAAATTGCAGAGCCATTTAATAATTGATTTTTTAACGAATCTTTCTCATCTCAACTTATTCGCTGAGTAAAGTCATCCCGTTGTTTGGATCAAATGAATAATTTATGTGTTTCTAATATAGGATTTATTAGAATGAATCACTTGTTTCGTATTGTGACAACGCTGTTGTTGGCATAAATATATGAGTTTATAAATTTTCAAGGGAAATATTTTTGAAATAAATAGAAAGGGGTAAAATATTTCGGTTTGAAAATAATTGCCACAAAAAAAACCCTGGGTTTATTTGAATTATGTAAATTTTATTTAAATTAAAGGAATGATTGTATATTTAAACTTCTTTAAACTTCTTTAGTTTATCTTTTGAAGAATCATCTCCAATTTCATTCGAATTTCATCTCGACTGATTCTTTGAGTGAAGTCATCTCTTTATTTGGTTCAAATGAATAATTTATGTAATTCTAATGTAGAATTTATCAAAATGATTTAGTTGTTTCGTATTATCACACCATTTTTGTTAGAATGAATGTGTTTATCGCTTGCCAACGGAAATATTTTTGAAATTAAGGGAAAGGATTAAAGTATTCCCGTTTGACAATGATTGACACTGAAAAAAAAACACCCCTAGAGTAGAGTCATTCCCTCTGGAACTCGGGGAAGGCTGGTTGTCCTCAGGAAAAGATAAAATAAGCAGACGCCGATTTGTCCTAATTATTTTTTTGTTGTCTCTGTTTATTCTCTTATTCACGGAAATAGAATGAAGTGGTGGATTAGGAGGAGAGAGGAGGATTATGCGGGACGAAGCGCGTTGGGAGGGCTGTGGGTTTATTTTTTTGAAGTTTCGTAAGCTGTGATTCAGAGAAGTTGAGGGATTTTTGGGGGTTATTTTGATCCGCTCCTTGTAACGTGTGTCTCTGCGAGCGATAGGTGACTTTCGGATGATATCGGTTGTCGCCGGGAGGAAAATGTACCGGAAATTTCATTAAAAAATTTTAACATTGCATTTATTCGTTAGCCCCATCTCGTGTTTTGCCCAAAAGTCACTTTCCAAAAATCACCACTAAATTTTCTATGAAATTTCAATTCATTAGCAAAGTGGCAAAGCGGTTTAAGTCAATTTTGACTATTGGCCAGTTTTCAATGAATATCTCAAAATCTAAGAGAGATAGCAAAATTTTTGTTATAACCTTTTTTGTAGAGCCGAGTGAGACCCACAATAAATATAATTACGAAAATTTCGCTATCTCCCTTAGATTCGGAAATATTTCTCGGAAACTCAACTCGGAGATGAGTCGACTTAAACCGTTTTACCACTTCGATACTGAATTTTTTTTTTCAATGTCTGTCTTCAATTTTCTTCAATTTCCAACAGCGAAGGCGTTTACCATCCGCGTCGTGGTAGTTCTTACTACATTTTCCACTTCGTCTAACAAAAATACTTCCTCCACTTCCAACTCCCGTGTTTGCAATCCTCCCGACGGATTTAGGGCGCAGCTTCGGTATATGGTTCCAGGCACGGCCTCACCCATTGAGCTGCCATTCGGGATGGGTGGCGGGTGCGACAACGAGTGATCATCCCCCGTATGGAGCCAAACTGCTCACACATTCAAAACCCCCCATTGTCTCCAGCCGACGTTGGAGGAACACGCGCAAATGTCAACGTTTCACCTTTTCGCTCTGTCCCGTAGAACATTTAATGCCGGTGACACGCGACTCCCAGCCACAAGGCACGCATGTCGTCATCGTTTTCCGTATATCTGAGTGATTAATTCATCCATATAATCAGGGAGAAAAAAGGGTCTTGTTTCTGGATGAGTTATGGTAATGAATTTAATAAACTCGGGGTTCTAGGTGGCATGGCAGGGGAGGGTGGGGCAAAGTAGGCGCTTTTAACTCGTTTTGCTTAGGAATGAAGGCATTGTTTCGTCAAATCTGAAATTTCAAGGAATTCTGTCATTAAAAATTTATAATTTCAACGAAAAATCCGTGGGAACTGTAAAATTCAGTTTAATTATTCCGGAATAATTGACGAAAAATCAGGAAAAGTCAGAAAAATCTCTCCTTGAATTTCAGATTCCTCTGAATTTTCGGGGAATTTCATCAAAAATTCCTGGAAATCCATTAATTTGAAAGGAATTCATCGAAAATTCAGGGGAATTTGGGACTGAGTATTCATTTTCAATTGAAAATTCGCGTAAATTGTGGAATTTCTGTCTTCCTACCGCAAAAAATCTGGATTTTACTTCAATTTTCAGAGAATCTTGAAGTTTCATTGACTTTTTTCCCTTGAGTTCCAATTTTTTAGGGAATTATTTAAGCAATTTGCAACTTGCGCTGATGAAGGTCCAAATATTCTCATTAAAATATAAAAATAGTATGATATGAATAATTTAAATTTCCGATTGATGATGAATTAAATTTGGTAATATGGGACTGTCAATTTTCATTAAGTAAATAATTCTAATTTCTTAAAAGGGATTACCAATTGACCAAATAATCGCCAATCTTCCTACCCAAATTATTGATTAATAAAATAGATCAGAATTTGTATATTTAAATTGATGATTACTAGAATAATAAATAAAAAATTTAAGAGTGATGTCAACTAAACGACCGCATTTATGAATATGGCTGTCCCAGTTTAGTTTTCCTAACAACACAGTTGTCGGCAAGAAAATTGTAATTTCCTCATGAAATTATCACTTGTTCCACGGAAATTGTAAATGTTTATTCGACAAAGATATTCACTAATCAATAACATCCACTTGATAAAGCCGGGACATCATATAATTCTCTGTAGAACGAATGTATTTGCCCTAAAGACGTATAAATGTTTCACGAGAACAATTACAACTCCGAAAATTACCATTTTGGTGGGAACTTTCTGTTTTATCCACAAGTAAATTGATTCAACACGGCAAAACATCTCTTTAGTGGAATATAATTTTTCGGCAGAACAAAATTTTTCTCTCAGCATGAACGAAAGGGGTAATTAATGACAATTTGATAATCAACGAAAGAAATATCGAGTCCTTTTGTCCGGCAATGCTTTACCGTTATCTCGATGACCAATCGCGTGGGTATTTTTCTTTATTCTCTTACCACCGTTACACGTACGTATACATTTCGGCCACTAAATCTTTTTACCGCTAGATTTTTGCTGCGTGACGACGCACCGCATTAAGTCAAGTACCAGGCGTGACTCCGTGGAAAAGACGAAACACGAAAATATGAAGGGGGAGAGGAAATAAAGGGAGACGAGCGAGGGGTCTTGGCACGAAGGTATATTATTCGTTTCCCTCTCTTTCTTCGGTTCATTGTAGAGGATGATTCCACTTTTCGTGGCTCCTGCGGGTCTCCCATCCGCATGTGGTGTAACTAATACCCCATTGTGATTCTCTAGTTATGGAATTGTCTCGATGATGAGTGATTTCAGGAGAAAATTCCGAGGGAACTTCTTTGTTGGGAATTTCGTCACGAGAAAAAAGTCTTAATGACGCTTTGACTTGAATTCATGCGGTTGAAGAAAATTTCTACAATATTGGAAATTGTTTGTACACTGACAGAAAAAATTAATTTTATCAAGAGAATTTTATTTGAACCAACTATCATTTGGTTGGTAATTTTCAAATACACATTATTTTATAGGGAATACCAGTTATCTCTTGTTGAGGTACATTTGATTGGGAGAAATCGAACTTCTCTAGAACTGAAGTTCCTTTTATTCGTCGCGATAATGAGAGTATTTGATTTCTTTCTAGCCAAAAGTTTGTCAACTCCAGAAATTCGTTGGTTTACTCAAAAATCAAAATTATTCTCATGACTAAATACGTCGTTATCTCAATCAACACGATCCTACGTTGCTCCAAGTAAATTATAATTGAAGTGCGCATTTCGTGTGTCGAATCGGGATGAATATTGTTACGCGGAAAAAGCTTTGAGATTGTAGTAAGACGTCGTTGAGTTGAAAAAAGTTTATATTTCTTGAATTAAAAAAAACGCATTAGTTTACAATAACAGAATCACAGATTACGGCAATTCTACACAAACTTGGATATCACAAATTTCGTTCAATGTGATGTACGAAAAGGTCAATTTAAACATCGGCTTCATTCGAGAAAACAACATTCAATTCATTCCTCAATGCAATAATTCCCTAGGTATGACTTTGAATCAATTTATGAAAGTAGAAAATTTCTCGACTGGAGATTATATTAGGTTAAAAAAAATAGAACTTTTCCATTTTTGTGGTGAATCCATGTGACTTGACATCTAGGACTGTTTTATATACTTGATTCAAGTAAATGTATCTCAAGAAGAAATAATTGATATTCACCGTAAGCTCTTATTTATTTGAAATTGATTCAAGTATATAATACTTGTTCCAAGAAAGAAACATCTCAATAAAAATAATTTTTTCTGTCAGTGTAATTTAAGCAATAGATGCATTTGGATGCATCTCGTGTTGTGAATATTAATGTTGTGAATTTGAATTCAATTTAAAATGAAGTCATCCTTGAAAATTCCAAATTTTAGGGAAAAATCAATGGAGATTGTAAATTTCAGTTGAATTATTCCTCAAAAATTAATAGAAATCAGGGAAATTCGATTCTACTGATCGAGATTTGAATGGAGGAAATCATCAGTGCAATCTCAAATTTCATAACATTTCCCACTAAATCGAATTTAATGTCACTCTCCTGAAAATTACTCCGCAAGTGTCCATGAAATTTCAATTTTTTCAGTAATCATTAATTCTGGAGAGAAATAACTCTACACATATTTGTAAAAAACTCCCCCTGCGAAGATCTTTCTTAAAAATCAGACAAACGAGTTCTCATTTCAAAGATCTGATATTCCCAAATTTCCCTACGCGAAAAAAATTGAATCATGAACCCATTCAACTGAATCAATTAATTTCCATGTAATGACTACATCCGCAATGTTTTCTTTGTACAGGCACTGCTTCAATAAAAAAAACGAGCAAATAAATGAAGAAAGGAGAGAAAAGTCTCATCACGAAAGTGTATTATTTCTTTCATTGTCCAGGACAATTTCATATTTCGTGGTTTCTCCTGGCCTCATGCGGAAGTGGTGTAGCTCCCAGAGGGTCAGACGGGGGGCATGGGCAGGGGGTCTCTCTCGCCTTTATCACCAAGTGGTAATTAAACCCAAGGATCGTGCAAACGATCCCAGAAATAAGAATAATAGCAGGTAAATGGATTTTTAGCATTGATTGCAGTTCCTTTTGTCCGGAGACAATCGATATGTTTCCTCGGGGCTTTATGCGTGCATTGTCGTGGGGTTTTATGGAGAATTGAGTGGAGATAAGACGTGCGTTGAATCGAGCGTTGAGAGAGGTGATAAGGGGTCGTACACCCCGTACGCGTGGCTCACCACGCCTTGAGCCGATGAGTTTTGGTTGTGTTGCGAGGAGATTCTGGGTTTTATTGGTGTGGGCAATTGTCAGTGCGATCAGGTGAACGATAACGGGAGAGCAGAATGTTTTTCTTTGATATGGAAATTATTTTATTTGTGTTGTTGCGTTGAGTTTGTCGGCTTTTGTGGATTTGTGATGAAAGCAATTGTTTTTAATCAATTGATAATTAAATTCATTTGCTTCTGATGCGTTAAACGAATGAATTCATTCGTTATGATTCAATAGTTTAATTTAATAGATTTTATTTAAATTAGGTTAATTGGTTCGTTTTTGGATGTTTTTGTGGATGAATTTTATTAGTTTTTTAATCAATTGATCACTTAATTCAATTAAAGTTGGTGAATTATATTTAACTAAATTAAATGATTGAATTCATCACCTGGAAATTAATTTTTTTAGTTATTAAAGGGAGCTATTATAAATTTAAATCAAACCGTGAATTAACTGACAATTGAGTTTAAACAACTTTCGTCATGTTAATTAAATTTTCATTTTGGTGTGGGCAATTGCAATTGTCAATGTAATCAGGTGGACGATAACGGGAGAGCTGAATGTTTTTCTTTGACATGGAAATTATTTTGTTTGTGGTGCTTCTCCGAGTTGGCGGGCTTTTGTGGATTTGTGATAAAAGCTATTCTGTTTTTAATCAATTGATAATTAAATTAATTTGCTTTTGATGCGTTAGACGATTGAGTTGAATTCATCCGTTATAATTCAATAGTTCAACTTAATATATTTTATTTGAGAATTTGGTTAATTGGTTCGTTTTTGGATGTTTTTGTGGATGAATTTTATTAGTTTTTTAATCAATTGATCACTTAATTCAATTAAAGTTGGTGAATTATATTTAACTAAATTAAATGATTGAATTCATCACCTGGAAATTAATTTTTTTAGTTATTAAAGGGAGCTATTATAAATTTAAATCAAACCGTGAATTAACTGACAATTGAGTTTAAACAACTTTCGTCATGTTAATTAAATTTTCATTTTGGTGTGGGCAATTGCAATTGTCAATGTAATTAGGTGGACGATAACGGGAGAGCAGAATGTTTTTCTTTGACATGGAAATCATTTTGTTTGTGGTGCTTCTCCGAGTTGGCGGGCTTTTGTGGATTTGTGATAAAAGCTATTCTGTTTTTAATCAATTGATAATTAAATTAATTTGCTTTTGATGCGTTAGACGATTGAGTTGAATTCATCCGTTATAATTCAATAGTTCAACTTAATATATTTTATTTGAGAATTTGGTTAATTGGTTCGTTTTTGGATGTTTTTGTGGATGAATTTTATTAGTCTTTTAATCAATTGATCATTTAATTTAATTAAAGTTTGTGAATCACATTTAACTAAATTAAATGATTGAATTCATCACCTGGAAATTAATTTTTTAGTTATTAAAGAAAGCAATTATGAATTTAAATCGAACCGTGAGTTAATTAGCAATTGAGTTTAAACCACTTTGGTCATGTTAATTAAATTTTTATGTTGGTGTGGGCAATTGCAATTGTTAATGTGATTACGTGGACGATAACGGGAGAGCAGAATGTTTTTCTTTGACATGGAAATTATTTTGTTTGTGGTGTTTCACTGAGTTTGTGGGCTTTTGTGGATTTTTGATAAAAGCAATTCGGTTTTTAATCAATTGGTAATTAAATTCATGTGCTTTTCATTGCGTTATGTGATTGCGTTGAATTTACTCTTTGTATTCGGATTCAATAATTCAATTCCTGCGTTTTTAAATGTGTTTTTTACGGATGAATTCAATAAGTCTTGTAATCAATTGATCATTAAACTCAATTAAAATTTGTAAACTCCATTAAATTAAATAATTGCATTGAATTCACTTGTTACATTCAAAATTTAGAGCTAAATAGAATTCATTATCTAGCAATTAATTTTTTCAATTAATAAACAAAGCAATCATGAATTTGAAAACTCAACGGGGAAATTATTTCTGTAGCTTGCAATAAATTAAATCGACTCATTAGTTAATTGACGATGGAGTTAATCAGCTTTAGTCATGTTAATTAAATTTTTATTTCGGCGTGGGCAATTGTCAATGTGATCAGACGGACGATAGCGGGAGAGCAGAATGTTTTCCTTTGATGTGGAAATTATTCTGTTTGTGTTATTTCATTGAGTTTGTAGGCTTTTGTGGATTTCTGATAAATGTAATTCTGTTTTTAATTAACTGAACATTAAATTCATTTACATTTAACTGCATTTACTCGTTCAAAATTAGTTTAATTAGTTCGTTTTTTGGAGGTTATTGATGTGGATGAATTTAATATGACTTTTAATCAGTTGATCATTAAATTGAATCAAAGCTTGTGAACTGCATTTAATTGAATTAAACGATTGCATTGAATTCACTTGTTACATTCAAAATTTCAAAAGTCAATTGAATTCATTATTTTGCAATTAATTTTTGAGTTGATAAACAAATCAATTATGAATTTGAAGAGTCAACGGGGAAATTATTTATGCAGATTGCAATAAATCGCATCGAATCAGAAGTTGATTTACGATTGGATTCAATCAACTTTTTTCATGTAAATTCAATTTTCAGTGAGTGATTGAAATTTGAGTCAACAGTAGCTTCATATTACTATTAAACTGATCGTTTTATTCTTTATCTTTCGGGAGTTGTTTTCTCGTTTGATTCAGTTATCATTCTTGCGGTTAGTCCTACGTTTTAGCAACCTCAAGGTCCTCCACTCAATCCCTCGTTTCCGTACTCTGTTTTCACATTTTATATTCCTATTTAATTGAATTGAATTGAATAAGAGGATTATGGAGTGCACGTGCAACCGGATTGCAGGGTAATTAATCGGGGTTCAGGGGGAGATTGGAGGACCGATCGTTAAGGTATGTGGGGGTTCGTTAATTATATTGTGGAGACGGTCTGATACTTCTGGAGGATGAGCTCCTCCACTGGAATTTTCACGGGGAGTTGATTGAAATTTCATTTCGATTAGTGAAATTTGAAATGGATCATTGCATTCAATTTAAAATACAGCGTCAGAGAAATTCCTATTTATTCTTATTCCATTTTGTCAGCAAAATTATTTTGATTTTGTTGTGACAAAAAAAGATTTCCCAGTTGTTCTCCTATAAGCCCTTATTACCGAGACGATTGCATATACACGGAAAAAAATATACTTGAATTGAGTATATAATATACTTGAATCAAGTATATTTTATACCCAATTCAATTTCGGTGTCATCACAATAACTTCCTCCCTTCGGCTCGGGAAGTTGAAAATATTTGACTCAAACAATGATCACTCCACTCATCTCCCTCCGACAATCTGTTCATCTCGAGAATCAATAATTTTAAAAATGTCATTTTACATTTTAATCTTTCAAAAATGTTCCCAACTACAAAAACCCTCTCGACATTTTCCCCAAAAACGACTGAATTTCCGAAATGATTACCAAACAAATCAAATTGAAGTCATTCCTCTCAGTCCCCCCAAGTCGACAGTCATAAAAATCCTTAAAGAAATTAATGAAAACGCTTTCCATCAAATTTTCTCCCCAATCTAAATAAAGCTCTCCCATCTCCCCTCCGAATGTTGTCTTTCCCCGCGTTATTTCGAGTTCCAAAACGAAGAGTAATAAAAAACCATCACTACAAGAACAACAAGAAGTGGTAAGAAATTCCCCAGTGGGAGGACGGAGGATTAAATCTCGAAATTAAATTTGGAAATGTACGTCTGTTGCGTAAAGACCCCGGGGGACCCTGGGATCATTCGGAGGACCATAAAAACGAAGCTGGGAGGCATTGGAACGAAGCGCTCTCGTGAAGCGCTTTGATGTACTTCCCAGGGGTTTTGTTGACGCTCTCCCCTACCCCCTCGTCACAATAAATGCGCGCATATAATGTACTCACCATCTCTGGACATGCCCAGACGTAGGCACTTTTGTAGCCGGCAGTACTGGCACCGGTTCCTGTTCACGCGGTCTACTACGCAGTTTTTGTTCCTTGGACACTGGTAGTTGACAACTGACGACTGGGATCTTCTGAAGAAACCCTTGCAACCCTCGCAGGTGATTACACCGTAGTGCACACCACTGCTTTTGTCGCCGCAAACCTTGCACGGGATTATCTCTATCTGGGCTGTAATCAGAATAATTCAATTTTTGTTAATGATGTTAAATTAATTATTGTAGTATTTTTATGGGATTGGAGGGTTGGGGATCGCTGTGGGGATTAGGGGGGGGAGGAGACAATGTCGGGGTATTTTTTTTAAGTTATCGATATTTTTACCAATCGAAGCACATTAATCTCGAGGAGGTGATGATGAAGATCGATGGGCTTTGGCTTCGAAAAACATTAATAACTTTGAGCAGGAAATTTGTTTAAAAATTTCGAGGAAACGGTGGCCTTCTGTTACCCCTTAAGGATATCCAAAGACTTTGGCTATTTTTTTTTCAGTGAAATGGTTTTCTATTTTTGTAGTCGAACATCAGAGATTCATTTGAGCCCAATGGGGGGAAAATGAAATGAATGGGGTGAAAAAAGGGAAATTTTTGAGAATTACGAGCGTTTTCGATAAATAGTTTATAAATAATTAATTTTCAAATATAAATATCATTTGTTCGGACTTATAAAAAGTTTATTCATATTTAGAGTTTTACCAGAAATCAATTTCATGCCTAAAAAATGAGGTTTGCGAAAGTTCAAACAATTTCGATTATTTATTTATGAACAACGCATGTTTAAAAATTATAATTCAGTGCAAAATATAATTGTAATGACGCTGAATAATCATGATTTTTTCCAAATTTTTCCCACGAAATTTAATTGACAAATTTGATTATTGGAAATGATTGAGTCTATAGTGAGGTCTGTACCAAAATATGAAAGATGGTTGGCTATCCTCAAGACAATTTCAACAATTGGTTGACTTTCAATGAATATTTCGGAATCTGATGCAGATAGCAAAATATTTGTTATAATTTTTTTTACGAATATTTCATTATCTCCTTTAGATTGGGAGATATTCCTCGAAAACTCAGCAAAGAGCTACGTCTACTTAAATCGTTTGACCGCTTCACTACTGAATTTTATGAAGAGAAATTGAATCCGATTCAGGGGAGATTTCAGCTGCAAAATTGGGTTGCAAGGATTTATTTGACATTTCTATTGAAAATGAGTATTGAATATTCAATGGGCGTGAATTGTTAATGCTCACCGGCATTTTCCTATTTTTTTTTGAATAATTGAACTGGAATTCACAAGTTTCATTGAATTTTGTTATAAAATTCAGCAGCGAAGCGGTAAAACGGTTTATGTCGACTCAGTTCTTAGACCTTTTTTTAGCTCTTATTCTGTTCTACAAGGAAGGTAGGAAAGGACTTTTTTCTAGAACAAAATAAGAGCTAAAAAAAGGTCTTCAGAGAAATTCTTCTATCTTCCTTAAATTCCGGAATATTCATCGAAAACCAACTACTGGACGAAATGGATTCAAATAGTTTCTCCGCTACACCACTGAATTGTAATTTTTAATAACAAGACTTCCTAAAATTTGAGTGGGAATGTCGCTGGCTGCAAATATTAGGGATTTGAACTAGAAAATTCAGCCGAAATTTCATGACAATTAATGAATTTTCTATTCCGTGATTAGTGATACGGGATTATCTTCATAACGAGTGATTTTAGAGTAAAAGTTCACAAAATCTTTTTTGTTGGAAATTTTGTTAGCTACAAAAAATGTTATTTGACATTTTCGGCTAAGTCCACTCGCACTGGAGATAAATGCAAAAATGAGAAATTCAAATTCATCAATTTTCCATAATCCGATGGAGCAATCGATTTATCTCATCAATGAGGAATTTTAGGACAAAAAAAAGCTTCTCGAGATATTTTCTTCGAAATTGATTCATTCTAATGCGTCAATAGATAATTGCAACCAAAACAAAACTCCTCCTCCGCAATTTCCTAAATGTCCAAAAAAATGGTCAATGTTGTTGTTCAATACCCCAATAACATAAACCGTCATCATAACTGACGGTTAATTATAAAAACCGATCGACCCATTATCTCCCCCAAAACTCAGCTCTTATCGTCGCTGTCAGATGAAACGCCACGATTACAACAAACCGAGCGACACAGCCCAGCGAGCATGTGTATCGATTACACAACTGTCTCGCGTTATTCATACGTCCACATGTTTGATAATGCATGTGTATCCCTCGTGGCATTTTCATCGCCACTCCAGATTGTAATTAATAGTCTCGATCTGACATTTCTACACATTTTTACATGTACCATCGAATCCAATTGCACAGAGAAAAAGAGTTCTTAGTTTTCAATGAAAATCATTGTATTCTAGAAATCCTGGGAGCACGTTACATTTCCAGTTATTCTAAGGACCCTTTTTTATAAAAATCAAACGGAAAGTTCTAATTGTCACTCATTTTTGATTAAATTTAAGAATATTCAAGTACTTTGGCTATTTTTTCTCTCGTGAAATGCTTTTCTACTTTCGTAGTCGAACATCAGAGCTTTCATTTGTCCGGACATTTTACAAGGATTTTATTTTTTAAACTTTGCAGGTCCTTTAATCTCGATATTGGACGACTAGAAATTTTTTTTTAAATCTGAATGAGCCATTAGAAAGTTTATTTTAGGAGAAAGATTGATGAAACAATTTGAAACTTGCAATTTCTGAAAACTATGATTATTTTAGATAAATAATTTATAGAAAAGTATTATTGTATTAATTATTATATTGAGGTTTCCGAAAATTTAAACAATTTCAGTTATTTATTGATAAACAACGAATGTGTAAAAAAATCATAATTCTGTGCAAAATGTAATTGAATGACGCTGAACATTGAAGATTGTTTTCAAATTTTTCTCACACAATTTAATTGACAAATATGATGATTAAAAATGGTGGAATCAATGGTGTGGTCTGTACCAAACTGTAAAAGATACTTGCACATCCTTAACAGAAGGAATTGATTAATTTCAGAGGGAAGTCATGAAGTTTTGAATTCAAAACCTCAACTTCAACTTGTCTCATTCAACTCTGTATTTCATTTTTTTCAGTAATTTTTGTGAAGAACTTACTCTAGAAAGATTTCTATCTAAAATTATACGGAAAAAAATAATTTCCAGGTTTTTGGCTTGAACCTAGTATAATTGTTATTAAAACAATCGACATTTTCGGTGATTTAAGGAACTCATGATTCTTGAATTCAGACATTTGTGTTTCGTAAATTGAGAACCTTCTCATTCTTGAATTGATGATTCTTCCTGTTCTAAAATTAGACTACTAATGCTTCAAGTATCTTTTGAAATATCTCTGGAATTCATAATTCTTTCCCAAAGCCATTCATAACTCCTTTCTTATTACCTAACAGACTAACTAAATTAATCTTCAATTAATCTTGAACTTCACGCCTTTCGAACGTTTCTATTCTCAAGAACGTAAATTTTCTTAATTCAAAAACACAACTGTTCTCATTTCAAAAATATTTCTCACTCTTTTCACATTTGTATTTAGTAAACTTTATTTACTTCCAATAAATGGGTTTATTCAAATAGCCGTCATATTAAAGCTTTCATTCGAACTTAAACTTCATTTTTATTCGTATTTTCATCCACATTAAATAAACAGTTTTTAAACATGAAAAAATGATTCTCTGATCCAAATAAAGACTGTATTACTTGAAAATTGAATTATTGTTACCGATAATAATCTTGAATCGTTTATTTGATTCTAAAGTAGAAGATTTATTCCGAATGAATGAATTTCTCTTTCATTTGAAGAATGAATTGACAAATTCATTAATTTCCAACTAAAATGTTGTTATCAATAAGAATTTGAACGTGATATTGTTGAAATCAAGAGGAAAAATTGTAATGAAGAGCTTTACTTGATTCGAATGCCATTTAAATATGTCCAGGGGCTGGACAAATTTATTAAAATTATCAATTGAATTGTGAAAACTAGAAACTTTTTTTCTCTGTGCTTTAATAGAACTACCTCGTATAGAATTAACTGGACTCCTTGACGATTGTCCCGGAGTGCTGTCCGGCTGATCATACCGCCTTCCGCCTATTCCATCATTGGGATTTGGGCTCGTGCTGTCTGCACTCCCACTCGGTCGATTGAATCCCGTATAATTTCCCTCCATTTACACTGCGCTATGCAACGTCGCATTCGCCCACTTTTCACCATTAAAATACGATTAAATAATTGGGGACTATCGGCGATTGTCGGAGAATATTAGAATAAAAATGTTGATTCTTTCCGTTCGTTTATTCCGCTGGAGGAAATGATAATTATCATAACCTGTGGAGTAGAAATTAAACACCAGAAGCGAATACATCTATTCAAGAGCAGAAAATTCTGCATTGAAGTTGAGAAATGCAGTCAGAGAAATATTACAGTTTTGTTGATTATGTGATTGTTGAGGAGACGAGTGGTTTAAGGGGAGAAAATCCTCGACATTGGCTCAGAATTAAAAAATCGAAATCGATTTTAAACGGACTGAAAAGATTTATCTCTATTTAATTGCGTAATTATCTCATGGAGGAATAATTTTACAGCAAAATATCATAAGACATTTTTCATTGAAAATTTTCTTAGCTATAAAAAAGATCTTGTGACATTTTCTCATAAAATCACTCGTTTCTGAGATAATTGCTTAAATACAATCGATTGATTTCTGTTTATTTATGTAATTATCTTGAGATTGAATTATTGATTTTGAGGCGAATTGTCATCAGAGCTTTTTTTATGTATAATTTTGTTTATAATAGTTTGTATACAGTCTTTCATTTCTCGAAAATTGTTCACCCCCCAAGATAATCCCACAATCACAAAAAGATAATTCCCCCAATCACATTTCCACTCCACCCCAGAACACTGTTGGAAAATTACTCTCGAAATTTTTAACGACTTATGAATGGGAAATATTCGCGCATGTTGTTATTCATCAAACAGTTGATTTCTTGAATATCCAATGAAATTATAATTTTTCGGTTTATAAGGCAGTAAAAAATATAGAGAATCATGGGAATTGAGGCAGCTATTATTCTGAATTTATAATCTATTGGAAATTCAATTGAATGTGATGGTCAATTGTGAAATGTCAATGGTCGTGTAATAAAAAACTCAGTTCTCCTGAATTTTCAAGATGCATGATAAATACTATGAAGGATTTGATCGTCAATTGAGTTAAATTCACAACAGTGGAAGTAAAAATGGGACTATTGCTTGAATTAAACAAATTTCTAACGGTCTATGATGAAAAATTAAAACGTTATACACGTATTTTTCAACTTTTTTTAATAATAAGAGATGAATGAGTTATGGAGGATGGAAAATGTCTGGGTTATGACCTCATAATGCAGTAGTTGTTTTAATCGGCTGTACCTTTTTCATTTCCGATGTTCTCTTGAAATAAAAAAATACGCCATATAAAAAAATGCAAAAAAATATCAAGTAACGATCCAAATTCCCAGAAGTGTAAGAAATCCCATGAAGAACAAAACAAAAATTCTAACAGTGTATGATGAGAAATGTAAACATTAAACATGTATTCTTTAATTTTTCTAAACGATAAGAAATTAATAAGTTACGGAGGATTCAAAACGTCTACATCATAACGTCGTAATGTAGACATCCCTCAATTGGCTGTAACGTCTTAATGTTTCAAATTTTCTCAAAGTGAAAAAATACGTAAGAAAAAATAACGTCACGTCACAACCCAATTACGAAAATGAGTAAGAACTCTCATGAAGAATTCAATTTTAAATCGAATTCAACTTTACAAAGTTGAAAATCAAAATGCATTTATTGTTTCAATTCAATCAAAATTTCTAACAGCATATGATGAAAAATTAGAACATTAATCTTTAGTTTTTCAATTTTTCTAAGTAACAAGCAATGAATAAGTTACGGCATCACAACGCAGATATTCCTCAATTGTCTGTAACTTTTCAATTTTTCCACCTTTTTAAAAATAAAAAAAATACATAATGAAAAATAATGTTGCGCAACACCCTAATCGCCTAGAAGAATAAAAAATACCACGAGCAATTCCCTTTTAACCCGCCATCGACATCGCAACACTGAAGCCTCCCCACCTCAAATTTCAAGAAATTTCCAACAGCGAGTGTATCTCACCCCCAGCCCCATCGAACCAATCGAACGAAAAACCGAAATCCCCAAGAATTTCGTGTACCCCTCAATCGGGACCTCTAGCGCCGGTGCTCGGTAGTCCCTCGCTTGCACCACATATTCAAACATTACATAACCCGCGAACGATGAACCCAGAGTACAGTCACCCAACACACGGCTATCTTCTCGCGCGCGCTTCAGCCAGCCCAGTGTTATCATGTATCGCATTACTGTAGGCCTGCAGCTGCAGAGAAAGAGGGCCTACACCGAATCTCGCGCGTGTCTAACATTTTTTTTTGTCACTTCATTTATTATCGTAACGATCCACCTGATTCTTCCTCTACCCCATTACGTAATAAAAATTCCACTATCTCGAAGAAATGTCAACGAGCTTTATAAATCGAGTGAAATGTCCCAGATTAATGTTCCCGGCTTCCGAATCAAACTCTTTGACTTATAAAATTTTAATTCCACCATTAATTCCATTGATCCGATGAGGCTGTGAAGTCAATAAAAATCCCCACAACGAATTTTGATAAAAATCCAGTGATTACTGTGCAGTGAATTCCAAAGAACACAAGCCAATTGAAAACGTGAATGCCCTCCTGAAAATTCACGGTAGAAAATTAAAATAAATAATCACTAAACTTTCGCATAACGATTCACCCGACTCATTCTCAACAACAAATGTCACTAATTCGAAGGGTCGACGGGACAGGGGGTACCCCGGGTGCGACACAAGCCCCCGTCGAATCACAAAATCACTTTCTCCTCGGGGGAATCAATCGACAAGAAAAACCAATTCCCGCCGCACGACTCCAATTCCCCACGATCAACTAATCGTAATTACCGCAATTAATGCGTTCATTATTATGTATTACTAGCACCCACGTCTATTTCCCTCGTGCTCACACATGTTCCCTCACAAGTCAGCAGCCACGGCACTATCTTCATGCAATCAACGGTAAATTTTCACAAATTTTTTTATCAAAACCCGATGTCCAAGTGCTTTCACCCGACCCCCGTCGAATATACATCTCGAGTTAAACCGAGCGGGAATGAGCCGAAAAATATTCCCTCCGTGGCCGCAGAACAGAGCAGAAATGTACTTTCGAACTCCCGCACACACTCCAACACTTTTTTCTCCCTCACTTAATTTTTTTTAACTCCCTCCGCCCGGAGAGCACAAGACACTCGCGGGATTCTTCTCCTCTCTCTCACTCTCGACGATTAATTTCGCTCCCCCGTGCACTTTATCTCCTTGCGAACAGGACACAGGACACGAAAGAGAGGAGATCTTCTGTTCTTTCGCGGGGCGGGGGAACACACACTTGGCTCGTATCGAACACGCTCGAGCGTGTAATGAGGAACGGAGGAAGAGTCCCTTGTTACCAACACACACGACTTTGGTATTGTAGGCTGAACACTGTGGAATGAAGCAGTAGGATGATAATGTACAGTGGAGATGATAATGGTGAAAGGTGACAAAAAGGAATTGAGGGGAATGGGAAAAATTCCAGTGGCACGCGCACTCTTTTTTACACCGTTCTTTCACTTTTCGTATTTTCTCGGGCACAAGGCGATCAACGCCGATGAATAATAATATTGAAACGTCAGATCAACTTCCGGAGTGAATTCCAGTCACCACTATTCAATTAAAACATCAAAATCCATCTGTTTTCCGTCGGACTAATCCCTCAATTTGTTCTTGTTTCGGCTATTTTTCTTATTTTATTTGCACTTCGATTCACTGGTTCATTTGCTATTCGGTAATCGGGATAATTGCACTGATGGCTCGGGGTTTAGTTTGTGTTTTTTTTTTTATTTTCCCACTGGAGGAGCGATTAAACGAGATACAAAAGTGATGTGTTTTTCGGGGACCGGCAACGCGAGCCTGGCATCTCACAATATGTCAGGGGAACCCCCACCACCGGCCAAACACCGACGAAGCTGCGGCGGGTCACTGAACTGTGGCTCCAACGCCGATGATGGCCGAGTGCCTCGACTCTGTATCCCCTCTCTGCCCCCCCCCGCGCCCCACCGCCTCACCGCCGGGCGACCCGGCATTTCCCCTCTACGGTATTTACCCGATGTGCCCCCCCGTCGGCAGCTTTCCCGTACACCCCTTCCCCCTTTTCTTCTGACGCCCCCCCCCGCCCGCGGGGGGTCTTTCTAGTTGGGAGGCTTTTTTCTTCATTCGCCATTACCTCCCGCGCCTCGTGTGTCGTGGAGTGATACTAAACGGAATGGCCGAGGGGGAGCGGCACACGCCGATGCAACACGCGGGATTTTCCGTTTTGG